>NC_041391.1:426904958-426907003 GCF_002162155.2 Triticum dicoccoides | reverse complement strand
GGGATCGTCAAAGAAAAAGCTCGGCATGGGGGGGGCTAGAGGGATGGTCGGGGAGGTGCTGGACCGGCGGTGGGGAGTGTTTTCGGGGCGGGCGGGGCGGCGCACTACCGGCCGCGGGCGGCGGGGGGCTACTGTTTGGCCGGTGGTGGCTGGCGGCTCAGGGGGGTGGAGGTTGAAGATGAACTGCAGGCCCTTGATTTCATATCCAACGGCTGCAAAATCGACTGACCAGAGATTAAAAAGACAGTCGACCGACATGTAGCCTCACCTTGCTAGTGCGTTCAGTTTCGACAGCAAAATTCAGTTTCGACAGCAAAATTCAGTTTCGACAGTTAAGTTCAGTTTCGACAGTTAAATTCAGTTTCGACAGTTAAGTTCAGAGATGAGCAGCTAATGTATTTTACATCTTGCACTTTGTGGTTATGTATTTTACGTCATGTATTGGAGATGCTATTAGAATTCCACTCAGGTTAACATTGTCTCTCGTGTCCTGCTTCAGCCTCGGTGTCGTACAACTCACCGGAGCTGCTCCAACGACGAAACCCTCCATCACAGCGGAGCAGTACCTCGGGCTCCATCTCTAGACACCTAAGATCTTCTTCCCCTCCTCCGACAGCCAAGTCAGTCGGAGCATCCTCACCGGCAAACCCAATCACGCTGAGATCGACATGGCTTCGCCAAAGAGGTTGTACATTTGTTACATCTCTTTTTTACTCTACATGTTATATATATATTGTCCACTTAGCACACGGATTTGTTCCTTTAGTGTCTCCTTGAAAGAAAAAACGTAGGAATTTTAATTTTCACTTGTCCTCCTTTTCAAATTCCTATTCATGAAGCACAAGACAAAGAGATAGTAGCATAATAGTATTATAACCGTACATTTTCTTGTGGTTTGACTTAATCTCACCATGCTTCTTTGCATCCTGTGATCTTCCAAATGTTGTGAATCAAACACCCAGATTGGCAGAAATCCAGTGTTTTTAAATTCTCTGTTTTGCACGTGCATTCATATCCTATTCCTGTCTATTTCCTATCCCTGCATTGTTGGAATCCTCCAATTCAAACGAGCCCTTACAGAATTACTTCTCTTACAGATAGTTGTCAAAGAAAACCTTGCTTAGTTTGTCCCGCTCCTGCTGCGTCTTCGTCCACCCCAGCTCAGCTGCTCCAACGACAGAAGGGTCTAGCACAGCAGGGATCCGGCCTCTAGACTGTCTTTCACCGCCTCAGATCTTCTTCCCCGCCGCCGGCAGCCATGAAAACTGCATTACCATCATCAACCGAGCAGATGACCTCGAGGACTACACGGGTCCGCAAGAGAGGTCGCACTCTTTCGTGTTTGCTTACGTTATGCATCGCTTAATATTACATGCTACTTTACCGTCCTGTTCACCGATTAGACTCTGAGTCAGCTCCAAACAAATGGTCAAACTTGAGTTTTTAAATGGTTGTGGGGTACATATCGGGGCCGCAATCAATAGTATCTATCTACTATCTGGTTAATCTCCGGTGTCTACTATGAGTTTGATGTTGGGTGGGAAACAAATAGTAAAGAAGCCATTATCTGTATTTTTTAACTGAAGTGTGACGCCCGGGTAATTAGGCTACAGTAATCCCGCGTTAATGATGCCACGTCACCACGGTTACTGTTGTTAATCTCGTGTTAGTTCAAAATCGATTCGAAATTCAAACTTAAAATAAAGTCAAAAGGTAAAGATTTTCAAATATTGAAACTAAAATGTTGGGGTGTTGCCAAATAATGCATAGGTAATTATTGTGGAGAAACCACACTTCTATAAAATGTTTAAAGGCTCTAAAGTAATTAAAACAGCAGCTATGACAATTAATTAAATGCCTTTTAAAAATAATAATAATGCAAACTATTTTAATTAGGTGTCAAACTTTTTGGGGCAGTAGAATAAATTATAACAATAATTTAGGAGTTGTATCTATATTTTATAAAACAGAAATTAAAAGAATAAAATAGAAAAGAAAGTAGATAAAGAAAAGAAAACAGAATACAAAGCTAAAAAAGAAGAGAA
>NC_041391.1:426896690-426904566 GCF_002162155.2 Triticum dicoccoides | reverse complement strand
CGCACCACTGCCGACGCCGGCCCGCAGCTCGACGCCTGGAACCGAACCACCCCGCCGCCCCGGTCGCTGGATCCTCACCGCCCGGAGCTCGACGTGCCTCCGCCTTCGACGGACTGCCTCCTCTTCGTCACCGTCGCCCCCGGCGTCGTTGCCTCGTCCCGCCACCACCTCGCGGATGCCACATTGTCGCCGGACCGCTCCCCGTCTCCGCCGCTCGTCCCCATCCTCCTCCCCAACGAGCACCATCGACCCTTGCCGCCCGATCCCGTGCAACGTAGGGTGAGGAACCCCCCTCCGTCTCTCCTCTGTCGCACGCCGACCACCGCGCCTCCCTGCTCGGCCATGGCCGCCCCGGGGCTCCGCCCCTCTCGTTCGCCGTGTGCTCTGCCTGCGCCCCCTGTTCACCTTACTCACCGTTGGCAGCGCCCATCCGCCATTTGCCCCGCGCCGGCGACCGTTCTCGCCGGCCCCTGCCAACCGGCCAACGCCGGCCGCCCCTGATTTTGCCGCTGTCGTGCCCTTGGTCATGCGCCCAAGCGGGCAAGTGCCTGGCGCCCGTTACGCCCGCCCGCTATGGCCCCAGTGCCATTGAACGACGGGGCCCACAGCCCCCCTGTTAAAAATAAATAAATGAATAATAACAAAAAAGGAGTTAAAATAATAATTAATTAATTAATTAATTAACTAGATTAATTAACTTAATAAATTGTATTTATTTAATCTAATCAATTAACTAAACTGATTGAACCTGTTTAGTTAAATCTTAGGCAATGATAGTAGGGACCCACTGGTCAATCTGACTAGTCAACGGTCAATGCCGACTGGACCGTTGACTTTGACTAGCCCCACCAGTCAGTCTCTGCTGACAGGGCAGTTGACCAAGTCAACTGGGCCTATTGGTCAGTCTGTGGGTACACTTCTGTGTACCCATAGCAAGTTAACATTTAATTTTCAGATTAAAACAATTTAGAAAATGATTAAAACTTTGAAAAATCATATAAAATAATCCGTTGCCCGGATAGAAATACTTTGTGCATGAAAGTTGTTCAGAACGACGAGACAAATCCAGATACGCAGCCCGTTCATCCGCCACACGTCCCTAGCATAGTGAACCTACAACATTTCACCTCCGGTTCATTTGTCCGAAAACGCGAAACACCGGGCATACTTTCTCGGATGTTTCCCCCCTTCACCGGTATCACCTCCTACTGCGTTAGGTCACCTCTAGCACCGCGTATTGCCATGCTACGCTTTGTGATACTTTGATTGCTCTGTTATCTATTGTGTTCCCCCTCCGTTACTTCCTTCCGGTAGACCCCGAGGCTGCCGACGAACCCCAGTTCGACTACAGTGTTGACGACCCCTCCTTGCCAGAGCAACCAGGCAAACCCCCCCTTGATCACCAGATATCGCCTATTCCTCTCTATACTGCTTGCATTAGAGTAGTGTAGCATGTTACTGTTTCGGTTAATCCGATTCTGTTGCATAGCCTATCATTGTTGCGACAACTATTGATACCTTACCCGCAATCCTAAATGCTTAGTATAGGATGCTAGTTTATCATCATTGGCCCTACATTCTTGTCAGTCTGCCTTGCTATACTATCGGGCCGTGATCACTCGGGAGGTGCCCACGGGTATATACTATAGATATACATATACTATACAGATGGTGACTAAAGTCGGGTTGGCTCGTTGAGTACCCGCAAGTGATTCCGATGTGGGGGCTGAAAGGACAGGTGGCTCCATCCCGGTAGAGGTGGGCCTGGGTTCCCGACGGCCCCCGACTGTTACTATGTGGCGGAGCGACAGGGCAGATTGAGACCACATAGGAGAGAGGTGGGCCTGGCCCTGGTCGGCGTCCGCGGTTACTTCTTAATAACACGCTTAATGAGATCTTGGTATTTGATCTGAGTCTGGCCACTGGCCTATACGCACTAACCAACTACGCGGGAACGATATGGGCACTCGACGTCGTGGTATCAGCCGAAGCCTTCCTGACGTCAACGACGGAGCAGCACGCGCCGGGTTGGACTGCGTAACGCAACTTCCTTTGTAATGGAGGTTCCTAGGTCTGCTCACCGGCCGCCCTCGCAACGTGCAGGTGTGCAATGGGCGATGGGCCCAGACCCCTGCGCGCATAGGATTTAGAACGGCGTGCTGACCTCTCTGTTGTGCCTAGGTGGGGCTGCGACGTGCTGATCTTCCGAGGCCGGGCATGACCCAGGAAAGTGTGACTGGCCAAATGGGATCGAGCGTGTTGGGAAATGTGGTGCACCCCTGCAGGGAAGTTTATCTATTCGAATAGCCGTGTCCCTCGGTAAAAGGACGACCCGGAGTTGTACCTTGACCTTATGACAACTAGAACCGGATACTTAATAAAACACACCCAAACAAGTTCCACAGACAACCCGCTGATCACTTTTTCACAGGGCGACGAGGGGAGGATCGCCGGGTAGGATTATGCTATGCGATGCTACTTGGAGGACTTCAATCTACTCTCTTCTACATGCTGCAAGACGGAGGCTGCCATAAGCGTAGTCTTTGATAGGACTAGCTATCCCCTTCTTATTCTGGCATTCCGCGGTTTAGTCCACTGATATTGCCTCCTTACACATATACCCATGCATATGTAGTGTAGCTCCTTGCTTGCGAGTACTTTGGATGAGTACTTACGGTTGCTTTGCTCCCTCCTTTCTCTCATTTTCCTCTTCTTCTCGGATGCCGCAACCAGACGTTGGAGCCCAGGGGCCAGACGCCACCGTCGACGACAACTACTACACCGGAGGTGCCTACTACTACGTGCAGGCTGCTGACGACGACCAGGAGTAGTTAGGAGGATCCCAGGCAGGAGGCCTGTGCCTCTTTCAATCTGTATCCCAGTTTGTGCTAGCCTTCTTATGGAAACTTGTTTAACTTATGTCTGTACTCAGATATTGTTTCTTTCGCTGACTCGTCTATGATCGAGCACTAGTATTCGAGCCCTCGAGGCCCCTGGCTTGTATTATGATGCTTGTATGACTCATTTTTTTTAGAGTTGTGTTGTGATATCTTCCCGTGAGTCCCTGATCTTGATCATACATGTTGGCGTGTATGATTAGTGTACGATTGAATCGGGGGCGTCACAAGTTGGTATAGAGCCGACTGCCTATAAGAATCCTCCTTTCTAACTCCTTGGCCGAAGTCGAGTCTAGTCATTGAAAAACTTTTACTAACATGGTTGTGCGGCTTACGGGCCCACGTTGCCATTGGGTGGTATTAGGATCTTTTACTCCTCGTCTATACTCTGGGACTCTAATCTCTCTTCTATTCGGGTTAAATGATTTTGCTAAAAAAACTAACTTTAGGTTCTCGAAAATAGGTTCTCTCGGAGAGCCCCTCACTCCAGATGATCGCCTACTGCATCAGAAGATTCTGAAGATACTCTCTGATGTTCTTTCGAGAACTTGTGCTCATCGGGTTTGCAACCCTACCACCGAGACATCCCTATGGATAGCTACTTATACTTGCCACCCTTACCTTCATTCTCAATTACTCTTGTTACTACAAGATACCCTAAACTACTTCCCGCCATTCCGAGAATCCTTTGTGCTTACTGCCTTGCAACTCTTTTCTGCATGATTATACTGACGCATAAATTCTCACACTTATCGAGGATTTCTTCATTCCTAGTTGTTTTTGTGTTTCACAAAATTCTTCAGGATACTATTCGGTTTTCTGAAAATTCCTTAGGAGCCTATTGCTCCTGAATTCCTTGGCTTCTGGTACTATGGTTAATTCCATATTTCTACCAATCTCCATTGACATCCTTTGTCACTATCATTTCGTTCCCCTTGATTTATTATTTTGCGAATGCTCGCAAACCTCAATCAGATCATAGAATTCATCCTTCCGGCTCATATGTCATTTTAAACATGAGCTGGTTCTCGAGCAATCAAATTGTCGTCGACTGTACCCCTAAGTCTGTTCAACTTATCCATTCTTAATCAGAGCGTCTGCTTCTGATCCTTCATTTTGGAAATCATAATTCCTTTGTTATCTAAGCATCAAATTATCAGATGTTCTATAATCAGATGCCTTTGCACTGTTTCTTTATCTGATTGTGTGCCGATGCTCACATTAGCTCTGCTATGGATCGTCAAATCCTTTGTTGGATTATTATTCGATAGTGTCCTTCATATTTTACCGCCTTATGAATCCTCCCTGATACATAATGCCTTTGGTAATTTGTATCCTCTCCTTTGGTCAAACATGCTCTACTTCCATGCCTGAGTTATTTACCCCTAAAGTTTGTGGTATATGTTTCTAAGATGCCATGATGGGTTGAACCTATGCCTTCCTTAATCTGTGTGAACCCAAAAGATTTCACGGGTCATACTCCTCTGGTAATTCACCAGGTAGTTCTTCATCTTCACTTAATTTTAACAGAGCAGTGAATGAAAGGTTATGCATTGGAGAAGTGGGAGCCGACCTTGAACTTTGTGTTCATGCCCATGGACACGATGTAGATATTATCATTAAAGCTTCTCTTAAATTAGTTATTCCCTTCGTATAAGTTCATCTTATATCTGGGATCTGGCCTTTTGCAATCGTGGTTCCGACCTTGTTCTCCTTTAAATACCATTTCTCGTGCAAGTTTAAGCACTTGCCTTCTGCAGAGAAATACCCTAGTCCAACCTCTACTTTGATCCGTCGTCGAGTATTACCCCCTGGTATCTTGATATTATCTTGGAACAGCATAACTTCTTATGAGGTCTTCATCAAGTACTACATTCTCACTGATTACAATTTTTCATGGGCTCTGAGTTATTAAACACTCAAAAACACCGATAAGTGAATCAATTCCGCACTCCGATTCAATAACTCTAAGTAATCTTCGTTTCTTATGAGTTTATTAATCCTTCAAGTTGTTCATAGCCTGATCGGCTATATCATTATCGCGCAACTTTTAACTGTGCTACCTGGTCCTTATTCTCGGAGCACCACTTTTGACGATGAGCTAAGCTTACATCGATTTTCCTCGTCATATCATTTCGCCTTGAACAACAAGCATGATTTTGAGTTTGTGTCATACTCATGGTTCCAATAACCTTTTCGTTCATCATTCCTTTGACTTGGTGTCGTTGCTGATTTATTACATCTTCATGAAATCTCTCGACAAATGTGTCATGATCATCATAAACCTTGTGAGCTCTTCCAGGATGTCAATCAAATTCATGATGAGAAATACCGTCCTTGCCCTCGATGATTTGTCTTATCATCGGCCAGTTTATTGCCTCCCCTCCAACACAAACATGATCGTGTTTTGTGTTATACCTTGAGTTCCTTGCTATCCAGCGTTTGTTCTTCTTTACCTTGGAATATTACCATCTATTATGTCAAGTATGTCGTGAATTTCACCACCTCTTATGAATTATTGATGCAAGTGATGCTTCTCACCATCACCATTCTTTTCATGGCCCCCGTGTTCCAACCAGAATACCGACAAATGGACTGTGATGTGAAAAATTCATAATTTCTAGCAACCCTATTGCTTGTAAGTTAGTGAACGATAGTTACATTCTTTGTGTATTGGATATCGAATCACCATTCTATCATCGATCTTGCTACCTAGTCCCATATTTCGGGTGCACCTTCCAACCAGTGTTTGCTCGTGGATGTTCTCCTCGGGCATACATCATTATATCATTTGATACGACAAATGTCATCTTCTTGTTCACATTATTGTGGAAATCCATCCGTTTGGAATTCTCGATGAATTGTCGCTGAGCCCATCAGCCACCTCCTCATCCCCTCCTTGGTTTAATAATGAACTATTGTTTCAGGAACCCGCTCCCATAGTTCATTTCCTTGCAATGTCATTTTGTCGATTTGTGTTGCACCTTTTCTTCTCGGACATCCTGAGTATGAGGTATCATGATACCAATCGGATCTGAATCTCCGTCAGGTATGATGGTTGGGACAACTTTCCACGAGATATGATGTTGGTCCTTTGATGACCCGGTAATATGATGTCATGCCTAGCACCCACCTGGCTGGAGGTCCTATCATTATAATTTCTTTTGCAAGGATAACCATTCTTCCTGAAGGAAAATGTAAGACTTATTTTATAAGTTGCTCCTGATGGATCATTTGTGTATCCAAAGTCTGGCCCTTGATTGAAACACCATATCATTGCTACGTCGAAGCATGACTATGATACCCCGCTCTTCAATAAGATCATTGGAGGCGCGATGCTAAATGTTTCTTGGTCAATTATCCAAACACTGTTGTATGGGTAACATCTTGATTAATCCTTGCCTCTTATCTGAATGGTTGGGTACTTGCTCTCCTACCCTGTATGCCATGTTCTGCTTGTACATGGGAAGGATATACTCCTAATAATTGTGTGTAATCACAATTTTCCTTTCCATTGTTCTGTTTAATCTGATAATAGCGTTTTCCTTTCCATAGTTTTGTTTAACCTTTCCTGTAATCTGACTTAACTAAGAAGAGATAATTCCCGGTTTAGGTAGGCACCTTGCTGTACCACTCTGTTTGTAAGATCCTATTACTATTGTTGATGACATTCCGGTAACCACCGATGGGTGATAACTTTGCCAATTGGTTTGCCTCGTTCAACGAGCAGGAAAATGGTTCTCTTCGTCCCTCGCCCTTGGTATCGATGTTGTTGCCGACATAACTGACAGGCTACCCTCTGACATGCCTTGCTATCGTGACCGTGCAAGATGTCAACCCCCTTTCTACTTTAACCCACATGGTGGGCCCATAACCCACAGTTCCACAGGATCGAAACCTGACTCTTCTGTACACCCCTGGTTTCCAAAGTTATTCCTCGCGCTTGACTTCTTATGTAACTCACGGGCCACCTACCAAGTGATCTATTCGGGTATCAGACGCAATACTTATTCTCGTTGCTCTGAACCCCCTTCACCTTCTGATAGGCATCGAACGCTTGCCTATCGGTTTGAAACTTCTCATGGTACCTTCTTACTTTGCTCTCGACATCTTCTTAAGTTTCAATTTGAGAGATACTTATGCTTCTTCCCCTGGGTTAACCGTCTGATGCTCGATCTTGTTAGAATCCGTCCTTATAGGGTTGTCTCTTCTCACCCTTTTGTAAGTACGGTGAAGATCCTGAAGGAAGGACGACAAACTTCATCATGATGACCTGAAGCAAAGGACTGAAGACATCAATGTGATGGACCGACCTCTTCAAGAAGAGCAACTATGACCAAGAAGAATCATTAGAATTTCGTAACCAGATCCCTTCCCCCTTATAACCGCTCCTAAATCTCAGGATGAGATTTTTTGTAGTGGAGGAGAATTGTGACGCCCGGGTAATTAGGCTACAGTAATCCCGCGCTAATGATGCCACGTCACCACGGTTACTTTTGTTAATCTCGTGTTAGTTCAAAATTGATTCGAAATTCAAACTTAAAATAAAGTCAAACGGTAAAGATTTTCAAATATTAAAACTAAAATGTTGGGGTGTTGCCAAATAATGCATAGGTAATTATTGTGGAGAAACCACACTTTTATAAAATGTTTAAAGGCTCTAAAGTAATTAAAACAGCAGCTATGACAATGAATTAAATGCCTTTAAAAAATAATAATAATGCAAACTATTTTAATTAGGTATCAAACTTTTTGGGGCAGTAGAATAAATTATAACATTAATTTAGGAGTTGTATTTATATTTTATAAAACAGAAATTAAAAGAATAAAATAGAAAAGAAAATAGATAAAGAAAAGAAAACATAAAACAAAGCTAAAAAAAGAAGAGAAAGCACCCCCCCCCCACTGGGCTCCGGCCCAGCAGACCACAGGCCCAACTGGGCCAACCCATCAGGCGCAGCCGGCCACTCCAACCCCCC
>NC_041391.1:426840740-426896249 GCF_002162155.2 Triticum dicoccoides | reverse complement strand
CTGGATCTGGATCGGGGTGCGATACCCCGACCCCACCGCCCGACGCCGCACCACTGCCGACGCCGGCCCGCAGCTCGACGCCTGGAACCGAACCACCCCGCCACCCCGGTCGCTGGATCCTCGCCGCCCGAAGCTCGACGCGCCTCCGCCTTCGATGGACTGCCTCCTCTTCGTCACCGCCGCCCCCGACGTCACTGCCTCGTCCCGCCACCACCTCGCGGACGCCACATCGTCGCCGGACCGCTCCTCGTCTCCGCCGCTCGTCCACATCCTCCTCCCCAACGAGCGGCATCGACCCTCGCCGCCCGATCCCCTGCAACGTAGGGTGAGGAACCCCCCTCCGTCTCTCCTCTATCGCACGCCGACCACCGCGCCTCCCTGCTCCGCCGTGGCTGCCCCGAGGCTCTGCCCCTCTCATTCGTCGTGCGCTCCACCTGCGCCCCCTGTTCGCCCTGCTCACCGCTGGTAGCGCCCATCCGCCGTTTGCCCCGCGCCAGCGACCGTTCTCGCCGGCCCCTGCCAACTGGCCAACGCCGGCCGCCCCTGATTTTGCCGCTGCCGCGCCCTTGGGCATGCGCCCAAGTAGGCAAGTGCCCGGCGTTCGTTACGCCCGCCCGCTATGGCCCCAGTGCCACTGAACGACTGGGCCCACAGCCCCCCTGTTAAAAATAAATAAATGAAAAATAAAAAAAAGGAGTTAAAATAATAATTAATTAATTAATTAATTAACTAGATTAATTAACTTAATAAATTGTGTTTATTTAATCTAATCAATTAACTAAACTGATTGAACCTGTTTAGTTAAATCTTAGGCAATGACAGTAGGGACCCACCGGTCAATCTGACTAGTCAATGGTCAATGCTGACTGGACCGTTGACTTTGACTAGCCCCACCAGTCAGTCTCTGCTGACTGGGCAGTTGACCAAGTCAACTAGGCCTATTGGTCATCCTGTGGGTACACTTATGTGTACCATAGCAAGTTAACCTTTAATTTTCGGATTAAAACAATTTAAAAAATGATTAAAACTTTGAAAAATCATATAAAATAATCCGTTGCCCGAATAGAAATACTTTGTGCATGAAAGTTGCTCAGAATGACAAGATGAATCTAGATACGCAGCTCGTTCATCCGCCACGCGTTCCTAGCATAGTGAACCTATAACATTTCACCTCCGATTCATCTGTCTGAAAACGCGAAACACCGGGGATATTTTCCCGGATGTTTCCCCCCTTCACATTTATCACCTCCTACTGCGTTAGCTCACCTCTAGTTCCGCGTATTGCCATGCTACGCTTTGTGATACTTTGATTGATCTGTTATTTATTGTGTTCCCCCTCCGTTACTTCTTTCCGGTAGACCCCGTGGCTGCCAACGACCCCCCAGTTCGACTACGGTGTTGACGACCCCTCCTTGCCAGCAACCAGGCAAGGCCCTCCCACCCTTGATCACCAGATATCGCCTATTCCTCTCTATACTGCTTGCATTAGAGTAGTGTAGCATGTTACTGTTTCGATTAATCCTATTCTATTGCATAGCCTGTCATTATTGCTACAACTTTTGATACCTTACCCGCAATCCTAAATGCTTAGTATAGGATGCTAGTTTATCATCATTGGCCCTACATTCTTGTCAGTCTGCCTTGCTATACTATCGGGCCGTGATCACTCGAGAGGTGCTCACGGGTATATACTATACATATACATATATTATACAGGTGGTGACTAAAGTCGGGTTGGCTCGTTGAGTACCCGCAAGTGATTCTGATGTGGGGGCTGAAAGGACAGGTGGCTCCATCCCGGTAGAGGTGGGCCTGGGTTCCCGACGGCCCCCGGCTGTTACTATGTGGCAGAGCGATAGGGCAGGTTGAGACCACCTAGGAGAGAGGTGGGCCTGGCCCTGGTCGGTGTCCGCGGTTACTTCTTAATAACACGCTTAACGAGATCTTGGTATTTGATCTGAGTCTGGCCACTGTCCTATACGCACTAACCAACTACGCGGGAAAGATATGGGCACTCGACGTCGTGGTATTAGCCGAAGCCTTCGTGCTGTAAGCGACGGAGCGGCGCGCGCTGGGTTGGACTGCATAACGCAACTTCCTTTGTAATGGAGGTTGCTAGGTCTGCTCACCGGCCGCCCTCGCAACATGCAGGTGTGGAATGGGCGATGGGCCCAGACCCCTGCACGCATAGGATTTAAACCGGCATGCTGACCTCTCTGTTGTGCCTACGTGGGGCTGCGACGTGTTGATCTTTCGAGGCCAGGAATGACCCAGGAAAGTGTGTCCGGCCAAATGGGATCGAGCGTGTTGGGAAATGTGGTGCACCCCTGTAGGGAAGTTTATCTATTCGAATATCTGTGTCCCTCGGTAAAAGGACGACCCGGAGTTGTACCTTGACCTTATGACAACTAGAACCGGATACTTAATAAAACACTCCCAGACAAGTTCCACAGACAACCCGGTGATTGCTTTTCCACAGGGCGACGAGGGGAGGATTGCCGGGTAGGATTATGTTATGCGATGCTACTTGGAGGACTTCAATCTACTCTCTTCTACATGCTGCAAGACGGAGGTTGTCATAAGCATAGTCTTCGATAGGACTAGCTATCCCCCTCTTATTCTGGCATTCTGCAGTTCATTCCACTGATATTGCCGCCTTACACATATACCCATGCATATGTAGTGTAGCTCCTTGCTTGCGAGTACTTTGGATGAGTACTTACGGTTGCTTTGGTCCCTCCTTTCCCCCGTTTTCCTTTCTTCTCGGATGCCGCAACCAGACGTTGGAGCCCATGAGCCAGACGCCACCATCGATGATGACTACTACACCGGAGGTGCCTACTACTACGTGCAGGCTGATGACGACGACCAGGAGTAGTTAGGAGGATCCCAGGCAGGAGGCCTGCGCCTCTTTCGATCTGTATCCCAGTTTGTGCTAGCCTTCTTATGTCAACTTGTTTAACTTATGTCTGTACTCAGATATTGTTGCTTCCGCTGACTCGTCTATGATCGAGCACTTGTATTCGAGCCCTCGAGGCCCCTGGCTTGTATTATGATGCTTGTATGACTCATTTTATTTTTAGAGTTGTGTTGTGATATCTTCCCGTGAGTCCTTGATCTTGATCGTACATGTTGGCGTGTATGATTAGTGTACGATTGAATCGGGGGCGTCACATGAAGCCATTATCTACCTGCTATTATTGGTTTTGGGTCTATCCACAGGTTGCTACCATCACTCTGTATTTCTGCATGCACTCCTTACATAATCTCACTATGTTTTATTCCTGTGCATGACAGTTATTGTAACCAATGGAACTGAACATGTAGAGAAAAAGAGACGAGCCTTGTGTGGCAATAAAATTTCATGCAGACGTTGCTCCATGGTAGGCGCAAAGGCAGGCCCCCCCTCCACGCATTTCGTATTGTAATCGAGAGGAAGATATCTGTTCTGAGGGGGATTCAGAAGGAGAAGACAACTCCTATTTACCCCCTGAGGTCTCTGCTCTAACTTGGCATGCTGATGTTGGTTATATCATGCATATGGTGTCTTGCATTGCTTACTTTATACATCAAATATGTCATCTGCTTAGTTTAGAGATCCTTTGTGCGAATGCCATCTATTTAGTTTATTTATCGTTTATGTGAATTATGCAACGCCATCTTGTTTAGCCAGGCATCATATATGTGAATTCTGCAATGCCATCCTGCTTAGCCAGTCATCTTATATGTAAGTATATCAGGCCATCCTTTTTTTCGTTACATATTACATTTGTCAACAATGTTAGTACATTCAACTGCTCTTCGTGTGCATCAGCCATTTGACACGGTGATGGCAAATTCTGGAGTGAAAGCAAGATATTCAGAGCAGACTATCCTATCTGAAAAAGTGCATATCTCGTTGGTTATGGATAGCTCCTCAGAGGAGGATTCAGAGACAGATGACCAGTCCTATTCCCCCCGAGGTGTATGCTCTAACTTGGCAGGGTTATGTTGCTCATATCTTATTGCTATGTCATTTGATTAGTTTAGACATGCTTTGTGTGAATGCCACCTGTTCAGTGTCTAATTACCATATATGTGAATTATGCATTGCCATCTTGTTGCAAGACATTATATATGTGAATTATACAATGTTATCTTGTTGCAAAGGCATTATATATGTGAATTATGCAATGCAATGCTGTTTAGCCTATCATCATGTATGTGAATTATATCATGCTATCATTTTTTGTATTACGTGTTCCATTTGTCGACAACGTTTGTATATTCAACTACTCTTCCTGTGCATTAGCCATTTGAAGTGATGATGGAAGTATCTGGAGTGAAAACAAGGTATTCAGAGCAAACAATGCTACCTGATGAAGCAGACATCTTGCTGGTTACAGAGAGCTCCTCAGAGGAGGATTCAGAGACTGATGACCAGTCCTATTTCCCCCCTGAGGTCTATGCTCAAACTTGGTAGGGTTATATTACCCATGCCATGCATGTTGTCTTGCATTGCTTAGTTTTTACATCGTATATGGATTGCCATCTGCTTACTTGCTTACTATATAAATCATATATTTGAATTATATCATGCCATCATGTTCACATAGTACATACACAGCATCTATCTGAATTATGGCATGGCAACCCATTTAATAAAGACATCATATAGTTATATCATCTGATCCTGTTTAGTGTTTACAATCATCATATTTTGAATTATGACATTCTATCCGTGAATGTATGTGAATTATGGCATGCCAACCTATTTAATAAACACATTATATAGTTATATCATGTCATCCTGTTTACATAGTCTCATATTTTGAACTATGTCTTTCCATCTTTTTTAGTTAGCCATCATAATGTGAAATTGTGTCATGCTATCCTGTTTAGTTAGCCATCATATATGTGAAATTGTGTCATGCTATCCTGTTTGGTTAGACAACACAAATATGAATTATTTCATGCCCTCTTTTATTCGCCACTATCCATTGCACCTGTCTATCATACAGTGTCTATACTTTCAATTACTTTTCTTGTTTATCAGCCATTTGAATTGGAGAGGGTGATGGCAGTATCTAAGGGAGTAACAACACGGTCTTCAGAAAAGATAGTGCTACCAGTTGATGTAGATAGAACCACGGTTGTACTTGCCCAAGGACCAGATCCATCACACATAACCCAGACTCTCGCAGATTGTACCCCTACCCAGTTGGACAGAGAACCAGCTACACCCCTTCTAACCCCAACCCCGGCAGATAGTAACCCAGTTCCAGTTGACACAACACCGTGTCCACAACAGAGCACCCAAACATGAGTAGTTAGTAAGGGAACTGCAGTGCCCAAAGCACGAGGACCACCACTCCGAATCCTAACTCAACGCTTAAAGGAGAATAAGATTTGTTCTCAGGTCAGGTTCTGTAGCTATGGTTCATACTCCTTTGCTCTTGCATTACTGTATTTACTCATACCAACTATTTTCAAATTTGAAGGATGGAATTGAAACTCCAATGGTGCAACAGGTATGTTTTAAACCTGTTTCTTTAACTGGTTTGCTGTTGTAACATGCTCTATGTTGATTTCAGTTTCAATTGAATAAACAGTTATGTTCTCATGGCATGCACATTACAAGTGTTGTTATTGCTCCATAGTTTCCCACACTTATATTCTGTCTATTCTGCTTTGTCTTGAACAAATATTATTTGAACTGTGTCTCTACCTTGATTTGGTAACAAAAACTAGAATGATATAGACCATAAAGTGACCATGGTACATAGATATATGTTTGTTTCATGCTGTTATCCTGTCCACTTTACTACTGAACTCATTTACCAAAATGAGTTTCATATACAACATGGTAAACATGTGATGTGTCTGCTTGTTTCTCTTTTAGAATGCGGACAAAATATTGGAGAACAGTACCACGTTATCCAATGGTAAAGGAAGTAATGCAGATAAGGTTCAAGATAGTGAGACATCCCTGTTGGTCTCCAAGAAAGCTGATAAAAACTATCTTGACGATAGTGAGAGAACCCAAAAGTCTTGTGTTGATGTAGTGTTCGAGTTACTGGCCACTACTGCTGGCACAAGCTCTTCGAACTCGCTGCCTGAATCAGTTTGTCTTCTTGAGTCTCAACTTCAAGTTGAAAGACATCAATCAGATGTGCTGCGACAGGAAGCTGAAGGACTGAGGAAGTCCCTACAGAATTCAGATGCATATTTCCTAGTGCAACAGCAAGCGCTGGAGGATTTAAGCGCCAAACAAGAGAAAGTTAATAAGCTTGCTAAGCATCTTGCCAGCATTATGGGTACCCAGGATATTTTTTCCTGAGATCTTCTAAAGTGGTTTCAGTTCTGGATTTGTTTTGCTGCGGTGTTTATTTGCGCTGGTCGCCAACTTTGACAACCAGTGTATATGATATGCTGCTTTGTTCCCTATATTTGCACTGGTGGCAAACTTTGATGCCCAGTGGATGTAATATGTGTAATAGCCGTGATAGCCTAGCGTTAGTTGCTTGCTTATTTATTTCCTTGTTGTCTTGTTTATTTGTTTGCTTGTAGACATTGCAGTTCTTTTTCCGCGCTTTTCTACTGGCTGCAATAACCTATTTTTTAAAACTAGGCCACAATAACCATGGGCTAATATTTACTGTAGTGACACTGGGCCTCCTACCGGCCGTAGAAACAGTGGGCCTTCTACGGGCCGTAGAAACAATGGGCCTTCTACGGGCTGTAGAAATAATGGGCCTTCTACGGGCCATAGAAACAATGGACCTTCTACGGGCCATAGAAACAATGGGCCTTCTGCGGGCCGTATCATCAATGGGCCTTATACGGGCCATATGATCGACTGGCCAAACATGGGCCAAACAGACCGCATTATGGCCGTAAACGGGCTAGAGTTGGAATCGTCTGTTCATGGGCTGGCCATAATGGGCGACCGTAACAGACCGTATTTGATGACGCTATGAAAATGGCCCAACGTATTAATGGACCACAAACGGGCCGACTATAACCACAGGCTGAATTTGGCCCACAAGGAGAAAATGACAGTAACGGGCCATAAGTAAACGAATGCTGGAAATGGGCCCAAGAATACATGGGCTCTGAGAAGGCCGAAAGATAACATGGGCTGGAAACTGCCCAACGGAATAACGGGCCGTTAATGGGTATAAAGTGATACACTGTTCATTACGGGCCAGTTTCACCACAGGCCGTTAATGGGTGTAAAGTGATACACTGTTCATTACGGGCCAGTTTCACCACAGGCCGTTAATAGGCCAAGAGTTACAAAGGGCCTCATATGGGTCGAAAGACGTCATGGGCCATACATGGGCCAGAAGTGAAAACGGGCTGGAATCATATTGGATGGCCCATATGATGTTACTGGGCCTAATTCGGATAGGGCGTAATGGGCCTTGGGTTAGTGGGCTGTAAATGGGCTATATGCGAATAGGCCGTTAATAGGCTTTCCATGGGCCGGCCCGCCACCTTTTGACCAAGTCAAATGGGTCGGCCTTTTCACATGAATGGGCCTCTGTTGGGGCGTGCCACATGTCAACCTATCATAGGCGCCTTCTGTCCAATGAGTGGATGACATCTGTCCCAATGATGAGCGGACACGTGTTTCCTCCAGTCAATGATGATTTTACACGTGGAAAATCCCCATTGGTCGGGTCTGTTAACGGGTTATCGGATCCAAAACCCGACCCAACAGCTTAACGGTGTTCCGTTACGGTGGATGCCACGTGTCGGTCACCCTTGACGAAAGCACTTCTATGACGCGCGATTTATCGTCATGGAAGTGGACACTTCCGTGATGATAATTTTGGTAATGTCATGGAACACTTCTACGACAACACAAGTATGACTATCTTGATTCTGTCATAAAATCGTCATGGATGTACATGCATGGCAATAAACGCGACCTACTATGACAAACATGTATCATCACAGAAGTGTATTATTTTTGTAGTGGTTGCCCAGACTGTGCACAGGCACGAGGACAAGATTGAAGCACCAGCCCAAATCAGATTGCAAGGACCCAAGAGATTCAAAGGATCAACATGCAGATCAGAGGGACCAAGATCAAGCCAAGGAAGCGGGATATCGTCAAGAGAAGAGCATCCCTTGCCAGGCAGGCAAGCCCGGCAAGGAGTTAGGCCACACCCAGAAACAGACAACCAAAGCGCTCCGGCAGGGCCTGCCAGGACTCATGAAGGCAAAACCACCTCACCAACCACTCTACCATGACCCACGTCATCGATCAGTGGGGTGCCAAGCCGCAAAGTGATTAAGTGGCAGCCATTTGCCACATGGCAGCCATTTTTTAAGGAGAAACCCACAGATGACACCCGTCCTGCGACGTGTCAAGCGAACAAGCGCAGAGCTGGCAAGATAGCTCGGCAAGCCTTGTTGGGCAACCAGTGATGTGACATTAAGTGGTGCATTTAATGTGCCCTGTCAACCCGCAGAGTTAGGTATGATAGCACTATTTGCTATCTTATCAGTGCATAATGACTACTCTGCCATTGTGGTAACCCCTTGATCTATAAAAGGAGGCCCATGTCAATCGTAGAAGAGGTTAGAAGGTTGGAGAACTCACACCCCCATACGCGCATAGCCACTATCGCCCTGAGGCAACCCTTGTGGGGCAAGTGTACTACGCTCCGCCACCACCTTTCCACCATCAATCCACCAAAGCAGGAGTAGGGTTTTATGCCTTGCGGCAGCCCGAACCTGGGTAAAATTGCATGTGTGATCTCTGTCGTGCTGCCCACGCTTGTCTGCTCTTTGTGCAACGCGATGCCCCCCTGCCGAACTAGCAAGGGGCGTCCTGCCCCCATAGGTGGCCGTGGTTTCCCACGACATCTTTGGCACGCCAAGTAGGGGGCTCACTTGTGCGAACCTGAAGGCGTGTGCAGTGCATCGACTTCATCACCATGTTCATCTTCGATGACGCCATTAACCATGGCACCAAGAAGAAATCCGGTCCTTCGGCTCACCCATCCACCTCGAAGGCTCCGCCGCTCGCGGCCTCTAATGCTGTGTGGGGTGCGGTGGCGCACGAGGATGCGGACGCTGCTGGGGAAGTGGTCGGAGCAGCGGCGCCATCACAGGAGCAGGAAGCAACAGAGGAGAGCAACATCTACAACACCCCGATGGCCACGCTACCCAAGGTACGGGTGAAGGGGTTACTCCATCTGTGCCCCTTTCCCCCGCCAACGGGAACAACCGCAGCAATGGTGCCTGGCATGGGGCTAATCGCCGCCCTCTGACCGCTCCCACCACGGGTGCGGCCGCCGTGCGTGCACCCCCTCCGAGACGGGTCGACCAAGCCGCTGCACCTAACGGAACCGCTGGCCCTCGAGCGCCTTCGCCACACCACATCCAGGTGGTCGCCCCGCAGTAGCAGCAGGGGTGCAGTGTCGCCGCTGCTGGCACCGTCAGGAGCCGAGCGATGGTACGATCGACTTCATCATCATCCATGCCAAGTATAGCTTCGGAGGCCATGGTGCGAGCTCAGCTGCTGCTCAGGTTTCCACCAATGACCGAGCAGATGGACGAATGGCGTGCCACCATCCAAAGCCTCCTCGGTTTCGCCGAAGATGGGGTCTCACGGCGAGCTGGCCCGCCACGACCTCCCCAAGCAATAGTGACAGCTCATGGTGCTGACTGTACGGAAGGGGCCATCCCCACGGTGTAGTTCCCTTCGCGGCAGCCAGCACGAGCGTAATAGAATCAAGACCCTGACGACGTCTCGATGGCCTCTTCTGACCCTCGAGCATGTCCAGACCAACGATGAGCCACGGAGGGTAGGCGGAGAGGAGAGCACGCGTCGTCATCGAGCAACGCCGCGACGACCTCCGCCGGATCGACGGGTGTGACGGCCTCTACGTCGGCGAGCCAGCGCTCGTTGTTGGCGGGTGCCTACCTTTCGAGGTTGGCTGCCCTGCCTTTACACGAGAGCTCCGGCGAGTCCGTTAGCCGTCCATTCACGCGTTCAAGCCAGAGATACCCGAGAAGTATGACGGGAGGCTGAACCCAGCAGAGTTCCTGAGCATCTACCCCATCGTTGTTCAGGCTGCCGGGGGAAGAGATGAGAAGGTGTTTGCCAACTACTTCCCTTTGGCCTTCAAGTCCAATGTGAGGTCTTGGCTGATGCACCTATCGGAGAACTCCATTTCATCATG
Source organism: Triticum dicoccoides (assembly GCF_002162155.2). NCBI lineage: Eukaryota > Viridiplantae > Streptophyta > Magnoliopsida > Poales > Poaceae > Triticum > Triticum dicoccoides. The sequence goes on along the minus strand of NC_041391.1, from coordinate 426,886,068 downwards.
GGCTGACATGTGCCATAAGTTTATTGGCACCTTCACTAGTGGTCATCAAGAACCCGGCAAGCCCAGTGATTTGCAGCTTCTCCAACAGAAGGAAGGAGAAACCCTCCGTAAGTATTTACAGAGATTCAGCAAAGTTCATTGAAATATCCCAAATATCCATCCAGCAGCCGTAATAGCTGCCTTCCAGTCCAATGTGCGCTACCGTCGTATTCGTTCCAAGATGAATGTATGATTGCCTAAGACTGTGAAGGAGCTTTACACGCTGGTAGATAAGTGTGCTCGGATGGAGGAGGGAAGGAAGTTGCTCGGTGAGGAAGATTGCACCAATGTTGATTCAGAGGATGAGGAGGAATCAACTAGTTAGAAGAAGAGCAAGAAGCACAGTAAGAAGCAAGGGGATAAGGCAGTGATGACTGTTGAAGGATCAGGTGCACCTAGTACCGGTAAGAAGGCCAAAGCTGAGGCCCCCGGCAAGGAAGCTGTCGTGTGCGCTGACTGCCGAGAAGCCGCTGCTGCTGAGAAAGCCGGGAAAAGCGATGGGCTGTACTACAAGATTCATCGGACCAAGGGCCACGAGCTTCAAGAGTGTTACCAGGTTGAGCAGCTTGTCAAGAAACAGAGAGCAGAGTATGAGAAGCATAATAAGGAAAAGGGTCAGAAGGTTGCTGGCGGTAAGAGCAGAGGTGGTGAAGTAAATCGCCCCAACAAACCCTTTTAGAACCATGGAAAGCCCGCCAGAGGTCGAGAGAAGGAAACCTATGACGATGAGAGTAATGGAGGGGATAAAGACGAAACCAGTGAGCAGGAATCTCAGAAGGCCACGGACACCCTATGCATTGACGGAGGTGCATCTCTGCACACTTCTCACCGCCAGCTCAAACGGTGGGCACGAGATGTCAATGTCGTGGAACCAGCGCAAGAGGCCCGAAAGCCGCTCAAATGGTCCCGTACGCCCATCATCTTTGACGAGGAGGATCATCCTAGCCATACCACTGTGGTAGGGTGTTTGCCATTGTTGGTCTCTCAGACAATTCGCAACCTCAAGGTCACAAAAATGCTGGGGGACGGCGGGGTCGGGTTGAATCTGATTTCCCCGGCAGTTATCAGCAAACTTCAGATAGGAGAGGAAGATCTAGAGGTTACCGGCACGTTTCAAGGAGTTAATCCTAGCAGGAGCCATCCTAAGGGAAAGATCACGTTGCCGGTAACGTTTGGGGGAGAACAGAACTACCGGACTGAGAGGATCGTGTTTGATGTGGTTGATCTCCCCCAGCCGTGCAATGGGAGTTCATGGCAGCATCCCACTATGCCTACAACACCTTGAAGATGCCTGGGCCACTGGGAGTCATCACCATCCCATCAGATGAGAAGGATGCAACCATTTGTGTGGACAATATGTACCGAGACGCGGTTCCAGCGGAGACAGCGGTAGCGATAGCTCCCGCCAAGGAAAGTAAAGGAAAGAAGAGAGATAGCAGGGTCTTAAGCAAAGAGTCCGGGAAGCATGCCCCCACCAAGTGCACGGCACCCATTGACGACGTGCCAGAGTGCTCAAACAGCAAGAGATCCAAGGTCGTCGCACCCCAAGTGAAGAAGGTCCCAGCAGGGCTGGCTGGCGTTGATGGTACCCTCACTATCAGCGCCACCCTCGTTGACAAATAGGAAAGCACGCTCATTACCTTCCTGCGAGCGAATATCGATGGCTTTGCCTGGCAACCATCTGATATCCCTGGTGTTCCCAGGGAGGTAATCGAGCACCACATTGCTGTCTGCCCACATGCCCGACCTGTCAAGCAGAAAGTCCAGAAGCAGGCCTTGGAGAGGCAGCAGTTCATTGCAGAAGAGATCAACATACTTGAGGCAGCTAGTTTGATCAGAGGAGTCCGGAAGGCTAACGGGAAGTGGAGGCTTTGCATAGATTTCACAGATCTCAATAAGGCTTGCCCGAAAGACCCCCATTTCGCTTGCCGCGCATCGACCAGATCGTGAACTCCACTTCAGGTTGTGATTTGCTCTCCTTTCTAGATGCATACTCTGGGTATCACCAAATCTTCATGTCCAAGGAAGATGAAGAGAAGATGCCGTTCATCTCCATGTGGTACGTACTGCTTTGTTCGCATGCCGTTCTGATTAAGGAGTGCCGGGTCCACTTTTGCAAGGGCATTTAAGATTGGTTTTGAACCACAGTTGCACAGAAACATAGAAGCCTATATGGATGATATTGTGGTCAAGACCCAGGATAAGCCCACCCTTATTCAAGATTTGGAGGAGACATTAGCTAATCTACGTAAGATCAATCTGAAGCTCAACCCGGAGAAGTGTGTATTTGGTGTTCCCTCCGGCAAGTTGCTTGGGTTCTTTATATCCCATCACGGGATCGAAGCCAACCCCTACAAGATCAAGGCCATCGAGCAAATCTAGGCGCCAAGGATAGTTAAGGATATAAGGCGTCTAACAGGATGTGTTGTCGCGCTAAGCATATTTATCTCCAAGTCTGCCGAGCGTGTCCTGCCGTTCTTCAAAACTTTGAAGAAGGAGGGTCCTATGAAGTACACCCCAGAAGCAGATGCAGCCTTGCAAGAGTTGAAGGCCTACTTGTCCTCTGTGCCTACCTGGTTGCCCCCAAACCCCAGGAGCCGTTGTTGCTATACTTGGCGGCAACCAACCAAGTGGTCAGTGCGGCCTTGCTAGTGCAGCGAGAAGTGGATGAGGCAGAATGTGAGCAGAGACCGGCAGAATCAGAGAAGGATCAGGACAACAATGAGCACGACAATGAGAGCAACCCCAAGGACGCGGCAAGGAAAAAAGTGGTGCAACACCTAGTGTACTTCGTCAGCTCCTTGTTACAGGGGGCTAGATCGAGGTACTCTGGTGTGCAGAACTTGATCTTTGGTCTCATTATGGCCCCAAGGAAACTTCGCCACTAGTTCCAAGCCCTTGAGATCATGGTTGTTACTCGTTTTCCGCTGCAAAGGTTACTCCGAAACCCTGAGGCTACCGGCAGAATAGTGCAATGGGCTTTGGAGTTATCCAGCTTTGGTTTCAAGTTTGAGAGCACATCAACTATTGAGATCAGGGCGTTGGCAGAGTTTATTGCAGAATGGACGCCAACCCCTGATGAGAAAGTGACAGAGACAGTTATCCCCGGCAAGGAATCTCCCCAAGAATGGATTATGTATTTTGATGGTGCTTTTTCCCTACAAGGTGCAGGAGTTGGCATGGTTCTTCTCGCCCCCTCTGGGGAGTACTTGAAGTATGTCGTCCAAATGCATTTTGCCCAGGAAGAAGCCACCAACAATACAACTGACTATGAAGGGCTCCTTGTCGGGCTCAGGATTGCAGCTGAATTGGGAATTAAGAAGCTGATCATTCGAGGAGATTCACAGCTCTTGGTGAGACAAGTCAACAAGGATTATCAAAGCCCATTGATGGAGGCATAGTCAAGGAAGTGAGGAGATTGGAGGAGCGCTTTGGCGGATTGCAAACAGAGCACTTACCCCGTGCGGAAAACAGCATAGCTGATCATTTGTCAAAGTGTGTATCGCAGAAGCTTCCTGTGGAACCGGGGACTTTTGTTCTCCATCTCACACACCCCTCTGTATCCCCAGCAACAATGGACCGGAAGAGGTGAAAGTTGGACTACGGTAAGCTCTCTCGATAGAGCCGTCCGCTCCTGACAGAGACCCTACCGGAAACAACTCCTAACAGCCTACCGGACCACCCCCTCCATCCGGGCCCATGGACCCCGCAAACGCGGCTGATGCTCCTGCAGTAGAGGAGGTGCCGCTAGTCCTCGTTACCGGAGCCCCAGGCTACAACTTGGGCAAGGGACATTGTCCAGTTCCTCCAAGCCGGAGAACTTCTCGGTGACCAAGATGAAGCTGAAAAAGTAGCCCGAAGGGCCAGTGTGTATCAGTTTGTCGATGACACTCTGTACAAAAGAAGGCCCAACGGTGTGAAATTGAAGTGTGTCTACCGAGAAGAAGGAAAGGAACTACTGGCTGAGATTCACAGAGGAATCTACGGCTCCCACATTGGATCAAGGGCATTGGTTGGGAAAGCATTCCAACAAGGATTCTATTGGCCCACAGCCCTCCAAGATGTGGTCGAGCTAGTAACGAAATGTGAAGCCTGCTAGTTCCATTCCAAGAAAACACACCTGCCTGCCCAAGCTCTTCAAACAATCCCTTTACCATTGCCATTCTTGGTCTAGGGGCTCGATATCCTCGGCCCCTTCCCCCGACCAATTGGGGGCTTTGAATTCTTGTTCGTTGCCATTGACAAGTTTACAAAGTGGCCGAAGTGGCTACCTTGAGAAAGGTGACTGCTCAGTCAGCTATCAAGTTCTTGAAAGAATTGGTGTGTCGTTTTGGAGTTCCGGCAAGGATCATCACCGACAACGACACCTAGTTCACGAGCCACGCCTTCATGCAATATGTCTGTGCCCTCGGATGCAAGGTCTTATTTGCCTCTATGGCACACCCCCTGAGCAATGGACAAGCTGAGAGGGCGAACGCTAAAGTGCTGTGTGGACTCAAGATAAGAACTTTTGATACGCTGCAAAAGCATGGCAGACGTTGGATCGAGGAGCTGCCAGTAGTTCTCTGGTCCCTCAGAACGACACCAAACCAAGATACCGGGCAGACTCCCTTCTGCCTGGTCTACGGGGCAGAAGCAGTTATCCCCACGAAACTCATTTATGGGTCGCCTCGAGTGCTTGCCTATGATGAAGTAGCGCAAGATCACCACGAGCGTGACGACGCTGTGCTAGTTGAGGAGAACCGTCTCTGGGCTGCTACGCGTGTTGCACGCTATAAGCAAGCCCTGCATCGCTATCACAGCCGCAGGGTTCATGCCCGGTGTTTTGAGGAAGGAGATCTTGTCCTTAGGCACGTTCAGTCCACCAAGGGTACAAACAAGTTGACGCCAAACTGGGAAGGCCCTTACCGGGTAGTACGAGTCACTAGACCTGACGCAGTCCATCTGGAGACCGGAGATGGCACTCAGCTGCAAAACTCATGGAATATTGAGCATCTCTGCAAGTTCTACCCGTAAGGCGCGGCTGTCGGGCCGTGCCTGGAAACCACCCCTTTGTACAGGCCTTGCTGCAGCTGCATGTAACCACTTGTACAAAGCCAGGGCAATGACCCTGTGCAAGAGAAAATAAAGAAGTGTTGTGGGGGGGCCCCGACCAAGATTGCATGAATTCGTGAGCATTCCAAGGTCAATGCATAAGCATTTCATGAGCATTTGCATATGCATATAGATAGAATCGCATCCTGCATTCACTCTCATTTACATGAAGTTGCAGGTTCCTGCTGTGAACTTGGCTTCAACAAGGAGTGAGAAGATTGCCCGACACAGCAATCCCCAGCAAGCCAAATAGATAAGTTCTACCTCCTATCCATTAATCTGTAGCTATAAGTTGTGCATAAGAAAGGCCCACCACCCTTTTGAGACATAGGTGCTCCCATCCATGACTCGAACGTTGCTTCGGTCAGGATGGTCGTAGTGGCCTTTGGTAAAAAGAAGTTGGTGGGGGGATGGTCCCTCTGTCTGTTCCCCGGTAGACACGGCTCTCTGGCAGACAAAAAGGGTATCGGCAGGATAGCCTGACGGGGAAAACTTGTTTATTTGTATTAAAGAGGCATCTCACCTCTGCATGGACATACACATGCACTGGTTCCCAGCAGGTTCATCTTTTGCATTAATATGCTAATACAAGTGCAAGAATTGTAGAGCACAAACATGGACATGAGAGATTACATTATTTGAATTAAAATTTGGCATGTGCCGACAGATTTAAGATTGAAAAAAGATAAGTGCCCCATAATACATTTACCCCTGTTCATCTCCTACAGGGAGAGGTCGAAGAGGCCGGAGGCGGAAAGAGCTGGGATTCGGCGCCTCCCCAGGATCAGGGCGGCGCCGCTCCCCAGAAAGGAGGAACAAACTGGAGGGCAGGCGTGGATGGTGACACTGCCGGAGGACCAGATGGGAAGCACGGAGTCACCGGAAATGCAACTCGTCGGAATGGTCGTCCTCGTTCTTGACGCGTCATGGGTTGCCGCTGCTGTCCAGATGACTACCACCTGAAGACTCTGCGCGACCATCACGCAGGATGCCATGTTCTCTAGGTCTTCCCATAGAGAGCATGGTCATCCCAGGAGCCCTGATGTTAGAAGCCACCGCACGTCCCGAAGACGTATGTGAAAGCAAGGAGCCTTCCTGCACGGCAGGAGGACGACACCCAGGAGTTACCAGATTCACCCCTATTAGTGAGGAATCTCTTTTGTGGCTCCTCCCCAGCACCGCAAGGGGAAGAAGAATGAGGAGCGATCGACTACCATGCTCCATGCCCGCCTCGAGACTCGACATGGTGTCGTTCGCGTCCCCTCCCACTAAAGCCAAGGCCATGGGCAGCCCGGTGTGTCGGACTCTGGGGTGCGTGCGGAGATCTCAACCTACCCAACCTGCCTACTCGTGATCCTCCTAAGCCTAGCGCGACAAGCTCAAAGAGACAAAGAGACACAGCAGTTTATCCTGGTTCGGGCCACCTTGCGGTGTAATACCCTACTCTAGCGTTTTGGTGGATTGCCTCGGAGGGCAGAGGATGAACTAGTACAGTGGATGAACCGGCCTCAGCAGGTGCGGTGTTCTTGAGCTCAAGGGAGCTGGTGCGGTGTGAGCTAGTTCGACTTGTCTTCCTCCTGCCTCTATGGTGGTGGCTACTCCTATTTATAGTGGCCTTGGTCCTCTTCCCAAATGTTGGCGGGAAGGGATCCCACAACGGTCGGATTTGAAAGGGGACAAGTAGTACATCTTATCCTGACAAAAGTAGTCTTCCCCTACGAAAAGCCTTTGGTCGTGATGCTGCGGTGGGCTCGTCGATGACCTCCGTCCTACCGTCCTGGCGGTCTTCGTCTCGTTGCACAAGAATGGAAACCTTTGGCTGATTCCTCGGGACTCCGTGCCTGTGGCCTGCCTCCTTTGCAGCAAAGAGGAAACCTGTGCTCTGTGCCAGCCTGGCGCCTGCCTGGCCTTGGTCGTCATGGCTCACGTCAGCTGAGCCTTGTGAGGTAGACCTTGCATAGAACTCTCCACCCCTTGGGAGCCATCCTGAGTAGGCCGTCCCCTCGGGGGTCTTGGCATCGTCCGCCTCGCGAGGCTTGGCCCCTCATGAGGGTCTTGAGTTGTTGATACTAAAACTAGGCCATACCAGGCCGTCGATGGAGCCACGTGGTGGGCCGTAGGTAGGCAGGGCTAGATACCGCCATATCCAGGACGCCGACAGTAGCCCCGGGCCCAAGGCGCGCTCGGACTTGGCTTCCAGGCGAAGCCAAAGGGCAAGTGCGGAGTGCCGCGGGCCCTAACCACCTGCGGCCTTGATGATGCGTGGATATTGATGGGACGTGGGCGACTCTGCTTCCCCATGCTGCCTCGACAATTGTTTCCATCTGATAAAAGGGCTAATGTCCACTGCCAGGCTTTCATTGCCTCTTCTTCTTCTTGCTCCAGATCCCCTTCTCCTAGTAGCGAAAGAACTCACTAGATCTGCCGATTCCCCCCTCCCCAAATCTCTTGCTCGATGGCCGCTGAGAAGACCAAGGCCTCAACCTCGGCTGCCGGCTCCGTCTGGTACGAGCCGGCGCTGCTTGCGCCTTGCGTGGCCGGGGAGAAGCTCCAGACCACGCTCCTCCTGACAGCGAGCAAGGACAACGAGTGGAAGAGGATGGTGCTCCGGGTCGCCATCGCTGCGTTGGAGCCTGCGAACATCACTTTCTTCCCCTTCTTCCTGCACAGCATCTATTCTGGGCTGGTGCCCCCATTCTCCCGCTTCTTCTATGTCGTTCTCCACTATTATGGCCTTCACGCGCTCCACATTTATGCCAACTCCATACTCCTCCTGTCCATCTTCGCCTTCTACTGTAAGGCGTTCGTGGGGGGATGCCCTCCGTCGCCATGCTCCGCCACTTCTTCTTCCTTCGCATGACTGGCGAAAATCCGGTTGGGTGCATCGGCTTCATTGCGGCGCGGGGCGGTAACACGATCTACCGCGCCGGAAAGAAGGTAGAGGATGCCGTAAAGAGGTGGGTTCTGATGGATCCAAGTGCTCCTAGAGCTTGTTGGAGCTGCCGACCAAACTCCCCATCTCCGAGAAGGGGTGGTATTTTGAGAAGATCACTGACCCTTCCCTGACGTCGTTTGTGAATAAGATGGAGAAGGACCTGAGGAGCGAGAAGCTAACAGGGGCCATGTTCAACAAGTAATTCTTGAGGCAGCGCATAGCATCGCTCCAAGATTGCTCCCGCCCCCTGTGGAAGCTTGGTGGCATCGACGACAAGATCCGCCTGCGCCAGGACACCCGTCCCTAGGAGTAGCTGAGCAAGTTGTTGCTTTACTTGACGGGGAAGGACCCGAGCGATCCTCCGGAAGATTGGCTCCCAATGTATTGCCGGGATGACGGGGAGGAGGTTGCTGCTGCTATGCTAGTCTTCGACGAGTTTGGGCATGTGCGGGCGGGGCCTCCCCCGCCGCCTCCATCCTTGGTAGAACTGTCCTCCGGAGATCATTCCTCCGAGGCCACCATGGACAAGATGGTGGAGGAATCATCTGCCCTACAGCAGAGGGAGCTCCTCCACGACTTCCTTGATGATGATGATGATGATGATGATGATGACGCGCCTTCGGTGGTGGAGGTGCCCCGCCCTTCTAGAGTCACCATGAGGTCCGGGGTGTCCTCTTCGAAGCAGCCCAAGCGAACGGCCATGAAGAAGGGCAGGACCGCGCTGATACCTCCAGGCAGCGCTCCGCCCTTGCTGACGGTGCCCCAAGCGTCACCAACCGCGAGTTCTCCTGCCCCCAAGAGTTCAGCACCGGCTGCCCTGTCTCAGCGCCCGCTGATGAACCTGAAGAGGAGCTATGTTTTTGCCAGTCAGTAAGTCTTTTCCTTAGCCTTGTTTGTTGATTCTTGAAGCGATGCTTAGCGTCTTTGTCTGTCATTAGGCAGCAGCCGTCGAAGAAGCAGAAAGAGGGCAAGGAGGTCGCCGTGGTCGAGGACGCTGGAGTGGTTGCCGCGGCCCTGGCGAAGGAGAATGTCGCGGCCCCCGCAGCTCTGGTGGTGGTGCCGTCTCCCCAGGGCGTGGAAGCCCGTCCTGAGGAGGTGCCAGTGCCCTTGGCAAGGCTGACCCCACCGGCGCCCATCCTTGCTGCGGCTGCTAGGTCGACCAGCCTCTAGAGCCCCCGGTCCTTCCTAAGGCTAAGGTTTCTTCTGTCTAGGCGCCGAGGGCGTCTTCTCCCCTGCCCAGCGTGTGGCCGAGCCGCGACACACCTGCCACCTCCGGGGCCCTGTAGGAGGCAAGGGCGGCGCTGGACCTCCTCCAGGGTGAACTTCGGGGCCCGGATCGTCGCTCGGCACAAGGATGCCTGGGCTGATTTCTGGCTGGCTCCAAGCCGACGCATCTGTCCGCGTGGCCTGGGGCTCTGCGGAGGAAGCCCAGAAGGTGCTTGGGGTGGTTGCCATCACGTGCGACTTGGCGCAGAAGGAGGCCATGGAAGCTGAGGATCGATGTTGCGTGGTCGAGGCTGAGCTGATGGCTCTTCAGGATCAGCGGGCTACCTAGGCCAGCCAGCTCCAGGAGCGTGAGGAGAAGCTGAAGGCCCAGGAGGCTGCTGTCGCAAATCGAGATGCCAAAGTGAAGAAGGCGGCCTTGGAGCAGGCTGCCGAGCACGACCACCTGACGAAGCTGAAGGAGGAGGCGGAGGCGGCCCAAGCGGCCCTTGCCAAGGCCGAGAAGGTGGCCGCTATGGAGCGCAGCACCCCTGCCTCCCTCGAGGTGCGTTTCCACAAGGCTCAGAAGTCGCTCTTTGGGGACGATTCCTTGAAGAAGGTGGCGGCGATGACCCCGAGGGAGAGTCCTGCTGCCTTGCTCCCTGAAGTCTTGGCGGTGCTCGAAGATGGTGTCGACGGGTTTGCCTCTTTGGTGGAAAGTGAGGCGTGCTCGCTTTCTTCCTCGGCCCTTATGTGCGTCTTCAGCCATCTCTATATCCAGGACGCCAGCTTCGACCTCTCCTCCTTCCTCACCCCGGTGGACTTCGACTCCCAGGATGCTGATGCCGCCGTCGTGAAGAGCTCCGTGGATGCCATGCTGAGTAAGTTCCTGGTCGTCGGTCCTCGGACCGAGGTCGATGGAATGGGCGACACGCCTGGTGACGAGGCTCCGCTGGCGGGCGACGATGGCGCCCAGGTATGAAGAGGTGGCTTCGTGACTCCACTTTTCCTTGTCCACCTTGTATCATGTAACATGCCCCAGGGAGGCATTTAAAATTGTTTGCTTGGAACAATATGCTTTGTAATAATTAGATTATGGTCCCTCGACTTTTCTGTTTGCTTTGTTGTTCTGCATCAGCAGATCCCGGCCCCGCGCATACCTCAGCCGCCGTTGGGTCGTCCGGATCCCCAGGATGAGCCCAAGGGATGAGGGGCTACGTGACCAGTTAGGCTCCTGAGACGCGATGCTCAGGAGTCCTCCTTGATGTGCGAACAACTTAGGAAAAGGTGCAGGAGCAAGCCTTGGTGTTCTGCGTCGGCAGGACCCAGCCCCGCGCATGCCTCAGCCGCCGTTGGGTCGTCCGGATTGCCAGGACGAGCCCAAGGGGTAAGGGGCTACGTGGCCAGTTAGGCTCCTGAGATGTGATGCTCAGGAGTCCCCCTTGACATATGAACGGCTTGAAAAGGAAGGGTAAAAGCCAGGCCTTGGCATTCTGCGTCGGCAGGGCCCGGCCCCGGGAATGCCTCAGCCGCCGTTGGGTCGTTCGGATCACCAGGACGAGCCCAAGGGGTGAGGGGCTACGTGGCCAGTTAGGATCCTGAGATGCGATGCTCGGGAGTCCCCCTTGACGTACGAACCGACCATCATACCTTTTCATCGCCGAGCTCTCGCTTGGGAGGGGTGCGCGAAGACTAGGCCCGTGAGGCCTAGCAAGGTGGGGTACACCAGGCGTGACCTGAGCGTAGCCCCCGTGCCCAGCCCCCTCGCGCTACCGTTCCGAGGGAGAGCAGCGCGGCAAGGCTTGTCACTGAGCCTGGAGGCTCCCTGAGGTTAATGCGGCCGCGAGGCCAACCCTAGTTGTTTATCACCAGCGTGGAGCATAGCACTTCCGCTCTTGCACGGGTATGCCGCTCCTTGGCAGTGTCGACGGCCAGCACGGAGCATGGTGCTTCCACTGGTGCGTGGGAGGGGGCTCCCTTTGAGGAGAGCCCCCGAGGCATGTACAACCCCACCCTGACACGTGGCTTGCACGGCAGGGCTAGAGGAGGTGTGTGTGGGCACCCGTGAGCCAGCGTGGGACTCACGAGGCCCTACCTCAAGGCGGGTTGCACCTGGTCTTGATTGGGGGTGCTTGTATTAATCCCGTGAGATGAGTCTCCTGAGGTTATTGCATGAGAAGGCCAGACACCAACGACCCGAGGAGGTGACGTGAATGGGACCGGCCCTCCAAACAGAGCTCAGCCATTGGGTTTATCAATGCTGCAGGGACGGACCCGAGCACAAACGCTGTGCCCAGTCTTCTCATGCAAAGATCCTGAAGAAAAACAGTCGGCGCGCGGTTCCCGTGGCCATGGGGGCACCCGGTCGCGCTGTCACACCCCAGCTAGTTCATGCATTGGAGTACTTGCATCATGTTTACCTTTATCAGAAACATGGAAATGGGGATGACAAAACCCCCAGCACCCCCTGAAACCAAATAGGGTTTACTAAAAATATTTTCAATGAACCTGAAATGCCCTTCTAAAATGTTCATCATCTTTGCCTTGGTCTTAAACCTCGAACAAAAAGGGTGCACAAATTTCAAGGTCATCCTAAGGTCACTGAATTAAATCATTAGTTAATTGCATTTGGGCATTTAAATGCTAGTAAATATTTTAAATGGCAAAATAATCCTAAACTGAAATGTTCCATGTTGGATATATTCCAAACAGTGGCCATGAGCAGTTTGGTGATTTTTGGAAGAGTTTAGCTATTTTTAGAAGTGCCACAAACTTGCAAAAATAAAACAAAACAGAAAATAAAGGAAAAGGGACTTACCTGGACGCAACCCACCACCGAGCCCACCTGGCGGCCCAGCACTGTGCTGGCCCAAGCCAGTCAGCTGCTTCGTCCCCGCCAGGCAGGCAGGGAGGTGAGAACGATGAGTGCGAGATCGCCAAGGCGCCACCTACTTGCCGCTCAGCCCCTGGACATGCTGGTCGACCTCCACGTCGCCCCCTCGACCGCCTGGACACGCTCACTCTCCCCCAACGCCTCTCCCTCGCTCCCCTCCGCCATGGCCGACGGAGCCACAACGACCACCGCCATCTCTGCGTCGCCTCGCTGTGTCCAGCAGCTCCGCCGATGTCCTCTCCATCGAGCAGGCTGTACCCCAAGCGCACGCTTGCCCCAAAGCCACTGCATCAACCTCATCCGACTCCGCCATCGCCGGAGATCCCCTTCACCGTCACCATAGCAGCAGCTCGTCCCCTACCGCGCCGCCTAGCTTATCGTGTTCGCCGTGAGCTTCTGCCCCTTCCCATCCTATCCGTTCTCGCTATCGTCCACCACTTCACTGCAACGAGCTTCACCGCACGCGCTGCCGCCTCAGCTCGTCGCCGACGATGCTCCGGCCACCCAACAGCCACACCACCTTGCCCACCGAGTTCACCGCACCACGTAGACCACCTAGGAGCTGGCCTTGAGCCTCCAACACCACCACAGCGAGGAGTTCGACCATGACCGAACTCCGGCAGCCGCACAGCTCATCGCCGACATCATTTCCGGTGACCTGAAGCTCAACCACCACCACCACTCGATGCGGCTCACTCCCAGCTACCCGTAGATGGCCTCCGTCGTCCATTTGTTCGCCGGAGGGCGAATCCCGCAGCCTCCACCGTGTCTGGATGTCACCGGCAGCTAAACATCGGCGAGTCAGCATGGTTTGACCAGGGTTTGACTCCCCTAGGTCACTGACATGTGGTCCCCGCCTTTTGGTCAAACCTAGATTAGTATTAATCTAATACTAATTAACTTAGTTAGTTAACAGAGACACTGACCAGTGGGTTCCGCTGGTCAGGTTTGACCTGGGCGCCCCTGTTGACCTGCTGACGCAATGCTCATGCAGTAACTCACTTTTCTGGATTTATTCTTATTCAACAAATTCCAGAAATTAGTGCAAACTTCAAAAATTTATAGAAATTAATCTGTAACTCCAAATGCAAAGTGTTATATATGAAAAATGATCAGAAAAATCCAATCTATACATATGTATTGGTTTCATGCATGTTTAAAAAAAATTAACTTGTTGTTTAGTGCAAAACATGATAAAGCAGTATTTAAGATCACATATGAGTTTGGAATTTGAATCTTTGGTTCAAAATGGCTCAAACTCATCTGGTCATAGTCGCGTTAGCCCAATACACTCATTTTTCCAATGCTCATGCATGCATCATATAGTTGCACATTGTTTGGTATTGATTGTATATCAGTGCTCTCTGTGGTAGGTTCTGCCCCGGAAGAGTACCGCGAGTATGCAAACAAGGAGCAATATCAGACTACGGACCCGCAAGGCAAGCAACCAACCATTTGATCATATCGATACAATCCCATGTTCTCACTTCTGCTCTCTTTTACTGCATTTAAGGCAACACAATTCAAACTGCTGTGTGCTACAGTAGTTGAACCCATTTCCTCTGCATGACCTGTCATTGCCACAGTAACTAGATGAAACCCACTAGAATGTGTAGGAGTTGATTGAGCCAAGTGTATGTGTTTCCTACCGTGCTATGCCTGCTATGCTTAGAGTTGTGTCAGGTCTGGTTCATTTGGGTGATGGGCTAGAGTGAAATGATCATGTCGGTAACAGGGGTGATGTGTTGAACACGATTTGGTAAAGGTATCAATGAGAGGCCATGTAGGAGTACATGGTGGGTTGTTTTATTGGAACCATCCTTAAGCACTAAGATCTGTATCTGTGATTTAAGATTCAGCTACTACCATGGATTGGGCCCTGAAATATGACCCTGCTCGACTTCTTATCCACCCTAGTCCTCTGTCCAGGAGTTGCAAGTAGTTTCTGGTGTTTGTAGCTTACTAGAGGCCATGGGCAGCGCTGACCCTCGGGGTGGGCTGTGATGCGGTAGGTACGTGGCACGGTGTAGCAGATGCCCGTTTGATATCTCGGGAACCCTGCACACATTGTTCGGGGCCGTTTGTGGAAACCTCGGCTGGACTCCCTGCGGATGGAACCGGGATAGGCGATAAACCTGGCCTAGAGACTAGAGTGTTTAGGTAGGTCGTGGTCTACACCCACGTCGGCTTTCCCTTGAAGTCTGTGGAGCACATGTCGTGTGCAGACGCTAAGTGGTGGAAACATGTATGAAGAAGTACAACCCTGCAGGGTTAACATCATCTTTTTGAATAGCCGCGTCCGCGGTTAAGGACTACTTGGTTGCCTATACGGTTCATAGACAAGTAAATGGATACTACTAAAAGCCTCAAGATAAGCGTGAGAGCCGAGGATGGCTCTTCCGTAGGATGACGGAGGTGGATCCCTGGTAGTGTATTGAAGTGGTGTGTAGTGGACTCGAGTGCGCAAAACATTTACAAGTTGGAGTCTCATAAGATAGTTTAGCCAAGAGTCAAAGCTGGCTTGCTGCAATAACACCACCATCCTTTCTTGATAATGTGAATGTATGTAGGATCTGATGTAAGTCTTGATGAGTACCTTTGTACTCATGTTTGCTCAATTTACGTTTTACAGAAGATGCTGCAACCCCTTCTGATGGGTACTTCATAGACGTTGATGTCGACAAGTAGGCTGGAGCCCTGGTGGTGATTCTGAGCACACGATGAACCGTGTAGGATAGCCAGGCTTCCTCAAGCCTTTTTTATTTTCTAGATGTCTGTACTCAGACATGTTACTTCCGCTGTTGGCTTGTATGTTTGTACAACTTAAATGCCGGGTCGTGTGACCCGTACTAGTGTGTATGATATGTATGGCTCTCTAAGCCTTTAAATAAAGTACTTGAATTGTAGAGTCATGTTGTGATGCCATGTTGTATTTGCACATATCGAGCATATTGTGTGTATGTTATTGAAATGCTTGGTATGTGTGGGATCTTACTATCTAGTTTATTTATCCTTGGTAGCCTCTCTTACCGGGAAATGTATCATAGTGCTTCCACTGAACCCTGGTAGCTTGCTACTACTCCGGAACACTTAGGCTGGCCAGCATGTGTCCTTATTCATTCACATGTCTGTCCCTACGGGGAAATGTCACGCGGTGTCTACCGGCTTCTTGTTAGCATGCTACAGCCCGGTTTACCGGAGTCTTGCTAGCCCAGTTGCTACAGCCAGGATTCATTCTCTGATGACCGACACATTCGTTGCTGGGTCATGTATGCCTGTCCCTGTAAGTTAGTGCCACTTTGGGTTCACGACTAGCCATGTCAGCCCGGGCTCCTTGTCATATGGATGAGGTGTTACATGCTAGATCGATGTGGCATTGAGTCAGGGTCCTGACAGCGTTGGCATCAGAGCCGGACTGCCTGTAGGTTCTTCAAGCCAAACTGATTGATGTTGAGTCTAGAAATGCTTTAGTTATATGTAGGGGAATTGTTTGTGGGATGGAACGTAAGGCTCCTTTTACTCCTTTACCTCATAGCATTCTGATCTGAGTCAGTCCATTCATTCCATCGGGGGTTAAGGACTAGGATCTCTTCTTCTATCATGTTCACGTGTTACTAATCCGTAGTAACTTATAGGATTGATGGTTACAAGCCCCAGTTCAGTTCTACTACTCCAATATGTTGTTAAGTTGGACCCAAAACCTTGATATGATGTTGTTGAGTGTCTATACAATCCTTTGCAAAGTGTCTCAAAATCCTTTTTGAGCATTTACAGCCGTTATGCTGTCCAATTTCTGCTAGAAATTCTAATGTCTTTGAATTATTAGTGTTTCAGATGTCGTCTCGCACTGTTCACTAGGTGGTCCGACTAACCCGCGGCATTGACGTGCCCGGGCATACGGCCATGTTAGTATGAGTGATGACTAAGACCGGCTACAGATGGTATCCTGAATATACCGTCGAGGAGAAGTTCCGTGACTTCAATCACAGTCAGTTTATATGCACTGTGAGGATCTTCCCATCCTATCCCAGTTCTACTAAGCCTCTGCACTGGTCCTATGGGCTTGGTATCACCATAGAGATTTCCGTGCAGGACACTGCCTACTCTATGATCTCCATCATCCGAGCTGGGTATGCATCGATGAATGATATTGAGTTCCGCTATCTGTCGGCGGCACGCAATTGCCTAGAGGGCTATTACACCGGGTTTTATGCCGATGCTGCTCATGAGGAGCCACTACTTTGTACTACTACGGAGATGTTGGAGGAGAGAGATCGAGAGAACCGTTCCTTGCGCATGGAGTTGTACAACACCCGCCAGGACCACTGGGCTACCTTGACGCGGCTCGCACCAGCCGTGCAGACCGGTTAACTAGATATGCGTTACTTGTACCCTATCCGCACACGTCTTCCGGCTCGCATGGATTATGCAGATGTTGGAGGTATCACGCCTCCGCATGGGCGCCGTCTTCCACCCTTCATGGGGCCGAGGCCCCATCTGAGTCCGTATGGTCCACAGTCCCGACGTGATCGTGAGTTTCCGGATCCACACGTCCCGCTTCCAGGCTATGCGGGGGATCTCTACGAGGACTACTACGGAGCTGGAGATGACTGAGCTGGATCTCGACACTAGTAGTTGTAGTAGTCGTATTTCCACAATCATGTGCATCTTGTGGAATATGACATAGTTTGTACTAGATTCCGGAGGTGTAGAAAAATAATGTATAGGAGCTTGGGATGCCTCTGATGAGATGTAATCTTCCTTTCACCGCAGTTGTACTCAGTTTGGTCTTGTACTAAACCATGTATGGTGTGTATGACGATGGAATAAATGTGGCAGTTTCTGTATTACCATGTCATACGGATGATCATCTTGCATTCCGAGTCATCCATTACATTCTACACTTCCATGTCAGGATTTTGTCATCCTTGTCTAAACCATTGTCTTGTTTTCCTAGGATGGTAAACACCCATAACAACCCTGCTGCCCCGGAGCAGGCTGAAGGCAGTGGGGCTAGGGATGTGAATCTGCCTCATCCTCCTTCTCTAGCTGAGGTCATGCTGGAAGCCGAGAGGAACAAATGGGAGACCAACCGTTTGCTGGAACGCATCGAGCAGAACACAACACTGCACTAGAGGAACGACTTGGTGTCTCTGAGTGACTTCATCAAGTTGAACCCACCCACCTTCCATCATTCCGTCGAGCCCCTCGACGTCGATGATTGGCTTCGCAGCATCACCCACAAGCTACTTTCTACACACGTAGCTGAAGCTGACAAGGTCACATATGCTGCCTATCATCTTGAAGGCCCCGCCAGCCTCTGGTGGGAGATCTATGAGGCCATGCACCCAGCTGGCCAGGTCACCACTTGGGCAGAGTTCAGTGAGGCTTTCCGTGAGCATCACATCCCGGAAGGTCTTATGGATCGTAAGAGGGAGGACTTCTGCAGTTTCACTCAGGGTAGACTCACTGTGGATGCATACAGCAGGGAGTTTGGAAACCTAGCATGATATGCAACTTAGGAAGTTTCCACCAACGCCAAGAAGCAGGCAAGGTTCCGCAAGGGACTTAGCCACGAGCTTCGCCGTGATCTCCGACTGCACGAGTGCACTTCCTTTCAGAAGTTAGTAAACAAGGCCATCAGTGCTGAGATAGGTCAGGCTGATTTCGAAGCAACACGCAAGCACGGCCGTGACACTGCTCTGCCACCCAGGTTCACACCGAGGCCATCCTATCAGGCGCCTCGTCCAACCCAGCAGTATGCACCGGCCAAGTCCTATGGTGGATCAACCAACAATGCTCCCCCACGTACCAGCATTGTGATATGTTTCAACTGTGGAGAATCGGGTCACTACATGCGAGAGTGTCCCCAGACCAACCCCAACCCCAACCAGTCTGGAAAGGCTATTGGTCCTGGCAAGCCAATAGGGAAGGTGTACTACGCCAAGCCGGCCACCGCTGCACGTGGCCATGTTAACTCTGTCTCAGCTGAAGAGGCTCAAGATGTTCCCAACATCGTTATTGGTACGCTCCTTGTTAACTGCCATCTGGCATCTGTTCTTTTTGATACTGGAGCATCTCATTCATTTATATCCAAGAGCTATGCTCATTTGCATAACACCGCATTTTGTGATATGCCCACCTCCATGGTAATTCAAACCCCGGGATCCAAATGGCAAACTTCTAGAGTGAGCCATGGAAATGAAATTCATGTTGATAGACTTGTTTTCCTTGTGTCTTTGATAGCTCTCAAGTCCTCAAACATTAATATCATGTTGGGTATGGACTGGATGTCATCCCATCATGCCAAGATTGATTGTTTCTCTAGGACTATTCAACTTACACACCCATCGGGCAAGGTAGTCAATGTCTTGACCCGCGTAGCTAAGCGACAGTTATATCTCTTAATGCCAGTCCTTTGCCAGACCTCGAAGACGTTCCGGTAGTCTGTAACTTTCCGGATATCTTTTCAGAAGAACTACCAGGTGTTCCACCTGACCGAGATGTCGAGTTCGTGATAGATCTTATCCCAGGAACTGTCCCAATCTCTAGGAGACCCTATAAGATGGCACCACTAGAACTAGATGAGCTTAAGAAACAACTCAATGAGTCCTTGAAAAAGGGTTTCATCCATCCTAGTTCTTCTCCATGGGCTTGCCCCGTCCTCTTTGTCAAGAAGAAGGATGGTACGGATCGGATGGTTGTAGATTATCGACCCATCAACTTGGTCACAGTAAAGAACAAGTATCCGCTCCCCAGGATCAACGATCTGTATGATCAGCTTGCTGGATCCTTAGTCTTTTCTAGGATGGATTTGAGGTTGGGCTACCATCAAATCAAAATCAAGAACGGGGACATTCCCAAAACGGCCTTTGTTACTCGTTATGGCCAATACGAGTACACCGTCATGTCCTTCAGTTTAACCAATGCCCCAGCCACCATCTCTCAGTTAATGAACTCAATCTTCATGGAGTATTTGGATGAATTCGTCGTGGTTTACCTTGATGATATACTCATCTACTCCAAGAATGAGGAAGAACATGCCGAGCATCTAAGGCTTGTGTTGATGAAACTTCGAGACCATCGCCTTTATGCCAAAATTTCTAAATGTGAATTTTGGTTGCCAGAAGTGACCTACCTAGGCCATGTAATCTCTGGTAAGGGTATTTCTGTCAATCCCGAGCGAGTTCAAGCCGTTCTTAATTGGACTCCACCTGAATCGGTCAAGCAAGTTCGGAGTTCATTGGTTTAGCGAGCTACTGTCGCCGCTTTATCGAGAACTTCTCCAAAGTTGCTAAACCTCTAACTGAACACCTCAAGAAAGATAAAAAGTTCCGAGTGGACCCCACAATGTGAGAACAGTTTCCAGGAACTGAAAAGACGCCTGACATCTGCTCCCATACTGGTACCACCAGATTTCTCAAAGGACTTTGTTATCTATTGCGACGCCTCGCGACAAGGACTAGGTTGCATACTCATGCAAGATCATCACGTAATTGCCTATGCTTCACGGCAATTGCACCCACATGAGGAAAATTATCCTACACAAAATCTAGAGCATGCAGCTGTAGTCCATGCACTCAAAACCTGGCGACATTACCTTCTCGGTAATCGTTGCAAAATCTTCATAGATCACCAAAGTCAGAAGTATATATTCACCCAACCGGATTAGAATCTCATGCAAAGATGTTGGGTCGAGTTGATCACATATTTCGACTTAGGAATAACTTACACCCCAGGAAAAGCCAATGTCATGGCTGATGCACTAAGTCGTAAATCTTATTGTAACAATCTTATGTTACAACAAAGTCAACCGCTTCTCCATGAGGAATTTCGTAAGCTTAACCTTCACATTGTTCCTCAAGGATTCCTTTCCACCTTGGTGGCGAAACCTACTCTTACGGATCAAATCATTGCTGCCCAAAAGCGAGATAAAGGGATATCTCGGATCAAGGAGAACATTGCTAGCGGAGATGCTAAATAATTCTCTATAAATGATCAAGGTGTTGTGTACTTTGAGAACCGCCTAGTGGTTCCTAAGAACCAGCATCTATGGCAGTTGATCCTTAAGGAGGCTCATGAATCTCCTCTCACCATTCATCTCGGTAGTACCAAAATGTATCAGGACCTACGCCAGAGGTTCTAGTGGACGAGGATGAAAAGAGACATTGCTCAATTTGTTGCAAATTGCGACGCCTGTCGTCACGTTAAATCAGAGCATCAACGGCCTGCTGGCACCCTTCAACCCTTAGCTATTCCTGAATGGAAATGGGATAAAATTGGTATGGACTTCATCATCGGTTTTCCCAGGACCAAGAGAGGGAATAATGCTATCTTCGTTGTTATTGATCATCTTTCCAAAGTGGCCCATTTCTTGCCTGTTCTTGAGAGTATAACCGCTAGTCAGCTAGCAGACTTGTATATCTCCCGAATACTGTATCTCCATGGTGTTCCATTGGAAATCAACTCGAATCATGGAAGTCTCTTCACCTCTCAATTTTGGGAAAGTTTCCAAAATGCTATGGGAAATCATATCTCCTTTAGCTCCGCTTTCCACCCTCAGTCAAGTGGTCAAGTAGAACGCATCAATCAAATTCTAGAAGATATGCTTCGAGCTTCTGTTATCTCATTCGGGATGGATTGGGACAAATGCCTTCCATTTGCCGAATTTGCTTATAACAATAGCTATCAATATAGCTTAGGCAAAGATCCTTTTGAAGTTCTCTATGGACGAAGATGTCGAACACTTCTTAACTAGTCAGAAACCGGGGAAAGACAACTCTTTGGCCTGGATATGATCCAGGAAGCAGAAGAGCAAGTTTGCATTGTTCGTGAAAAGTTGAAAACAGCCCAATCTCGTCAAAAGAGCCAATATGATCGGAAACATAAGGCTATGACTTTTGAGGTTGATGAGAAGGCTTACCTTCGGGTTACTCCTCTGAAAGGAACCCATCGCTTCGGTATCAAAGGCAAATTGGCTCCTCGCTACATTGGACATTTTCGCATTCTTGCCAAACGAGGAGAAGTTGCCTACCAATTGGAACTACCTCCACACCTCTCCAGAGTCCACGATGTCTTCCACGTTTCTCAACTCAAGCATTGCTTCTCAGATCCTATCCATGGAGTGGACCATGAAATGCTTGATCTCCAAGATAATCTCACGTATCGAGAATACCCCGTTCGTATCCTCGATCAAGCCGAGTGTACCACTCGACGCCATAACATCAAGTTTCTCAAGGTTCAATGGTCACACCATTTCGAGAAAGAAGCAACTTGGGAAAGGAAGGATCGTCTTTGACATGAGTACCCCACCTTTTCCCGGAGGATCCTAAATCTCGGGACGAGATTTTTCTGAGTGGGGGTGAGTTGTCACACCCCAGCTAGTTCATGCATTGGAGTGCTTGCATCATGTTTACCTTTATCAGAAACATGGAAATGGGGATGACAGAACCCCCAACACCCCCTGAAACAAACTAGTGTTTACTAAAAATATTTTCAATGAACCTGAAAATGCCCTTCTAAAATGTTCATCATCTTTGCCTTTGTCTTAAACCTCTGACAAAAATGGTACACAAATTTCTAGGCAATCCTAAGGTCACTGAATTAAATCATTAGTTAATTGCATTTGGGCATTTAAATGCTAGTAAATATTTTAAATGTCCAAATAATCCGAAACTGAAATGTTCCATGTTGGATATATTCCAAACAGTGGTCATGAGTAGTTTGGTGATTTTTGGAAGAGTTTAGCTATTTTTAGAAATGCCACAAACTTGCAGAAATAAAACAAAACAGAAAATAAAGGAAAAGGGACTTACCTGGCCGCAACCCACCACCCAGCCCACCTGGCGGCCCAGCACGATGCTGGCCCATGCAAGCCAGCTACTTTGTTCCCGCCAGGCAGGCAGGGAGGTGACACCGACAAGCGCGAGCTCGCCACGGCGCCACTGATTGCCGCTCAGCCCCTGGACGCGCTGGTCGACCTCCACATCGCCCCCTCGACCACTTGGACACGCTCACTCTCCCGCAACGCCTCTCCCTCGCTCCCCTCCGCCATGGCCGATGCAGCCGCAACCACCTCACCGTCGTACACGTGGCCACCCCCGGCTATGCATCGCTTCACCGTGTCCAGCAGCTCCGCCGACGTCCTCTCCATCGAGCAGGCCGATGATAACCCGCAAGTATACGGGATAGTTGCACCCTCTTTCGATAAGTAAGAGTGTCGAACCCAACAAGGAGCTAAAGGTAGAACAAATACTCTCTCAAGTCCTATCGGCCACTGATACGACTCTACGCACACTTGACGTTCGCTTTACCTAGAACAAGTATGAAACTAGAAGTACTTTGTAGGTGTTGTTGGAAAGGATAGCAAGAAAGTATCGTTACCGGCAAGTCTCTTTACTCGTTCCGTAATACATCATCTCACAACTAACATATTAGTTGTAATGCTTGCAAGGCTTATGTGATGTGTATTACCGAGAGGGCCCAGAGATACCTCTCCGACAATCGGAGTGACAAATCCTAATCTCGAAATACGCCAACCCAACATCGACCATTGGAGACACCTGTAGTACTCCTTTATAATCACCCAGTTACGTTGTGACGTTTGGTAGTACCCAAAGTGTTCCTCCGGTAAACGGGAGTTGCATAATCTCATAGTCATAGGAACATGTATAAGTCATGAAGAAAGCAATAGCACCATACTAAACGATCGGGTGCTAAGCTAATGGAATGGGTCATGTCAATCAGATCATTCTACTAATGATGTGACCTCGTTAATCAAACAACAACTCATTGTTCATGGTTAGGAAACATAACCATCTTTGATTAACGAGCTAGTCAAGTAGAGGCATACTAGTGACACTTTGTTTGTCTATGTATTCACACATGTATTATGTTTCCGGTAAATACAATTCTAGCATGAATAATAAACATTTATCATGATTATAAGGAAATAAATAATAACTTTATTATTGCCTCTAGGGCATATTTCCTTCAATCTTTAGTAGTTGCGGATGCTTGCTAGAGTTCCAATCATAAGTGCATATGATCCAAGAAGAGAAAGTATGTTAGCTTATGCCTCTCCCACATAAAACTTGCAATCGGTCTGGTAAAGTAGTCAATTGCTTAGGGACAATTTCACAACTCCTACCACCACTTTTCCACACTCGCTATATTTACTTTATTGCTTCTTTATCTAAACAGCCCCTACTTTTTATTTACATGCTCTTTATTATCTTGCAAACCTATCCATCAACACCTATAAAGTACTTCTGGTTCCATACTTTTTCTAGGTAAGGCGAACACTAAGCGTGCTTAGAGTCGTATCAGTGGCAGATAGGACTTGAGAGAATATTTGTTCTACCTTTAGCTCCTCGTTGGGTTCAACACTCTTACTTATCGAAAGAGGCTACAATTATCCCCTACACTTGTGGGTTATCAGGAGGCCGAACTGGAGGGTGCTGGGATGACCGCGGCCCCCGCCAGGAGTGACGCAATCAGCCTCGTGAGGACTGCTGGCATGACCAGCCTCGCGAGGGCGCCTGGAGGGACCAGCCTCGTGAGGACCGCCCTCAGGACAAGGCCGGCCTCCCTCCACTGCCAGCACCACCCAGGAGGAATGACCACCATGACGAGGGGGCTGGGGGCTTCCAGGAACCTTGCACTATCACCTGCATCTTGGGCGGTGCGCAGGCACCAGCCTCTCACTGCATCTTCAAGCCGTTTGCTCGCGAGGTGAACGCGGCTCTCCCTAGACTCGAGGCCACGCAGATGATCAGGTGGTCCAAGTGCACTATCACCTTCAGCTCGGCAGACCAGCTCAAGTGCGCGACAACCACCAGAGCACTCCCGATGCTCTGCTCACCCATCATCAGCAACGTTCAAGTGACAAAGACCCTCATCGATGGCGGTGCAGGGCTCAATGTTCTCTCTGTTGACACGTTCGACCGTCTCCAAGTAACATATGACCAGCTGCAGCCGACCAAGCCCTTCTTAGGAAATGCTTACCAGAACCATATGGCGGTAAAGTGCATGCTACTAGTACTTAGGATAGTACTAGCGTGGTTAGGAAAAAGCGCTACTGCTATCTTCAATTACAAGTAGCACTGGGACAAACAAGTGTTACTGCTAAAAATAGTTGTAGCAACATAGTAGTAGCGTGTCTGCCAGCGCTACTGGTAAGCATTTTCCTAGTAGTGACCACCCCAATCGGGCAGATCCGCCTCCCTATCACCTTTGGACAGCGCGACAACTACCGCACCGAGCTCATCGACTTTGATGTCACCCACATTCGCCTTCCATACAATGCCATCCTAGGGTATCCTGCTTTGGCCAAGTTCATGGCACACGGCTACAACGTCCTCAAGATGCCAGGGAGCTGCGGCGTCATCATAGTCGCTTGCGAGGAAAAGGACGTAGTGTGCTCTCTCGAGCGCGCTTACCAGGCTGCAGCGTCCGAAGACCCAGATAACAAAGCCGCCGTCTACCCTCCTGATGTTGTCCCCAAGAAGAAGAAGTGGCTACTCTGCCAAGAGCCTCAGGCGAGCGGCGTCTCCAGCCGCACCGCTTCAGGACCTGCGCCCATGTAGGGACGCCTCCCTCTCTCGCATAGGAAGGCGCGCCCGGTGCCCCTCTCAGGTTGGGCTCGAGGGCTCTCTTCTGGAGGGCCTCCGACCTAGCCAATGTCATGAGGGGGGCGCTCGGGCACCATGTGGAGGCGTGCTTTGCTGCATGTTTCCCTCATGAGGGCACAAGGCATGGAGTGCCTGGTGCTCAGGAGTTCATCATCAAGGCGACCGAGGAGCTTCAAGAGGCAAGAGCTATGCGCGGCGACCGTCGCCCACCATCTGGCGCAACTCCTTGTCCTAGCAAGGAAGACGAGCTGCGCGTCTGCATTGACATCCCAGGGCTCAACAGAGCCGCATCCCAGGAGTGTTTCTGGCCTTCGCGCATTGGTCGGTGCGAGGGTCCAGCCCACAGCTATGTTCGCATGCCATTCGGCTTGCCAAACACAGCTGTCACCACTACAAAAAAAATACATTTCTGTGATGATACGTGTTTGTCACAGTAGGTCGCGTTTTTTGTCATGCATGTACATCCATGACAAATTTATGACAAAATCAAGATAGTCATACATGTGCTGTCGTAGAAGTGTCCCATGACATTACCAAAATTATCATCACGGAAGTGTCCACTTCCATGACGATAAATCGCGCATCACAGAAGTGCTTTCTTCAAGGGTGACTGTCACAGCCCTAGAATAATGTTTGTAATTAGTGGCATTGCATCCATGCATCATGTCTAAATTCTGAAAGTTGAACTGAGGAAATTTGAAAGCCTCAAAAATTCAATTAAAAGAAGGGCAAATAACCCTGGAAAATGCATCCAATGTTTCCAGAATGCACTTCAATGATGTTTGATATTTTTTTCCAAGGGTTCTGACCCAAACCAAAAATATGGAACATTTTTGAGGAATTATTTTGGCCATTTGGATTTAAATCAATAAGTATTTGAGTTGGATTTAATTCTCCTATAAAAGAATTATAAGTCCAACAATTCTGAAAATTTGTGAGTGACTTTGAATACTTTGTATCAAGCCACATAAATCTTTTCAGAAGCTACTAAAATGATTTGATTTTTAAATCAAATCAAAACAAACTTCAGGAAATAGAAAACAAAAAGAAATAGGAAAAATCAGAAAGGAGAAGGGAGAAGCTACATGGGCCTTACCTGGCGGTCCAGCAATCGGCCCAGCCGACTGGCTTTGCCAGTCATCCCCTTCCTCCCGCCAGTGTGCACTGTGCGTGGCGCACGCAGAGGAGGCGAGGGCCACCTCCTGCTTTGCGCTGGAGGCTTGTTCTCCTTCCTGACCCCAATTTTGGAGATGCCCAGAGCCCCCTGAACCCCCTCGCTCTCTCCCTCTCCCTCGTTCCCCTCCTCTGTTTCGTTCTCTTACGCACACCCGAACGCGTCGTCGCCACCGCTCGCTGTTGCTGCGTCCACCGGCCACCCCTTGCGCTAAAAGCCAACCCAGAAGCTCCGCCTCACCGCGCTTCTTCGCCTCATCGACTCAAGGGACCCCGGGAGGTCGACAGCATCGCCAGGATCGCCATCTTCGCCGCCTACTGCCGCACCTTGCCGTCGTCGATTCACGGGCTCCAGTGCATCCCCGAGCCAACCGACCTACCCAACTGACCCGCGGTGAGCCCCTGAGCATCTCCCCTCTCCCCTTTTGCTCGCTTCCGTGCCGTAGTGCCGTTCCTCGCCGTGACCGAAGCCGCCCTCCACCGTGGCCGTTGTTCCTGCAGCGACCGTGCTTCTCTGCTCGGATCCGCGCACCCCGCAGGCTCCTGGATTAACCAGGAGGCCAACGCCACCCCTAGCCGGCTTCCTTGCGAGCTGCGGCCCCGCAGCCGCACACCTCCGAGCTCCGGCCGCCGCCCGGCTCGTCGCCTCCGCCATTACAGGCCGCCCCAACGCACCACGCGGCCACCAACGCTTGCGCCACACCGCCAGCTCTCCGTAGCCGCAAACCGCGCACGAAATGGTGCTCTACAGCACCGTCCCGAGCAATGCCGGCGAGCCACCGCTGCGGGATTTGGTCGTCGATGGCTAACCGCCGTTCTGGATGACGTGGCACTTAATTAGGAGCTAATCACTCGGTTAACTAATCCAGTGACACTAATAGTGGGCCCAGCCCGGCTAAATATCTTGTTAGATTTTTAACTAATCGTAATTAGTCACTGTGACACTGACATGCGGGTCCAATGGCCAGGTTTGACCGCTGTTGACTTGATGACGTCACCCTGGCGCAATGCTGACGCAATAAATCATTTACTGGATTTATTCTTATTCAGGAAATTCCAGAAAATAGTATAAACTTCTAAAAATCATAGAAATTCAACCGTAACTCCAAATGAAATAATTTATATATGAAAAATGATCAGAAAAATCCAGTCTATCCATCTGTACCATTTTCATGCATGTTAGAACAACTTTTGTTCACTGTTTAGGTCAAATCAATTAAATGGCATTTGAATAATCACATATGGAGATTGAATTTGAATCTTGTATTCAAACCAACTTCATTTAATCTGTTCTAAGTTGCATTAGCCAAAACACACTCATTTTGCCATGTCATATTCATGCATCATATTGTTGCATTGCATTGATTGTGTTTTCTCTGTGTTGTCGGTATTTGTCCCCTCTCGATAGACTTGGTTCCGACGATGAGTTCGATGACACCAATGAAGAACTATATTATCTTCAGAAGTGCCAGGCAAGCAAAACCTCCTTGTTCATTCCGATACAATCCCACTCTATCGCTCCTGCTCTCTTTTACTGCATTAGGACAACAACAATTCAACTGTTACATGCTGCAGTAGCTGAACCCCTTTCCTCTGCATGACCTGTCATTGCCACAGTAAATAGATGAAACCCACTAGCATGAGTAGGAGTTGTTTGAGCCCAGATGTGCCTACTCATTCATGTTTGTTTGTCACACCTGCTACTGCTTAGAGTTGAGTCAGGTCTGATTCATCGGGGATGAATTGGAATGGCGTGCGAACATGTCCTACTGTGTGTGAGCTAAGTGTGTGAACACGATTTGGTAAAGGTAGCGGTGAGAGGCCATGTAGGAGTACATGGTGGCTTGTCTCATTGAAACCGTCCTCAGGAACTTAGTTCTGTGTTTGTGATCCATGAACAGCTACTACCACTCATTGGGATCCTTAATTGACCCTCTCGGCTTCTTAATCACCCTTGTTCTCTGTCCAGGAGTTGCAACTAGTTTCTGGTGTTTGTAGGTAGTGCTAGTAGTCTACCAAGTGGCACCCGGTACAGGTGGGCTTGGGACAGACTAGGTGCAGTGGCACGGTGTACCAAGTGGCACCCGGATGGTGGGCTTGGGAACCCTGCTCACATCGTTTGGGGTCGTGAGCGATACCCCGACCGGATCTCCTTGCGGATGGAACCCGAATAGGGGATAAACCTGGACGAGAGACTTGAGTGTTTAGGTAGGCCATGGCCGACACCCTCGCCAGGCTTCCGCTTGAAGGTTGCCGAGATACATGACGTGTATATGGCGGTAAGTGGCGAGAGCATGTGTGAATAAGTACACCCCTGCAGGGTTAACATCATCTATTCGAATAGCCGTGTCTGCGGTAAAGGACTTCTGGGTTGCCTCTACAGTTCATAGACAAGTGAAAGTGGATACTCTAAAATACGCAAGATAAGCGTGAGTGCTATGGATGGCGTTCTCGTAGGGAGACGGGAGCGGATCCATAGTGGTGTATTGGTTGGTGAATATGTGGACTCGTGTGCGCCACCTCAAAAGAGTTACATTGCAGACGTAGTTCAGGATAGCCACTGAGTCAAAGCTGGCTTGCTGCAGCTAAACCCCACCATCCCTTTGTTGATAATGATGCATATGTAGTTAGTTCTGATGTAAGTCTTGCTGGGTACATCTGTACTCACGTTTGCCTATTTTATGTTTTTGCAAAGAGACTTCAGTCTCACTAGTAGTTCCACGTGGACTTCGATGTTTAGCTTGTTACCTCAGCTATGATCTTGTGCCCTCAGCAGGATCTGGTAGATAGTCAGGCTTCTCAGCCTTTTTCATTTGTAGATGTTTGTACTCAGACATGTTAAGCTTCCGCTTGTGCTTTGACTGGAATGCTCTGAATGTTGGGTCATGAGACCCATGTTTGTAATATCTCGCTCCTCGGAGCCTATTGAATAAAATACTTGAGTTGTAGAGTCATGTTGTGATGCCATGTTGTATTTGCACATATTGAGCATATTGTGTGTATGTTATTGAAATGGTTGGTATGTGTGGGATCTGACTATCTAGTTGCTTATCCTTAGTAGCCTCTCTTACCAGGAAATGTCTCCTAGTGCTTCCACTGAGCCATGGTAGCTTGCTACTGCTCCGGAACACTTAGGCTGGCCGGCATGTGTCCTTCTTTGTTCATGTGTCTGTCCCTTCGGGGAAATGTCACGCGATGAATACCGGAGTCCTGTTAGCCTGCTACAGCCCGGTTCACCAGAGTCCTGCTAGCCCAGTGCTACAGCCTCGATTCACTCGCTGATGACCGACACGTTCGATGCTGGGTCATGGATGCCTGTCCCTGTAAGTTTGTGCCACTTTGGGTTTACGACTAGCCATGTCAGCCCGGGCTCCTTATCATATGGATGCTAGCGACACTATCATATACGTGTGCCAAAAGGCGCAAACGGTCCCGAGCAAAGGTAAGGCGACACCCGTGGGAATACCGTGCGTGAGGCCGCAAAGTGATATGAGGTGTTACATGCTAGATCGATGTGGCATTGAGTCGGGGTCCTGACAGCTTTGGTATCAGAGCTTGACTGCCTGTAGGATTACCAAGCCAAACTGGTCAAAGTTGAGTCTAGAAATGCTTTAGTTATATGTAGGGGAATTGATTGTGGGATGGAACGTAAGGCTCTTTTTACTCCTTTACCTTATGCCCTTATGATCTGAGTCATCTTATCTTTTCCTACGGGGTTAAGGAACTAGGCTCTCTCCTTCTTCTATCAGGGTCACGTGTTACTAATCCGTAGACTTATAGGATTGTTGGTTTCAAGCCTCAGTTAAGTTCCTACTACTTCCGTATGTTAATTGTTGATCTCGAAACCTTGATATTGTGATGATCGAGTGGTTATGCCACCATTTTTGTAGCATTTCTAAATTCTTTTGAGCATTTACAGCCGTTATGCTGTCCGAGTCATCCCAGGTTTCTAAACAGTCTGATGCATTTGCAAATCCCTTCCTCTCGTTCCTGATGTCCTTTTAGGCCAGGTTAATCACACTAATTTCTGAGTTGAGGTACTCTATTGCCTCGACATATATGTTGGAGTTATTATTACGACCCTAGGTGTCTAGAGTATCACCTAGTAATCCAGGCATGCTTTGTGTTTCCAGTGTGATCATTCTGGCCATCATTCTCAAAAGCATCATGTGATGCCGCCTAGTTAGTAGGCATTCTATTCCTGGGTTCTTGAACCCGAGATTCACCCTACTTACTTCATGTTGATAGTGTTTGCTAGTTCCTTTAGGTTATTAGTAACCTTGTGATAGTTCTCGAGGTTCGTGGTATATCGTTCTTCCAAATACCATGAACTGCTTATGGCAGAAGTTCCTCGCTGATCGAAAGATCACAATCAGAGTGCTCCTGATGAGTTCTCGATTCTATGCTATAACTCTGCCAGTTCCACCTTCTCTGCATGGGTTATCCGGAAGAAACCTGTTGAACTTGGTTCGACATGCTAATCCATGCATCCACAACTCAGAAAATCATATGTTCCTTTGAGTTGTCCCTCTTTAGTTGTCTTCTGACCCTCGTCTATCAATTGATAGTCAAGAGTATGCGTGCATTCGCAATGCCTATTACTCTTGTGGTCCGTCAAGCCATTCTAATCTAGAATGACTAGGAGAAACAAACTCCAGTACCTCATCCATATCTAGGATTGGGTCAAAGAAGTTGTTTTCCATAGATCAAAATGCCAATCCAGCTTCTGGTCTATTCTACCTTGAAGTATTACCTTCTTTATGTCAGGATTGTCATGAGAATAGCACCACCTCTTATGAATTCTTGACGCAGTGATACTTCTCGCCATCGTTATTCCCTCCTCGGTTCCGTGTTGTTGTAACCGGAATGCCGACAAGTGAATCATGATGTGTGAAATCAATACTCCTAGCAACTGTGTTGCTTGGTAGTTTACTGGACAACAATTTCATTCGTAGCGTGTTGGATCCCGGATCATCATTCTAAGGTTGATTGTGCTACCTAGTCCCTATCTCCGGTGCACTCTTCGGTCGGTGAGTTAGTATCTTCTCAATCCCTCGTTCATTTGATCATATCGTCTTACCCTAAAAAGCAAGATTGTTCTCGAGCTTAGTAGCATATCGGTGGTTCGTGATTTTCTGAATATCTTCTCGGAAGTATCACCAACTCGTCACCTGACCGCTATGTTGAGTTCGTGATCAAGTTGGTTTATCCCTGTAAACCACCCCTTCTCCAAGAGTCTGTGTTGGATACCCCTGAGCTGGTTGGTTAAGCTAAACAACAACTTGGAGAGTTGGAAGATAAAAGCTTTGTCCAACTTAGTTCACTCCTAGGGGATATCCTTGTGTGTGTGTGAAGAGAGATGATATCTTCATTGATTGTTCCTCGTGATCGGTTGTTGAATCTATCGTCTTGTCCAAACCTTGATTTGAGTGTGGGCTATCGTCAAATCAAGTTAGAACCAACGATATTTGTAATGTTGTCTTACTCGTGGTTGTTCCTTGAGCATACACCATTACATCTTTTGGTTTGACCAATACTATCACATTGTTCACATAATGGTGGAATCCCAGTGATATGGAAAATTCTGATGAGTTGCTGTTGAGCCCATCAGCTGCATTTTGTCTCCTCCATGATTCATGTTAAGCATCAACCTAGTGTTGGAAACTTTTTAAGCAACACCTTCATGTTCCATTCATGAAGCTTATGCTTGGATGGAAGAAGTGACTTCCTCGAATTCATGTGCATTTGGTGCAAGTTGCCGCCGTGAGTTCGAGAAAGATTGGTTTTGTTTCCTCTGGTACCATCCCAAGTCAGTTATGCATGTGCGAATGTATTCTATGGTTTGTAGATTAATTACCTCCACTCCATATGGATTCCTTATCACACCAAGCCACTGACTGATTTGTTCAGGAAAAGGAGTTAAGTGCTAATCCATGGTAATGCACAAGACTTCGACATCCCCGATGATGGTTCCCAACCTGAACTCGGTAGTGTTTTATTATAAGACTACTACGTGGTCATGCTTGTCTGGGACAGCGTGTTCACATGTATGTAGCAGAACCAGCTCATGTTTTGGAGCTTGCTATCGTAGTTCTTTTCCTGAGAATCTCGCAACGTTATCTCGTCGGTTTGTGTTGCAAACTTTCATTTTTTCTAGACTTGATGAGTCCGGAATGTCCTGACCCCAACCAGATCTGAATCTCAGGCAGATAGGTTGGAATGTTTCCCAAGAACTATAATAATGGTCTCTCTGTAACCCGGTAAAGTGGATGTCCTGGCCAACACACCCAGCCGGAAGACCTATTATTGTAGTATCCTAATTGAGGAAGTTGGCCACCTCCCCATAAGGATCTCGTAGGATTTATTCCAATAGTTGTTCCTTATGGATTATTGTGTTTCCGAAGTCCGACCTTTTACTTGATGTTCTAGATATCAAACCATATCTATGAATGGATTACGCTAGCACATCAAGGAGAACATTAGAAGCGGAGTGCTAAATGTCTCTCGGTCGATCATTCAGATTTTTTTCCTTGGCCTTGCTAAGGTGAAATCTAAGAAGGGTTATCTTCCTTTGCATCTGCATCGTTCATCGCTATTTATCATGGTAGTATGTTGTGTTGTAAGCACCCTTGACACGGATGTTGGTAAGACCTTGATGAATATGGAAATGCTCAAGTTCTTGAGAGCACGCACAAGCGCTAGGTGTTATCATCGACACTAATTGGGATTGCTCTTAGTTTCCCCGGTTATGCTATAACTTTTGAAACAGTGGGCTCACTCTCTACTGTTGAGCTTCTCCCCAGTTACTAAAATCATTCCTTGTGCTATTTTCAACAAGGTAATCCACATCATCCATTCTAGTCTGAGTATGTCATTCTACCGAACTCCTTCAAATGATCGATTGTGATTTGCCTTAGGCTGGTATAAAGAGTTTCAATGATCTCTGAATCAAAGGTAATTCTTTTTGCCACTTAAGGGGATATTTCTACAAGTCACCTTCTCTAAGGTGCCCCGTTATGGGATCATGGCAACTATTTTCCTCGCTACTTGAAAACCCTCGTCAAATTGTTTCTTCCATCCCTTCCGAAGTGTGTTTGAACATCTCAGCTTGAGAGATGTTTCTATGTATCATTCCGTGAGTTAATCCTGAGTTGTTCGATCCTCAAGAAGATCGATTCTTCTAGAGTTTTCATTTCTTCTCGTGGTCATGTTGAATGGAGTTCTCAAAGCAAGACATCAAGATCAAGATGACGCAATGAATCAACATCTTCGAGAAGAGCAACCTGGATTGTGAAGATTGCGTTAGTTGTGTTCCCCCTTCATTCTACCCTACGCTTGAATCTCGGGACGAGATTCTTGTTTAGTGGGGGTGAGTTGTCACAGCCCTAGAATAATGTTTGTAATTAGTGGCATTGCATCCATGCATCATGTCTAAATTCTGAAAGTTCAACTGAGGAAATTTGAAAGCCTCAAAATTCAATTAAAAGAAGGGCAAATAACCATGGAAAATGCATCCAATGTTTCCAGAATGCACTTCAATGATGTTTGATATTTTTTCCAAGGGTTCTGACCCAAACCAAAAATATGGAACATTTTTGAGGAATTATATTGGCCATTTGGATTTAAATCAATAAGTATTTGAGTTGGATTTAATTCTCCTATAAAAGAATTATAAGTCCAACAATTCTGAAAATTTGTGAGTGACTTTGAATACTTTGTATCAAGCGACATAAATCTTTTCAGAAGCTACTAAAATGATTTGATTTTTAAATCAAATCAAAACAAACTTCAGGAAATAGAAAACAAAAAGAAATAGGAAAAATCAGAAAGCAGAAGGGAGAAGCTACCTCGGCCTTACCTGGTGGTCCAGCAATCGGCCCAGCCGACTGGCTCTGCCAGTCATCCCCTTCCTCCCGCCAGTGTGCACTGTGCATGGCGCACGCAGAGGAGGCGAGGGCCACCTCCTGCTTCGCGCTGGAGGCTTGTCCTCCTTCCTGACCCCACTTCTGGAGATGCCCAGAGCCCCCTGGACCCCCTCGCTCTCTCCCTCTCCCTCGTTCCCCTCCTCTGTTTCGTTCTCTTACGCACACCCGAACGCGTCGTCGCCACCGCTCGCTGTTGCTGCGTCCACCGGCCACCCCTTGCGCTAAAAGCCAACCCAGAAGCTCCGCCTCACCGCGCTTCTTCGCCTCATCGACTGAAGGGACCCCGGGAGGTCGACAGCATCGCCAGGATCACCGTCTTCGCCGCCTACTGCCGCACCTCGCCGTCGTCGATTCACGGGCTCCAGTGCGTCCTCGAGCCAACCGACCTACCCAACTGACCCGCGGTGAGCCCCTGAGCGTCTCCCCTCTCCCCTTTTGCTCGCTTCCATGCTGTAGCGCCGTTCCTCGCTGTGACCGAAGCCGCCCTCCGCCGTGGCCGTTGTTCCTGCAGCAACCGTGCTTCTCTGCTCGGATCCGCGCACCCCACAGGCTCCTGGAGCAACCAGGAGGCCAACGCCACCCCTAGCCGGCTTCCTTGCGAGCTGCGGCCCCGCAGCCGCACACCTCCGAGCTCCGGCCGCCGCCCGGCTCGTCGCCTCCGCCATTACAGGCCGCCCCAGCGCACCATGCGGCCACCAACGCTTGCGCCACACCGCCAGCTCTCCGTAGCCACAAACCGCGCACGAAATGGTGCTCTACAGCGCCGTCCCGAGCAATGTCGGCGAGCCACCACCGCGGGATTTGTTCATCGACGGCTAACCACCGTTCTGGATGACGTGGCACTTAATTAGGAGCTAATCACCCGGTTAACTAATCCAGTGACATTGACAGTGGGCCCAGCCCGGCTAAATATCTTGTTAGATTTTTAACTAATCATAATTAGTCACTTTGACACTGACATGCGGGTCCAACGGCCAGGTTTGACCGCTGTTGACTTGATGACGTCACCCTGGCGCAATACTGACGCAATAAATCATTTACTGGATTTATTCTTATTCAGGAAATTCTAGAAAATAGTATAAACTTCTAAAAATGATAGAAATTCAATGGTAACTCCAAATGAAATAATTTATGTATGAAAAATGATCAGAAAAATCCAATCTATCCATCTGTACCATTTTCATGCATGTTAGAACAACTTTTGTTCACTGTTTAGGTCAAATCAATTAAATGGCATTTGAATAATCACATATGGAGATTGAATTTGAATCTTGTATTCAAACCAACTTCATTTAATCTGTTCTAAGTTGCATTAGCCAAAACACACTCATTTTGCCATGTCATATTCATGCATCATATTGTTGCATTGCATTGATTGTGTTTTCTCTGTGTTGCCGGTATTTGTCCCCTCTCGATAGACTTGGTTCCGACGATGAGTTCGATGACACCAATGAAGAACTATATTATCTTCAGAAGTGCCAAGCAAGCAAAACCTCCTTGTTCATTCCGATACAATCCCACACTCTCGCTCCTGCTCTCTTTTACTGCATTAGGACAACAACGATTCAACTGTTACATGCTGCGGTAGCTGAACCCCTTTCCTCTGCATGACCTGTCATTGCCACAGTAAATAGATGAAACCCACTAGCATGAGTAAGAGTTGTTTGAGCCCTGATGTGCCTACCCATTCATGTTTTTTTGTCACGCCTGCTACTGGTTAGAGTTGAGTCAGGTCTGATTCATTGGGGATGAATTGGAATGGCGTGCGAACATGTCCTACTGTGTGTGAGCTAAGTGTGTGAACACGATTTGGTAAAGGTAGCGGTGAGAGGCCATGTAGGAGTACATGGTGGGTTGTCTCATTGAAACCGTCCTCGGGAACTGAGTTCTGTGTTTGTGATCCATGAACAGCTACTACCACTCATTGGGATCCTTAATTGACCCTCTCGGCTTCTTAATCACCCTTGTTCTCTGTCCAGGAGTTGCAACTAGTTTCTGGTGTTTGTAGGTAGTGCTAGTAGTCTACCAAGTGGCACCCGGTACAGGTGGGCTTGGGACAGACTAGGTGCAGTGGCACGGTGTACCAAGTGGCACCCGGATGGTGGGCTTGGGAACCCTGCTCACATCGTTTGGGGCCGTGAGCGACACCCCGGCCGGATCTCCTTGTAGATGGAACCCGAATAGGAGATAAACCTGGACGAGAGACTTGAGTGTTTAGGTAGGCCGTGGCCGACACCCTCGCCAGGCTTCCGCTTGAAGGTTGCCGAGATACATGACGTGTATATGGCGGTAAGTGGCGAGAGCGTGTGTGAAGAAGTACACCCCTGCAGGGTTAACATCATCTATTCGAATAGCCGTGTCCGCGGTAAAGGACTTCTGGGTTGCCTGTACAGTTCATAGACAAGTGAAAGTGGATACTCTAAAATATGCAAGATAAGCGTGAGTGCTATGGATGGCGTTCTCGTAGGGAGACGGGAGCGGATCCATAGTGGTGTATTGGTTGGTGAATATGTGGACTCGTGTGCGCCACCTCAAAAGAGTTACATTGCAGTCGTAGTTCAGGATAGCCACTGAGTCAAAGCTGGCTTGCTGCAGCTAAACCCCACCATCCCTTTGTTGATAATGATGCATATGTAGTTAGTTCTGATGTAAGTCTTGCTGGGTACATTTGTACTCACGTTTGCCTATTTTATGTTTTTGCAGAGAGACTTCAGTCTCGCTAGTAGTTCCACGTGGACTTCGATGTTTAGCTTGTTACCTCAGCTACGATCTTGTGCCCTCGGCAGGATCTAGTAGATAGTCAGGCTTCTCAGCCTTTTTCATTTGTAGATGTATGTACTTAGACATGTTAAGCTTCCGCTTGTGCTTTGACTGGAATGCTCTGAATGTTGGGTCATGAGACCCATGTTTGTAATATCTCGCTCCTCGGAGCCTATTGAATAAAATACTTGAGTTGTAGAGTCATGTTGTGATGCCATGTTGTATTTGCACATATTGAGCATATTGTGTGTATGTTATTGAAATGCTTGGTATGTGTGGGATCTGACTATCTAGTTGTTTATCCTTAGTAGCCTCTCTTACCGGGAAATGTCTCCTAGTGCTTCCACTGAGCCATGGTAGCTTGCTACTGCTCCGGAACACTTAGGCTGGCCGGCATGTGTCCTTCTTCGTTCCTGTGTCTGTCCCTTCGGGGAAATGTCACGCGATGAATACCGGAGTCCTGTTAGCCTGCTACAGCCCGGTTCACCGGAGTCCTGCTAGCCCAGTGCTACAGCCTGGATTCACTCGCTGATGACCGACACGTTCGATGCTGGGCCATGGATGCCTGTCCCTGTAAGTTTGTGCCACTTTGGGTTTACGACTAGCCATGTCAGCCCGGGCTCCTTATCATATGGATGCTAGCGACACTATCATATATGTGTGCCAAAAGGCGCAAACGGTCCCGGGCAAAGGTAAGGCGACACCCGTGGGAATACCGTGCGTGAAGCCGCAAATTGATATTAGGTGTTACATGCTAGATCGATGTGGCATTGAGTCGGGGTCCTGACAATGACCGACACGTGGTATCCACCGTAACGGAACACCGTTAAGCTATCGGGTCGGGTTTTGGATCCGATAACCCGTTAACAGCCCCGACCAATGGGGATTTTCCACGTGTAAAATCATCATTGGCTGGAGGAAACACGTGTTGGCTCATCGTTGGGACAGATGTCATCCACTCATTGGACATAAGGCGCCTATGATACGTCGACACATGGCACGGCCAATCAAGTTTAAATGGGCCGGCCCAACTAAAGGCCCACAAGATTTTGCGGCCCATAATGGGCCGGCCCAGTTAAAGGCCCACGAGATTTTGTAGACTATAATGGGCTGGCCCAGCTAAAGGCCCACAAGATTTCGCGGGCCATAATAGGCTGGCCCAGGTAAAGGCCCACAAGAGTTTTGTGTGCCATAATGGGCCAGCCCAGGTAAAGGCCCACAAAATTCTTGCGGATCATAATGGGCCGGCCCAGCTAAAGGCCCATGAGATTTCGCCGACATTAATGGGCCGGCCTAGCTGTAGGCCCACAAGATTTTGAGGACCCTAGTAGGCCGGCCCATTAACTGGCTGCCATGTTTTGGGCCAAATGCCGGCCCATAATTGATATGGTCCATTAATGGCCTGCCACATTCTGGGCCTAATAATGGACCATATAAGATCCAGCCCATTAAAAGCCTCCCACTTTCTGGGCCAAATCACAGCCCAGATCAGGTCCGGCCCTTTAAGAGGCTTTGGGCTCAATTATGGCCCATATCAGATTCGGCCCGTTGACTGGACGCTATGCTTTTGGGCCCACTTGCTAAAGGCCCATTTAGTAATTCGGTCTGATATTAGTTTCGGCCTGTTAAGGGCCCATTTAACATTTTGGCCCTATATTAATTTCGGCCAGTTAAAAGCCCGTCATATAGTTGGGCCTAACTACGGCCCGGTTTGCATCCGGCCTACTCGCAGCCGATATCTGATTGGGCCAAACAAGGACCGAGACAACTTTGGCCTGTTAAAAGCCCGTAAATTGATTCGCACAATCATGGGCCGGGGTCCATTTCGGGCTACCGCCGGCCCGTGAGCTATTCGGCACGTTTCAGGCCCAGCCTACTTCTCAGCCTCCTAAAAGCCCATTGAGTTTTCTTGCGAAAAGAGGGCCGGGGGTTACTCGGCCTATTAAAGGCCCGAATCTACTAGTGGGCCAGTTTGATGGGGCCCATAATGCGGATCATACATCATGATTGCATGACGGACCGATTATGTACGGTAATTTTACGGTTTGGCCAGTTTACTGCGAAGATAGGATATATATATACAGTAAAATATTTGCAGCATCGTGAATAAGAAAAAACCTAGACTATACAATAAAGAAATTATGGCATATTACATCCAGTGGGCATCAAAGTTCGCCACTATGATAATAAAGCACAAGCAAACAGCACATTACATACACTGGGCATCAAAGATCGCCACCAGTGCAAATAAACACGCCGACAAAATAATATACAAAACCGACAGCACTTCAATAGAGTTCAAGAAAGGTTAGCCCTGCTGGGGAGCTGCAGCGCAAGCAGCTCAGCAAAATGATGAGACTGTGCTTGTTCAACACTTATATCTTCCTCACTCTGAAAGATAAACAAGCAGACAGATGACAGGTTTTGCACATAAAAGTATCAGTGCTGACAATTCATCACATTTCCTACTGACGAATAAAGTGACACAGTTTAAAATTGCATTAACACAATATGGTATTGTTCAGGTCAAGACATGGCAGGAAATGACATTGTGAAGGAGTTGGCAGCTTCACGACACCACTGGATTACAGATCAAGAACTCATAAGTATCAATGGTTAGTGTGCTGTCAATTTATCCCATTTCAGATTGGCAAATAAAGAGACGGTTTAAATAATAGTAGAATGATATGACATTGTTCATAGTTAAGACATTGCAGAATATGACATTGTGTTGTAGTGGGTAGGTTCACCACATCACTGGATTACGGATGAAGAATAGAAGCATACATGCAATGCAAAAGAAGATCACTTGCTCTATATAGTTTAATTTACATGGTATGAAGAAGGGACTTGGTTGTACAACTGAAAACTTAAATTGAGAAGGACAAACTTTTGTTTATGAACTACATAATAAACTTTAAACATGTAATTTGATGCAAACACCAAAAACAAACAGCTGTTGCAGTCATGCCTAACCAAATATACACAACAAAGTTTGAAGGCTTGAGAAGGACAAACTTACATTACTGGTGAAGACAGGCTCTATAAAGCCCTTGTCCATGCTGATGGGGGGCAATTCAAGAAGTTTAGCATAGAATCTTCTTCATAAGCATTGCCTTTATTCTACATTTTGTTATGAGTAAATATAGATGTGATAATATACGAAAAAATGGAGAATATTTAAGATAAGATGAAGAGTGATGATACATAACCAAGTAGCTATAAATGTATGTGCAGCAATACAGGCAAAAGGCACAGCCAAGAGCAATGCACAGCTAAACTTCTTCAGTACCAACCTTATGGTAAGAGCAAATATAGATCTGATGTGTAGAAAATGGAGGGCAAAGGAAAATAAGTTGCAGAGTGATGGCACATGAACAACTACCTGTCAATATAAGTACTTACAAGAACAATGCAGAGATAAAAAATTCATTGGCATTGGATATATTCTACACTAATGTAACCATTCATACAGATCAGATAATTTGGAGCGAACAATTGATAAGCAAGTTATCATGCATACTGCTGTCACATAATGAACCAGGTATGCATGCAAGTACAGTGATACGGGACAACAGGTACTAACAAGAGCAAAGCAGTGGGTAGCATATTTGTGATATCATGTCGTTCTTTTCAATCCGGAATTTTCTTCGAGCTGATTTCCTGCAAAAAAGATCCGTAAGGCACATGCAGAAAAGTAGAAGTTCAAATTGTCATGTGATTTCATAGACAATACCTCATCCTGGGAACGAGACCAGTGCATAACAAGGTTTTCCCATTCAATGTCTTCTAAATTTAGCATAGGAGACTTCACCGGAAATTCGTTTATAGACTTGCCATCAAAGTGTGATTTCCTCAGGTAACACCGATACTGCTGCAATGCTTCCTTGAAAAGCACAAGCAAGCTTTGCTCGTCATGACTATCCATATTGACCCTCGCCTAGTTACAACAATGTAATGTAAATCATTGATGTGTTCAATCAGCAGAAAACAGGAAAATAATAACCATGAATAATAGCACTTACACGTAAGTTGGACAAGAAGATGTGAAAATGGTGTTTGTCTTCACTATAATCTTCCCATGATGGGAATATATGCACGTAGTCCCTAACAACATTGAAAGCATTATCTTTTAAACTGGGAATAAATGGAATGGGGTTCTAATCTGCAGGAATTGGCCGTCTCTGCAGTTGGGATAGGTCTTCAGCCGGTGGACTTGCTGTACTTTTTGCTGGAGTGGGATTTTTCTGTGGTACGACTGGTGCTATGGCAAATGAAATCGTTATACCTTTTGCTGGAGTGCAGGTCCTGTGTGGTGGGGCTAGTGGTGTGGCTAGTG
Organism: Triticum dicoccoides; assembly: GCF_002162155.2. NCBI lineage: Eukaryota > Viridiplantae > Streptophyta > Magnoliopsida > Poales > Poaceae > Triticum > Triticum dicoccoides. The sequence goes on along the minus strand of NC_041391.1, from coordinate 426,845,075 downwards.
AAGTATGGGTACAGTCTGCTGGAGTCGATCCTATGTTTTGTGTCACTGGTTGTACAGCCAATATAAGTGGGGCGATGTCTGATTTCTTCGGCACCACCATGTTTTTCAAGGACTTTGCTAGTGCTCCTTCAGGTTCGGCAATCACCCTCTTCCTTTTTGATATCTGATGCACAAGAACAGCATTTGAGTGGAAAAACATGGTATGACGACAGATGGAATATGTATTCATAATGGATGGGCATGGCATCACGAGTTAATATGATGAGTAAACTAAGCAGATGGTGGTGCAACAAAGTAGAAGAAATGCAAGACAACATATGCAAGATACGCGCAATCAATAAAACCTTGCCAAATTAGAACAAGCACCTTGATGGGTGAACAGGAGAAGCCATCTGCCTTTGACTCCTCGAGGTTAGAATAGTCATTAGGATGATATTCTGAACAAGAATCAACAGGTGGGGAGCGTACGAGTTTCATTGCTTCCAGAATGGCACTCAATGCCTTGGTGCCAATTTTGTAAGTCATTGCAGTGTTCCACAATATTCTTCTGATGCGCGGATTCTGATATTCACTGTAATTGCGTATAATATCTTAGAACCATGAAAACATAAATAGTTGTGAGATTATCTGTGTAATGCAGATGATATTCTAATATAGGGGCGCCCCTGTAAACACTTATGTGCTAACACTGGATTCTGATGAGAGAGCTCATGTGTGTTGTAATATCGTGCATGCATTTATATAATCTGGCACAAGTACACAAAAAATAGGCTCCAGAAGTAAGGATAGCTGGTAGATGATAGGTTCATAATATACTGTATAGAGAGTTTACTGCCAAACCATGATAACAAGAGCACACAGCAACTAGGCAGATCATAGTGTACATAATAGGGGTACACCATAACCACGATATATAAATCGGGAAAGTGGAACTAGCTTGAAAATACGGTGTTGTATTGCCTCTAGTAATTGAAAGCCTATCGATCACATACAGGCCAGCACTATCGAACATGGTAAAGAAGAGCAAGCAGATTTTGGATAATAAAATGTTGGTTGCGCAGTGCCCACACATGATGAACCAGAGCGCATTAAGAATGCAACTCCCAGCTGTCTCTCGACCATTTCAGGCGGTTGGATGAAGATCCTACGTCTCCTAACCCTTCTTCTTCCTCGTCTTTGATTCTTCCCATACAGAACACCGCACGGGCCGCCGGCCGGACCACTGGCCCCCATCTCCTGTGTTCCTCCGCCACCCCCACCTCCCACCCGCATCGAGTTTTCTTTGTTCGGCGAGGCCCCACAACCACCCGAGCCCCTTGGATCGCAGCGGCGAACTCCGGCGAGCTCTGAAAAATCGACTGACCCAATTTTGAAATTTAGTCTACTGTGATTTAACTAGTGTGGAATATAAAAGGGGAAAACCATAAGCATTGGGAGTATAGTTTTGAGCGTGCCATGGCGGATCTGAAGGTGCAAACCAGACAAAGGCAACTTCGCAACCAAGACAAGAAATCAGAGTAAAGCAGTGGCGATCTATTTTCTTGCTGCGATAAATAAGTTGAGCAGATACGAAAGAGTACCGCCTCTGGTGCGGCACCGTGTACGCATCTGCTGAGAACTTGACGGTGCTGCGGTAGTGATGCCTGTCGGCAGCGTGGAAGCAGATCTAGGAGGGTAGGCGGTGGCGGCGGGGAGCGGTGGGCGAGACGGTCGTAGGAGCGGCGCCGGCAAGGTGGACGACGGCGGGGATGAAGCGAGAGGACGGGATGCAAGGATCCCGGTCCGAACGCGTGGATGAGAGAGGTCGATCTCTTGTAATGGACGGCGGCGTCGGGGTATCAGCTCCGGCATGGTGGAGGAGGACAGCGGTGGATGGGGTGGCGGACGGCGGCGGACGGAGGAGGGTGGGGTGGAGAGGGTGTTTTGGCGCCCACGGAGTACGAATGGGGAAAAGGGAGGTAGAGAGGAAGGGGGAACCATGTATTCATGGCGCGCTTGTCTCAAATGCGAGGAAATTTACAAACTTAGCCCCCGGTTCAAATTTCTACTACATCAGAGCAACATTAGTCAGTTGGGGATAGGACGGTAATCTCGCATACACCGGATATTTGCCGACGAGAGTTTGTTTTTGGTGCCCACCATGTATGAATATGAATCGGGGAGGGAGTCGATTTCGGTCGAGGGCACACTGTGTTTTGGCGCCCACCGTGTATGAATCTGGGTGAGAGGCGGTTACGTCACGTTTGGGTGAAATTACAAACCTACCCCTATCGAAACCTATAGAAATCCAGCAGATAGGCTTTGCGTGGCAGGGATAGGCAGTAGTGATTTCCATCTCGCAGATTTTGGTTTCGGGCGGTTACTGCGACTTTCCCCGCTTCGTTCAAATTTTGCACAGTGCACGTTTACCATGCCAACTCAATTCGAATCCCGTTTGTATTCTACTTTTTTTCGGGCGGGATCCATTTTCAATTGGAATTACATTCTATATACATCATTTTATATATATATATATATATATATATATATATATATATACTTTCAAAAGCACAACACCATCTATACATAAATATGGTTTACAAATGGCATGATCTCAGATTCATAAGGTTGTATCCATCAATTTGGATTTTCAAATATTTGAAACCACTTTATGTTGAAATCCAATGTATGCATTCCTCGCTAACTGTCTCCAATTAATATGTGTTTCATGCGGGGTTTTTTTTAACTTCTCAAACATGTATAATGTGTTTCACACATGCAACATATAGTGTAATCCCGTTTAGACATTAATTGCATATAAACCATGCATTGTTTGTAATTGAAGAATCTATGGATCACCAATATTGATAAACTATATAACATTACACGTGTGCCCAAATTCAAATGAATATGCATGTTTGATACACCAATTTTGCGTTATGATATTATCGATGTCATGATCTCCATTTTAAATATTTGAATCCCCTTTAATCCAGATATTCGTCTCATATAGCTATCACTCATGCTTATATAGGACTATCTCTCTGGCCCTATACGCGTTCATCGTCTCTCGGGCATCTCTCGTGCTACATGTATGTCGACAATGATCTTTTATCTTCGTAACACACTGACGGTACTCTCTCCCTCGACCTTCATCACTCTATCTCTCTCTAAGTATATCTCGCTCCCTGCTATGTGTGTCTAGCTATGATTCTCCATGTGGAATCTCTTTCTCTCACACAAACACAAAATTTGTCTCCCGGGGTCTCATTTCTCTCAACTATTCCCATGTGTGCCACTCGCACACCCCTCACAGAGATGTCTTTCGCTCCTTAGATATGAGAACCTACGACTCTTCCTCTTCAATATCTCTTTCTCACACACAAACACAAACTCTGTCTCCCAGGGTCTCATATTTCTCCATTGTTCTCTTGTATGTCGCTCAAACACACCATCTCTCTCCCTAGAGATATCTTGCATGCCCTCATATGTCTCTCTAGCTATCACTCTCGTTGTGAAATATTTTTCTCTCTCGCAGACACAAAACTCCGTCTCTCTGGATCTCATTTCTCTCTAATATCTGTTTGTATGTGACTCACATGCACCCTCTCTCTATCTCTCTCACACCCACACACATAACCCAGCCTTCTGATCCACTCGACTCCTATCTCTAGCGCACACTAGCTAGGATCTTTATCTTTCTATTTATCTGTTTCTCCATCAACCTTGTTTCTCGCCCTCACTCTTGATTCCTATCACGCACACTACATATGTTTCTCTCTACATGCAGTGAAGTGCCCTCTCACACACATATATAACTTCACCCTTTGAACCACCCGACGGTCATCTCCGACACCCAAACTAACGGATGTCTCTCTAGCTAGCATCTCCATCTCTGTATCTATCTGTAGTTTCTCTGTCAACATTTCTTTCTCGCACGGAGTCTTGCTTCCTATCACCCACACTATATATGTCTATCCATACATATGCATTTATAGGTTGATCTCTTTTGCACAATCGTTGCGCCTCACCCCCTCTGCTCGCCATAGATGCATGCTCCAGCCCACGCCACTATCTCTTAAAGACAAAAACACATGCTCAATTGTCGGGCCTTCTTCCCTGCATTCTCACATGCATGCATATTGTCATACCGATCCGTCTCTCCCAATCTCTTCTTTCTTTTATCTTGATCATACGCGCGCGCACACACACACATCCCACATATACATGTATACCTCTCACACATGCACGTTCAAGGTCTCTATGTCTCCATACGTAGTTAATTACCCTCAATCCTAATGCCACATTGAATCGTTCTCCTCCTTTGTGCACATAACGTCCGCCTGGATGGGCAAA
>NC_041391.1:426794299-426839995 GCF_002162155.2 Triticum dicoccoides | reverse complement strand
TCTCTCTCACACACACACACACCCAAACTAAGACTCCAGCTCTCTCTCTCCTCTCTCTCTCTCTCTCTCACACACACACACACCACACACACACACACTAAGACTCCATGTCACACACACATGCTTTAGGCGGAGCATTTGTTCCTACCACCCTTCATCCAACCTTACCCGTATGATAAACAATCACCTTTATTTACTTGCATAACATGGACAGATTCCACTTTACTTTAGTAGTCAGCAAACTTATCATCTGTACCCTTATAAAAAAATGAGTTGGTGATGATGGTGTGCCTGCCATCTTGTAATACAGACCGTATGATCTATATCTGACGGATAGGAAGCAAACTATGATAATTTTACAAAAGATACCCACACCTCTCTCCACATCATTATCTCCCGCAACCTCATTGCTCAGCAATTAAAAAAGGAATAAGTCTCTGGAACAATCTAGCATGCATGGTAGCCGCTGCTGCCTGCCGGCGCCATCCATCCCCATGCCTCCGCCCATTCCGACCACCAGTCACCACCACGCTCCACTCCTCCTCGCCTTATCTCTCATCTTCCATTTTTTCGATGACATTCTCGAGATACCAGTTTTTCGATAAAATTCTCGAGATATCATTAGTTTTTACACATGGGATTACTCCTGCATGGGTCAATCACAACAGGTGTTTTGTAAAAAAAATGCATATTGATGTTCCGTGCAATGCACGAGAATCTTGCTTGTAATTATATAACGCAAATCACGAGCAGGAAGTGACATTTTTTTGACACAACCACGTTAACATGGCCACGTAAATCACGAGCAGGAAGGAGAAGGGAAGCGGGCTGTGGAGTAACGTTTTTTACCACAATTTCTTAGGAAACTGAGTGCAATAATTGAGTAGTTTTGCAAACTACCATTACTACTACACCTGAAACGGTTCAAAACCTATACTCCCTTGCCAGCGCGCGCTTCCCGCATGAAACGGTCAGCGTCGCCCTGGAGCGTCAGTGCCGCATTAATGCCCGTCTAGAGCGGAGGCGACCTCTCACTGGCACCGGCTTTGAAGTGGCGCAACGGTCGAGAGAGCGCCGCTTCCCGGTGCACGGGACTGCTTCGCGTCAAGACTGGCCATAGGCCCTATTTGGATCCATGGGTTAGAGTTAGTTTGAGCTAGTTGGGACTCAAATAGCCCTAAAGTATCCAAGCATGAGGGTTTAAATTGGAGCAAGTTGCACCGAACCCACCAAAAAAAACTATCCCACCCAAGAGGTGCTAACTGGAGATAGTTCTCATTGGGACCACTGAAAAATCACTTTTCTCTCTCCATGAAGTGCATTTATTGTCAATCTAACCCTGTCACCCAAACACCTCTTTGGCTACAGTTAGTTCAGGGTTAGTCATGAGTTAGTCTAACCTCTAGCTAAGTTAGAGTATCAAACAGGAGCAGTATAGGACATGCAAGTTGCTCAAAGCATACAGGCAAATTCGTACGTGAAAGGATTTTTTTCTTTTTGAAAACGAAACGTGAAAGGAATTTTTTTTAGAATGCTCTTGGCATGTCGCTAACATGTGATAGTTAACTGACCTCAATAGACGGCAGAAATGCTAGCCCGCCGCACTTTGATAGAGACGAGGAGGGAGAAGCGATACAGGCTGCTGGATTACTAGAGATAGGTATCGCACGGAAGCCAAGAAATATGGTGATAGCATGGGTTAGCCATGTACTAGTATGATGTAACTACACTGGGGTGCCGTGTTTCGTACTCTTCCAGTCCACTGTGGAGATGATTGGTTAATTTTATATCGCTGAATAATATTAAATATTATGAGTGCAGACGCTCCACCACGAGGTTCCTTGCTCCTTCTCGGTCGTCCGGAATCTATGTTCTTCCACTCTATTTTTTTACGTGAGCTTTGTTCATCCTTTTGCCAACACGCGAGACATCTAGCATCAAGGCGCACGTGTTATGCAATGATCGTTCCATCTATATGAAGAACAAGTGGCACTGGAACTACGAGACGGACATGTACCCAGGAGTGGACGTACGAACCTGAGTAATGTAGCGCAGTAAGTGAAGTAGAAAGGCACAAATGGTATGAACATGCATGGCATACAGGGTGTGTTTGGTTGCATTCTCGTCTCAGCATAGTTGTTCCCTCTTCATGCATGCTCAACTCAACACCCCTCTTCATGCATGCTCTCTTCATGCATGCTTCTAGTGTATTTGTGCTAAACTAGTGTGGACTCATGCACCCTCCATACACTCTACCAAACACCCAAAAGTAGGTCGAGAAGGGAACTCTTGGGCGGCATTTGTCTCTTACTACGTACTACCACTAAATGTTTTACGTGCAATGCACGGTGATGTTATGGAGTACGTGCCTAAGTACTCTACTACTACTATATTAGTTGGAGGCACATATTAACTTTTATATTTGTTTACGTGTATGCCCCGAGACCTTCCAACTAGACGTATCTTTCTCTCCAGGTCGCACTTTGTATCGTTCATACCACTAAGTACTACTACGTGTGGTCTCCGACCCAGAAGTGGAAGAAGTGGAGACGCTCTACCACGCTGTTTTTTTACGCTGGGCTCTACCACGTTGTTCATGTCCCACTCCTTTCACTGACGTGTGGGACATCCAGCATGTGCCATGTTTGGCACCCTTCGTTGTAAGAGTTGAAATGCTAGCATTCATCAGAAATAAAAAATAATTATAAATCGGCAGTGATACTATTTTTTTTGCGAACCAATCAGCAGTGATACTATACCACGCGGTTTCCTTGCTCCTCGATATCGGAAAGAATACTCCCTCCATATAGGTGAGTAAATCATCTTTTGAAAACGAAATAGTCCCAAAACACATAGGCGCGGTGCATTAACTCTCACGTTGTTTCTTATTTTTTGACATAAATAAAGGAATCAACCAATAAGAGATGTGGGGCATGTATGCTTTTAATGACTTGAGACTATCAAACATGACATGCAGTGGTCAATTTGTTGCGTGCAATGATATTAATTAGCAAATAAACATTAAGTTCTCTCGTTTTCCTCTCCACCTTGGTCATGGTGCACAATCTAAGATGACTTATTCACCTAGACGGAGGGAGTACTTCCGTTCGTCAACATGTGGGACGTCGACCATCCTGGTCCACTTGCCATGCACGCAGAACTCCAAGGGAGAGTCACCCAGGTCGTCGCGCCATAGTAACAATGACCAATGAGCCGTCAAATCACAGGCCCACTTCCCAGTTTGAAGTTGCTCGGACGAAGGAACCATCATGACTTCGTTGAATTCCGCTTCTTGAAGAAAAGTACTGTACCAGCAGTACTGCTAGCTACAGTATTTACTCCAACAGAGGCCTCCTTTCGTTCATAGGATAGGAATATGAAAATCATAGGAAGTGAGATGACATGCATCTCAATTCCTATAGAGAAAGAGATGCCATTTGATGCATAGGATAGGAATTTTTCCATTTAGTCTAGGCTAATGTACTGGTAATTTTCTCTAAAAACTACAGTAGTAACTAGTAGTACTGGTACATGCTCGTACTCAGACACATACACACACACTAACTACTAGTACTACTACTTCTCACATGCTAGCCAGACGTTGTCGTTCTCCTTCCCGGCTTTGTCGGCGACACCCCACCGTGCTTGGATCTCCGCCGACCTCTCCGCAGCAGTGCGTGCATCCTTTTCTTTCTTGCGGCGGCGGGCCTCTCTTTTCTTGAGTGCTTTCTGACATTTCCGCTCCCTCTGTGTGGCTTTGGCCGCCTCTTGCTCTACCGCCCATTCGGCCTTGGCATCTTCAAATTCCTCCCACATAGTTGTGAGGTCGCAAGCGGCGATGAACTCGGCACGGCGGGATGCCATCGCTTCCCTACCATTTTGTGTGCGTTCGTGGGCGGCGAGGAACTCGGCGCGGCGGGATGCCATCGCTGCCTTACCAGTTAGTGTGCGGCGCGGTGGCATGAACGACGCTTGGTGAGAGCTCTGGGGTGGAGTGGCCGGACAACCGTATAGTGCATTGGTTTGTCAAGAGCTCAAGGACAGAACATGAAGCAAATTAGGATTCCCCTTCAATCCTGGTCATTTATTACCGAGTAAAATGTATTGGCGGTCATCGAACTTGTCTTGATAGCTCACTTTGATCATTGTATACGAGATATGGTGATTATACGGTCGCTGGCTCAGCGTATAGCTCCGTATTTCTATGGTTGACCAGTCAAACAGTCCGCATGCGCCTCATCAGCTCGTGTTTTTTATCTATCTACGTGTGCCTACCTGTGAATGGAGAAAGAAATACTATAAAAACCAAAATTATGCGTATGTGGGGAATCAAACCACGGACTCATCGCTGCAACGCACCCTCGTCAGCCAAATGAAAATGAAATACTTCGCGTCGGACACTCACGCTCACGCTGTCAAAGCATGCTAATGCATGCATGTCGCCAGTGGCATAGCCAGGCCTAGGGCTGCCCTGGCCGTGGCCCTGGGCGTCGGAGAGGTCGCCGACGGGATGCCACCCGCTGACGCCCCGCTCCGGTGCTGATGGGAACTGCCGTGGCCATCGGGCCCGTGGATCTCGCCGCCAAGCGCTAGATCGGGTAGATCCACCGCCCGCAATCCACCCATGGGTGTTGTTGCCGTTAGTGCGCTCTTGCCTTGCAGCGCCCCAACCGCTTCCTGGAGCTTGGTGGTACGATCTTCCAGATCGGGCTTCCAAGCGGAGAGTTCCTCGACTTGCGCCGCCTGGGTGTCGATGCGGCCCGCGAGCTGCTTGATGTCGGCGCGGGTGTCGTCGCTCACCTTGGTCAAGCTCTCGACCATCTTGTCGACGTAGGACTTGAGCGCCGGATCCATGGCGGCGAGGAGTCGTTGACGATCGACCGTCTGCTTGCGCGTCTCCAGCGCGGGGAAGAGGGGTGGGCTGGCGACTGATACCACGTGTTAGGTACTCACTACTACTCTCTCAATGAATCAATGGCTAAAGCCAGTATAGTGGCGATTACAAGGGGATTCGGGGGAAGGAAGGAGGGGAGGAGAACTGATACACGCTACAGCCGCCGGTTCGATCTGATCCAAGCCAGGATGCCCTTCACCTTATGCTACACTTGCTTATATCAGTCGCTGGTAGTTTCCTCTGGGCCAAACATATAGGATACCCATTGAGGCCCAGTGAACATGTGGCATGGCCTCCTCTCTCTCTTGGGCCGCTCTAGCGTAGCATCGGTCTTCTTAGGCCCAGGTGTGGGTAGGCTGCTGACATAATGTGTTTGAGGTAATGCTCTATGCAAATTGTTATTTCTTTTCAGATGAATATGGAGATTTGGTAATGCTTAAAGAAAAGATCTACTCTATGGTTGTTTCTATGCAGATGATTGTGCAGAAAACCTGAAAACGGGATATAATTCTATGTGAGAGATGACCGCTATAGGTACTTAATTTTGGTCTCAAGTAATGATAGCTAATGTTGTGTGCAGATTTCTTTCTACAAGATGTGGGTGTAAATTCTTATTGTTGCAATGATACAGTAGTAGTGGCGCAAGGTCGACTATTTTTTACTTCCATATATTCAGTCCGTGCATGCATTTTCTGAGTATGTTCATTGTTAGTATGCAGGTTATTTGTTTCCCCAGTATGGACCAGGACATAGGGAAAGATTAGCATGGCTGCAACCATGGCAAGACACCATGCGTGCGCCTTACAAGTTGCAGTAGCTTCACTTGGTTGTTAACGACATATCGAGTATAAAATAGATAGCCAGCTGCAAGCATTGCTCCTCCCCTCCCAACAGAACAAACTTTTGCAACGTGCCCTTTTCTCCTCTACCCAATTCCAGCCATCCCTCCATCTACCTGTTGGACTTGCTCACCCATGTGTTTGAGGTAATGCCTAATGAAAATAGATAGCGATGATTATTTACTTTCACATGATTGTGGAGATTTAAAGTTGTAAAATTGATAGAATTATATTTAAATTCTAAGAACATATCCTTTGGTCCTGAATTTAGGATACAGTGCATGACATATTATTAAATCCTATACAATAGAGTCTTAGGTATTTTATTTTCTAACCAAGTTATGATTTTTACTACAAAATCAAATTATGAATGCTTAATCTAGGTTATTTCGTACTCAGTTTGATCTAGGTTTCTATCAATTATTACCTGTCTTTTGAATTTCCTTTTGTGGGGATTTGTCTTCTGAGTTATGTTGAGGTGAATGTAGCTGCAGGTCATACTTTAACCACATGTCAATTGCAGGAGTGCGACACCACCATCCTGTGCCACAAACCATACCAAGAATGGCGGGTTATGGATAGAGTTCATTTGATCCATCTGATAAAAATACCTATTGGGGAAAAGCATGAAAAGTAATCAACCACTCTTTCCACGGTGGAGTTCCTCTATTTATTTGATTATTGTTAGATTGGTTCATCCTGGTCTGACATGTTAATGAAAGTGTTGTCTCATTCCTCATACGATCTGGATACCTTTCAATTGATTAGTTCTTCTTTTGGATTACTATATATTAATTCCCTCTGTGTATCTTTATTATGTTCCACAAGACTTTGGAGTAAGATATTTATTTTGTTGTATTAGTTTCAAGGGAACATGGTACCCTACGACACAGGAAGATTACTGAAAATCAGTTCCAAATCTAATCAAGTCTAATCTTCTCTGTTTGAAGTTATGCCATTCGTAATATTGCATTGTAGATAGACAAAAAGATATAGGTATTAAATTTTGTGGCTCTAGCATAAATGTTTATCACCATGGTGACATTTCTTTTTCAATTTAGATAAGAAAAAAGGGACAAGTATTGAACAGAGAGTAGAGAGGATAAGAGCATTGTAGTTCAGCGTGGTTCATGCCAAAGACAATGATACGTATAATTTCTTAGGATAGTGCAAATTCATTGATGATGCAGCGGAAGTAACTCAAGTTCTGCTAGAATTTCTCTCACATAACATGGATAGAGGTGAGTTTTACATAATCCATCTCAGTAACAAGCTTGCATTGAGTAATTCTTTTCAAGAAGCTTACCATGCACAACTACATGATACTTGTAGTTCTCAGTGGCAATTGACAGCGACATTCTTCAATGGGAGACCTAGCGTATAATTGCCTTGAGTACAACAATACACGATCTTCTGGCAACAAACTGTTCATGATTGACGCATAATATGTCCTTTGTTCGCATTTTAATTACTTATATTAATATTTCTGGTTATCACTGCAAGAGTTGCAATGGATTTGATGAGGGAAGTCTGCAATGCAGACTATGCTAAGTGTACCCGCTCCAGATTTTATCGACAGTAATTGGTCCACTGCTATTGGCAGGTGCCTTCTTGCACCCTTCTGACCCAGATTTGGCATGTTTATCATTTTCTACTATCATCGCGTAGTTGCACAAAAATACGTAAGAGCATGGCTCAAAACTCATAGAGAGGCACAACTTTGGAATGGTTTTATTTAAACAATGAAACAATGTTTTTTGACTGAAAATCTGTAGTATATTTTGATTATGGGAACACAGCTGAAATGTATACACCAAGAAAACATAATTCTCTTTTGTTGAATTTTAAATTAATATTTTGGAAATCAAATCCATTTCAAATTTCATGATTTCGTCTAGAATGATCAATGCTATGCCCCTGCTGATGCCAAAGGTTGTGACACTTTTTTAATGATAGTGCAAATTGATTGATGATGCAACACAAGTAGTACAAGTTCATAATGTCCACTGTCCATCCATGAATTGTTTTATCATTGTTATTCCCATTCCAATACACGGGCACATAGTAGGAGGAATATGTGTGCGTTGGTGGGTGCTGGAGGGCCATCCCCTTGAGGACGTGGACAAGGTGTGTGTGGTGCACAACTCCAACTCATGTCTTACCACGTCGACCAGCCAATGACCATCATCGGACATGCTCTTCTCCTGGACGCCACTGGGAAGAAGCCTGTCTCTATTGATCCGTTTGCACTCATCACTAATGCACAAGGAGTCGGAGTGAGAGTTTTTCATGGGTGTGACACAAACTGATTTTAAACTAATTTTCGTGCATATCAATGTAGCAAAGTATGTGTGTTTCAGAAATTTTCTTCTTTTATTTTTAAAGTATGCCAATGCTTTTTTCTATTATTTAGGTAGATTCTAGCATGAGTGTTTACCTATTTTTATTTTCTGCAGTTTATGAGAACGTTGCGTCTAATAAGTTTAAAATTGTCCTTCCCTAGAAAAAAGTTTAAAATTGTCCTTTTAGCTTCCCCTCAAATTAGTCTTGTCATTTTAGCTATCATTCAATGTAATTATAGAACACACGATGGACCCGTGTGGATGGGGCACTTGAGTCATATTTATTTTTGGATGTGATTTTTTTCTCCCGTTGCAACGCACAGGCCTTTTTGCTAGTATATATATATAAGAATATATATCCAATGCAAATATTTATTGGATTAATTCCAAATGGCCAAAACAAATATTTATGAGCTCCTAAAAATATTTATTTGAATTTTACCTCTGACCAATATTTTCAGAGAGGAACATGAACATTTTCTTGGACCTTTTTGGAGCAATTTTTATCTGGGTCATTTCCAGAAATGATTTCTGAGGGTTTCACAAATCCCCAGTTCAAATTCATTTGAATTTAAACATGATGCACACATGACTAGCTAGTCTAGGTCATACCAGAACTAGGGATGTGACAACTCTCCCCCACTTGAAAGAATCTCGTCCCGAGATTCAGGGGTCGACGGAAAGGAAGTGGGATACTCCAATCGAAGACGATCTTCTCGCTCTAAAGTAGCTTCTCTCTCGGAATGATGAGACCACTAAACCTTAAGAAACTTGATGTTTTGACGTCGGGTGACATGCTCTGCTTGGTCAAGAATGCGAATTGGGTACTCTCGATATGTGAGGTTATCTTGGAGATAAAGCGTTTCATGGTCCACTTCGCGGATGGAATCCGAGAAACAACGTCTGAGTTGAGAGACGTGGAAGACATCATGAACTCGAGAAAGATGTGGAGGTCGTTCCAACTGGTAGGCAACCTCTCCTCGTTTAGCGAGAATGCGAAAAGGACCAATGTAATGAGGAGCCAACTTTCCCTTGATACCAAAACGATGGGTACCCTTTAGAGGAGTAACCCGAAGGTAAGCTTTGTCGCCAACTTCATAAGTCATTTCCTTATGACGACGGTCATACTGACTCTTTTGACGAGACTGGGCTGTTTTCAAGTTCTCATGAATGATGCGAACTTGCTCTTCTGCCTCCTAGATCATGTCTGGTCCAAAGAATTGTCTTTCACCGGTTTCTGACCTGTTCAAGGGTGTTCGACATCTTCGTCCATAGAGAATCTCAAAAGGAGCTTTCTTGAGACTGGATTGATAGCTATTGTTATAAGAAAACTCGGCGAAAGGAAGACATTTCTCCCAATCCATACCGAATGAGATAACACAAGCTCTAAGAATGTCTTTGAGAATTTGGTTGACCCTTTCCACCTGACCACTCGACTGAGGGTGGAAAGCGGGACTGAAGGAAAGATGGGTTCCCATGGTAGATGATGCGAACTGCCTCCTGGATCATGTCTGGTCCAAAGAATTGTCTTTCACCGGTTTCTAACCAGTTCAAGGGTGTTCGACATCTTCGTCCATAGAGAATCTCAAAAGGAGCTTTCTTGAGACTGGATTGATAGCTATTGTTATAAGCAAACTCGGCGAAAGGAAGACATTTCTCCCAATCCATACCAAATGAGATAACGCAAGCTCTAAGCATGTCTTCTAGAATTTGGTTGACCCTTTCCACCTGACCACTCGACTGAGGGTGGAAAGCAGTACTGAAGGAAAGATGGTTCCCATGGCAGTTTGGAAACTCTCCTAGAAATGGGAAGTGAAAAGACTACCACAGTCTGAATTGATCTCTAGTGGAACACCATGAAGTGACACTATTCGAGAAATATATAAGTTAATGAGCTGACTAGTAGTGATACTCTCTCGAATAGGTAGGAAGTGCGCCACTTTGGAGAGACGATTAATGATTACGAAGATAGCATTATTCCCTCTCTTGGTCCTGGGAAAGCCGGTGATGAAATCCATACCAACTTTATCCCATTTCCACTCAGGAATAGCTAAAGGCTGAAGGGTGCCAGCAGGTCTGTGATGCTCTGCCTTAACGCAACGACAAACGTCACAGTTAGCAATAAACTGAGCGATTTCTCTCTTCATCCTAGTCCACCAAAACCTCTGGCGTAGGTCCTGATACATCTTAGTACTACCAGGATGAATCGTGAGAGGAGATTCATGTTCCTCCTTAAGGATCAATTGTCGCAGATGTTGATTCTTGGGAACCACCAAGCAATTCTTAAAGTAAACAACACCTCGGTCATCCATAGAGAAACATCCACCAACTCCCTTCTTAATGTTTCTCTTGATGCGGATAACACCCCTATCAAACTTCTGGTCAGAAATGATCTGATCCTCGAGGGTAGGTTTTGCCACCAAGGTAGAAAGGAATCCGTGAGGAGCAATGTGAAGGTTAAGCTTACAGAATTCCTCATGGAGAAGTGGTTGGCACTGCTGCAACATGAGATTGTTGCAATAGGATTTACGACTTAGTGCATTAGCCATGACATTAGCTTTGCCTGGGGTGTAGGTAATCCCTAGATCATAATCTGAGATCACTTCCAACCCACGTCTCTGCCTAAGGTTCAAATCTGGTTGTGTGAAGATATACTTGAGACTCTGGTGATCAGTGTAGATCTCGCAATGTTTAACAAGAAGGTAATGTTGCCAGGTCTTGAGTGCATAGACTACAGCTGCAAGCTCTAGATCATGTGTAGGATAATTCTCCTCATGTGGATGCAACTGTCGAGATGCATAGGTAATCACATGACGATCCTCCATAAGAATGCAACTTAGTCCCTGTCATGAGGCATCACAATAGATAACAAATCCCTTAGTGAAATCCGGTGGCACAAGTATGGGAGCAGAAGTCGGGCATCTTTTCAGTTCCTAAAAACGGTACTCACACTGTGGGGACCACTCAAACCTTTTATCTTTCTTGAGAAGTTCCGTGAGAGGTTTGACCACTTTGGAGAAGTTTTCAACGAAGCGGCGACAATAACTGGCTAGACCAAGAAAACTCCTAACTTGTTTAACTGTTTCAGGTGGAGTCCAATCAAGAACGGTCTGAACTCTCTCAGGATTGACAGCAATGCCCTTACCAGAGATCACGTGGCCTAGGTAGGTCACTTTTGGCAACCAAAATTCACACTTTGAGAACTTGGCATAAAGGCGGTGCTCTTTGAGTTTTTCTAACACAAGTCTAAGATGTTCGGCATGATCTTCCTCATTCTTCGAGTAAATAAGAATATCATCAAGGTAAACCACGACGAACTTATCTAAGTACTCCATGAAGATCGAGTTCATCAAGCGGGATAAAGTAGCTAGAGCATTTGTTAGACCGAAGGACATGATGGTGTACTCGTACTGACCATAACGAGTAACAAAGGCCGTCTTAGGAATGTCCCCGTTTCTGATCTTGATTTGGTGGTAGCCTAACCTCAAATCTATCTTGGAAAAGATCGAGGATCCAGCGAGCTGATCATACAGGTTGTTGATCCTAGGAGCGGATATTTGTTCTTTATTGTGACCAAATTAACGGGACGATAATCTACAACCATCTGGTCTATACCATCCTTCTTCTTGATGAAGAGGACGGGGCAAGCCCAAGGAGAAGAACTAGGACGGATGAAACCCTTTTGCAAGGACTCGTCAAGTTGTTTCTTAAGCTCAGCTAGTTCTAAGGGTGCCATCTTGTAAGGTCTCCTAGAGATTGGAGTAGTTCCTGGGATAAGATCTATGATGAACTCTACATCTCTGTCAGATGGAACACCTGGCAGTTCCTCTAGAAAGACATCCGGGAAATCACGGACTACTGGAATATCTTCAAGGTCTGG
Source organism: Triticum dicoccoides (assembly GCF_002162155.2). Taxonomy (NCBI): domain Eukaryota; kingdom Viridiplantae; phylum Streptophyta; class Magnoliopsida; order Poales; family Poaceae; genus Triticum; species Triticum dicoccoides. Next base: position 426,828,040 of record NC_041391.1, on the reverse strand, counting down.
AAGAGGGCTGGCATTAAGAGAATAGAGTTGACGCTTTGCAACTCTAGTGGAGACAGTGACTATCTTGCCAGATGGGTGTGTGAGCTAAACAGACCTAGTGTAACAATCAATCTTGGCATAATGAGCTTTCATCCAGTCCATACCCAAGATGATGTTAATATCTATAGACTTGAGGGCTATAAGTGATGCAAGGAATACAAGTCTATCAATAAGGATTTCATTACCATGGCTTACACTAGAAGTTTGCCATTTGGATCCAGGAGTTTGAATGACTAGTGGAGAGGGCATATCACAAAATGACATGTTGTGTAGGCTAGCATAACTTTCTAAAATGAAAGAGTGAGATGCTCCAGTATCGAACAGAACCGATGCTGGATGACAATTGAAAAGGAGTGTACCAAGAATGACAGCCGAATCATCATGAGCGTCTTTAGCTGAGACGTGATGCACACATCCATGTTCAGTGTGAGCTGGCTTGGCACTGATCATCTTTCTTGATGGCTTAACACAACCAATAGACTTCTGGGGCTAGGGTGGAGCATAACTAGTCTGAGAGCAGTCACATGCATAGTGTCCTGGCTTCCCGCATGTGAAACAAGTCCCTGAAGTTGGACATGGACCCGCATCGACAAGCGGTCTACCAATAGGCCTGGGTGGAGCATACGACTGAGCTGGGTGAGGCACCACATAAGATGGCCTCGGTGAAAATCCAGGTGGAAGGGCAGAGTTCGGAACCCAAATCCAACGCTTCTGAGGGATAGAGCTGGAGGAAGATCCCAAATCACGGGTGTGCTTACGAGACTCCTTGTAAGTGAGCTGAGCTGTCTCTGCATTAATGGCCTTGTTCACAAGAGCGTGGAATGTATCACAATGATGTAGGTGGAGATCACGACGCAACTTGGGGTTGAGACCCTTCCGTAACCTAGCCTGCTTCTTGGCGTCCGTGGACACCTCTACTGTAGCATAGTGGGCGAGGTTCTCAAACTCTCTACTGTAAGCATCAATAGCCACCGTACTCTAGTTGAAACTACAGAACTCTTCTCTCTTGCGATCGATGAGGGCCTGAGGAATGTGATGCTCACGAAAAACCTTAGTGAAATCCCTCCAGGTAGGAATCTGGCCAGCTGGAAGCATAGCCTCATAGTTCTGCCACGAAAGACTAGCAGGACCTTCCAGGTGGTATGTGGCATAGGTGACCTTGTCATCTTCAGCTACGTTCGCGAAATGCAACTTATGAGTGATGCTACGGAGCCAGTCATCTGCATCGAATGGCTCGATGGAATGATGAAAGGTAGGTGGGTGCAAGCCGATGAAGTCATGGATGGTCGCAGACTCCTTGAACTGATGGGCGGTGTTCTCCTCAGTATGTGCCAACAAGTGGTTAGACTCACGCTTGTTCCTCTCCATCTCTAACATCAACTCTGCCAACGAAGGCTGGTCGGGAAGATCCTCATCCCTACCATCTCCATGGTTCTGGCTACGAGCAACAGAACTTTGCTTAACTGATGACATCCTGAGAAACGAAACCAAGGACGGAATCAGCATCAACTATAGGTTGTAGAATGTAGGACAAGGAAATTAGTATCTCTTGAATTCCAAGGGCAATTCCGGCAACATAACGATAGTAAAATGCTTAGAATGAGACATCCTGCTAAAGATGGGATAGTACAACAACTCAACATCACCACTCAAGGTTTTCATAGTACTAAACAGGCTACATCGGAGGTACTCGAAAACTGGAATATGACGCTGATTAACCAATCCTAAGGGACTACGGAGTAGTAACACGTGATCCTAACAGACGGAAGAGAAAGCCTAGTTCCTTAACCTCGTGGGAAAGATAGGATGATTCAGATCAGAAGGCCATGAGGTATAAGGAGTAAAAAGAGCCTTACGTTCCCTTCCACAATCAATTCCCTTATATAACTAAAGAATTTCTAGACTCAACTTCGACCAGTTTGGATTAGTAATCCTACAGCCAGTCATACTCTGATACCAAAGCTATCGGGACCCCGATCCTAAGTCACACCGTTCTAGCATGCAGCACATCATACCACTTTGCGGCCTCACGCACGGTATTCCCACGGGTGCCACCTTACCTGGCCCGGGATCGTTTGCGCCTTTTGTCTCACGTATATGATTGTGTCGCTAGCATCCATATAACAGAGAACCCGGGCCGACATGGCTAGTCGTAAACTCAAGGTGGCACAAACTTACAGGAACAGGCATACATGACCCAGCAACGAACGTGTCGATCATCAACGTATGAACCCAAGTCGTAGCAAGCTACAAGGACTTAAAGGAACAACGCGTGACATTTCCCCGAAGGGACAAACACAGGAACGAAGAAGGACACATGCCGGCCAGCCTAAGTGTTCCGGAGCAGTAGCAAGCTACCATGGCTCAGTGGTAGCACTAGGAGACATTTTCCCATAAGAAAGGCTACCAAGAATAAACAACTAGATTGTCGGATCCCACACATAGCAATACACATTACACATACGCATAACATGCAAGTATGTGCTGTACAACATGGAATCACAACATAACTCAACAACTCATATAGACAAAGACTCAGAAGAGTCATCATAGCATTTTTACAAACCAGGGTCACATGACCCAACATTCAGAGCATACAAGCAACAAGCGGAAGCATAACATGTCTGAGTACAGACAACTACAAATGAAAAAGGCTGAAGAGCCTCGCTATCTACAACATCTGATCAAGATTGTAGCTGAGGTACAAGCTACTTGTCGAAGTCCACGTGGAAACTAGTAAGACCGAAGTCTCCGCTGCAAAAACATAAATTAAGCAACATGAGTACAAAGGTACTCAGCAAGACTTACATTAGATCCTATCATACATGCATTTGTATCAAGAAGGTAATGTGGGGTTTAGTTGCAGCAAGCCAGCTTTGACTCAGTGGCTATCCTGTTCTACGACTACGGGTAACTTCTTTGAGGTGAGGTAGCGCACACGAGCCCACTAATCCCACACAATACACCACTATTGATTCATCCTCGTCTCCCTATGAGAAGGCCATCCATAGCACTCACACTTGTTTTCAGCATTTTAGAGTATGCACTTCAAGTTGTCTATGTACCACGTAAGCATCCAAGAAGTCCATATCCGCGGACCCGGCTATTCAAATAGATCATGTTAACCCTGCAGGGGTGTACTTCTTCACACATGCTCCCGCCACTTACCGCCATGTACATGTCATGTATCTCGGCAACCTTCAAGTGGAAGCCTGGCGAGGGTGTCAGCCACGACCTGACTAACCACACAAGACCCTAGTCCAGGTTTATCGCCTATTCGGGTTCTATCCGCAAGGGAGTCCGGCCGAGGTATCCATCACGACTCCGAACAATGTGAGCAGGGTTCCCAAGCCCACCAACCGGGTGCCACTTAGTACACCATGTCACATGTGCCTAGTCTGTCCCAAGCCCACCCTGTCGGGTGCCACTTGGTAGAAAAATAACACTACCTACAAACACCAGAAACTAGTTGCGACTCCTGGACAGAGATCAAGTTGGTTAATAAGTTGAGAGGGGCACTTAAGCATTCCAATGTGTGGCAGTAGCTAGTCATTGGACAACATACACAGAACTTAGTGCTTAAGCACAGTTCCAGTGAGACAACCCACCACGTACTCCTACATGGCCTCTCACCGCTACCTTTACCAAATCGTGCTCACACACTTAACTCTCAGCTTCAGAACGTAGCACTGCACTCCAATTCATTCCCAATGAATCAGACCTGACACACTCTAAGCAATAGCAGGCATGGCCTGGTAGGAACACAACATGGCTTCAATCAACTCCTACACATGCTAGCGGGTTTCAACTATTTACTGTGGCAATGACAGGTCATGCAGATGAATGGGTTCAACTATCGCAGCACAAAGTAGCAATTGAATCATTGTTGTCCTAATGCAATAACAGAGAGCAGGAGCAAGAGAGTAGGATTGTATCAGAATGAACAAGGGGGGTTTGCTTGCCTGGTGATACGTCTCCGTCGTATCTATAATTTTTGATTGTTCCATGCCAATATTATTCAACTTTCATATACTTTTGGCAACTTTTTATACTATTTTTTGGGACTAACATATTGATCCAGTGCCCAGTGCTAGTTCATGTCTGTTGCATGTTTTATGTTTCGCAGAAACCCCATATCAAACGGAGTCCAAACGGGATAAAACGAACAGAGAATTATTTTGGAATATTTGTGATTTTTGGGAAGTAAAATCAATGTGAGACGGTGCCCGAGGTGGCCACGAGATAGGGGCCCACACCCACTCCAGGTGGGCGCGCCCTCCACCCTCCTGGGCCACTCGTAAGGCGGTTGATGCCCTTCTTTGGCCACAAGAAAGCTAATTTTTGGAAAAAGATCTGGGCGAAGGTTTCAATCCAATCGGAGTTACGGATCTCCGGATATAAAAGAAATGGTGCCAAGGCAGAATCCCAGAACGCAGAAACAAAGAGGGACAGAGAGATAGATCCAATCTCGGAGGGGCTCTCGCCCCTCCCACGCCATGGGAGCCAAGGACCAGAGGGGAAACCCTTCTCCCATCTAGGGAGAAGGTCAAGGAAGAAGAAGAAGAAGGGGGGCCCTCTCCCCCTTGCTTCCGGTGGCGCCGGAACTCCGCTGGGGGCCATCATCATCACCGCGATCTTCACCAACAACTTCATCGCCTTCATCACCAACTCTTCCCCCCTCTATGCAGCGTTGTAACCCCTCCCTTACCCGCTATAATCTCTACTTAAACATGGTGCTCAACTCTATATATTATTTTTCAATGATGTATGGCTATCTTATGATGTTTGAGTAGATCTGTTTTGTCCTATGGGTTAATTGATGATCGTGATTGGTTTGAGTTGCATGTTTTATTACTGGTGCTGTCCTATGGTGCTCTCCGTGTCGCGCAAGCGTGAGGGATCCCCGTTGTAGGGTTTGCAATATGTTCATGATTTGCTTATGGTGGGTGGCGTGAGTGAACAGAAGCACATACCCGATTAAGTAGGTTGTTTGCGTATGGGATAAAGGGGACTTGATGCTTTAATGCTATGGTTGGGTTTTACCTTAATGAATCTTTAGTAGCTGCGGATGCTTGCTAGAGTTCCAGTCATAAGTGCATATGATCCAAGAAGAGAAAGTATGTTAGCTTATGCCTCTCCCTCAAATAGAATTGCAATAGTTATTACCGGTCCAAGTTATCGATTGCCTTGGACAAATAACTTTCTCGTAACAAAAAGCTCTCTACTAATATTTACTTTATTGCTTCTTTATCTAAACAGCCCCTACTTTTTATTTACGTGTTCTTTATTATCTTCCAAACCTATCCAACGTTACCTACAAAGTACTTCTAGTTTCATACTTGTTCTAGGTAAAGCGAATGTCAAGCGTGCGTAGAGTTGTATCGGTGGTTGATAGAACTTGAGGGGATATTTGTTCTACCTTTAGCTCCTCGTTGGGTTCGACACTCTTACTTATCGAAATAGGCTATAATTGATCCCGTATACTTGTGGGTTATCACCTGGTAGATCAACAGGGGCACTGCTCCACAGACAGGTACTCTGGAGCACTCTTCGGAGCTAGACCTATCGAGAAGGAACGGTGTCGACAATCAATACACAAGCATATGCAACAATATGATGCATGATCATGGCATGTAGATGTGATGTTGTTTGAGCTAATGCAACTAGCATTCAATTGCATGAAGTCCATTTGAACCAAAGATTCAAATGCAACTCCAAAATAAGCCCTTATAAAAGCCATTAATTGTTTTCACTTATACAGTAGGTATAAGTTGGTTTGTCATGCATGAAACTAGTACAGATGGTAGATTGAATTTTTCGATAATTTTTCATATATAAATTATTTCAATCTGAGCTATGGTTGAATGTCTATGAATTTTTTAAGTTTGTAACAATTTCTGGAATTTCCTAATTTATTTTAAAACCAGAAAATGAATAACTGCGTTAGCACTGCATCATGCCTGCATCGGCAGGTCAACGGAGCTGACCAGGTCATACCTAACATGTGGGGTCCACACGTCAGTGTCACAGTTAATTAACAGGGTTAATTAACACTAATACTAACCTAACTACAAATTAGCTGGGGCAGGGCCCACATGTCAGTGACTCCAGCTGAGTCAGTTAGTGGGTCAAACCGGTCAATCCCGTCAGTGTTTAGCCACCAGCGAGGCCGAACGCGGCGGAGGGGCTCGGAAAACGCCCTCCGGCGACCATTTGAGCGGCGGAGGCCACGGCTGAGGAGCTGGGGCTCGGCCGCGTCGTTTGGAGCAAGCGGGAGGAGCGGAGGTGGCACGAGCTCACCGAAAACGAGCTCGGGGCGGCGGCCGGAGTTCGGCCAGGTGCGCGCACAGTGCTGCGGTGCACGGCAGGGGCTGCGGTTGGCGGCGTTGTCCTGCGGAGGGGCTGCTGAGAGTGATGACGTGTGATACGTCTCCAACGTATCTATAATTTTTTATTGCTCCATGCTACTTTATCTACTGTTTTGGACTATATTGGGCTTTATTTTCCACATTTATATTATTTTTGGGACTAACCTATTAACCAGAATTGCTGTTTTTTTGCCTATTTCAGTGTTTCGAAGAAACGGAATATCAAACGGAGTCCAACCGAATGAAACCTTCGGGAACGTGATTTTCTCACCGAACATGATCCAGGAGACTTGGACCCTACTCCAAGAAGTGCTAGAGGCGGTCACGAGGGTGGAGGGCGCCCCCTCCTGGGCGCGCCCCCTACCTCGTGGGCCCCCTGTTGCTCCACCGACGTACTCCTTCCTCCTATATATACCTACGTATCCCAAATGATCAGACGAGGAGCCAAAAACCTAATTCCACTGCCGCAACCTTCTGTATCCACGTGATCCCATCTTGGGGCCTGTTTCGGAGCTCCGCCGGAGGGGGCACCCACCACGGAGGGCTTCTACATCAACACCATAGCCCCTCCGATGAAGTGTGAGTAGTTTACTTCAGACCTTCGGCTCCATAGCTAGTAGCTAGATGGCTTCTTCTCTCTTTTTGGATCTCAATACAATGTTCTCCCCCTCTCTCGTGGAGATCTATTCGATGTAATCTTCTTCTTTTGCGGTGTGTTTGTTGAGACCGATGAATTGTGGGTTTATGATCTAGTTTATTTATAGAAAATATTTGAATCTTCTCTGAATTATTTTATGTATGATTGAGTTATGTTTGCAAGTCTCTTCGAATTATCCGTTTGGTTTGGCTAACTAGATTCGTAGTTCTTGCAATGGGAGAAGTGCTTAGCTTTGGGTTCAATCTTGCGGTGTCCTTTCCCAGTGACAGCAGGGGCAGCAAGGCACGTATTGTATTGTTGCAATCGTGGATAACAAGATGGGGTTTTTATCAGATTGCATGGATTTATCCCTCTACATCATGTCATCTTGCTTAAGGCGTTACTCTGTTTTTAACTTAATACTCTAGATGCATGCTGGATAGCGGTCGATGAGTGGAGTAATAGTAGTAGATGCAGAATCGTTTTGATCTACTTGTCTCGGACGTGATGCCTATATACATGATCATTACCTAGATATACTCATAACTATGCTCAATTCTGTCAATTGCTCAACAGTAATTTGTTCACCCACCGTAGAATATCTATGCTCTTGAGAGAAGCCACTAATGAAACCTATGGCTCCCGAGTCTATTCTCATCATATCAATCTCTATCGCTTTATTACTTGCTTTGTTTTTACTTTGCCTTTTACTTTTCACTCTGCATCTATCTATCAAAAATACCAAAAATATTATTTATCATCCCTATCAAATCTCACTCTTGTAAGTGACCGTGAAGGGATTGACAACCCCTAATCGCATTGGTTGTGAGTAGCTATCGTTTTGTGTAGGTATGAGGGACTTGTGCGTGGTCTCCTACTGGATTGATACCTTGGTTCTCAAAAACTGAGGGAAGTACTTACGCTACTTTGTTGCATCATCCTCTCCTCTTCGGGGAAATCCAACGCAGTGCTCAAGAGGTAGCAACGTGCGCGGGCGCGAGCTGCGGTGGCCAGGGCGACGGTGGCGACATGGACGGCGGTGAGGAGCTAGGGCCATGGTGGCAGACAAAGCTATGGTGCTTAAACGGTGAAACGGGGAGGGGGAAATGGAGCAGGACCTCACAGCGGACTGGCAGGGCTGCTCGGTGTGGCCAGGGACGCGCTGAGGTCAACGGGGCGGCGAAGGCGATCTCCGGTGGCCTAAGGTGAAGACGGTGGCGATGGCGGCTCTCCAGGGCTTCCCGCATCACGTGGCTCGATGAAGATGTAGTAGGCGACGTGGCGGAGCTTCCGGACACGAGCAGAGGGCGATGGGGAGGCGGTGGCTACGCAACGGTGAGCGGGAGTGGCGGCAGCACTCGGCTGTTGCGGGAGAGGGCGACAGAGGCGGGGAGGAGGATGGGAGAGAGTGAGAGAGGCATGGGGGAGGTGCGTGGCGACGTCCAAGCCGTACTGGGCAACGAGGGGGATGCTAGGCGGGCAGGTGGCGTGGCCGGACGAGTGGCCGCGCGCGTGAGCGCGTGCCCGGTGTCCTTCTAGCGCAGTGGAGATGATGACTGGCCAAAATATTATTGGACAATTATATATATATATATATATATATACAATGCAAATATTTACTGGATTAATTCCAAATGGCCAAAATAAATATTTATGAGCTCCTAAAAATATTGGTTTGAATTTTACCTCTGACCAATATTTTCAGAGGAACATGACCATTTCTTGGACCTTTTTGGGGCAATTTTTATTTGGGTCATTTCCGGAAATGATTTCTGAGGGTTTCACAAATCCCCAATTCAAATTCATTTGAATTTAAACATGATGCACACATGACTAGCTAGTCTAGGTCATACCAGAACTAGGGATGTGTCAAAAGTACTGCTCGAGGCCTCCGACTTGACGGAGCCAGCCCGAAGCGCAGTCTCTTCCCCCTCGTTGCCGCCCCCCGCCATCACCAAGAGCGCGGCGGCAAGGTTCTTCTCTGATACCGTGGGCGCGCTCAAGGCAGGCTCATACCAAGAGGGCGGGTGCCTGGCCTTCGCCTTGTCGGGCGCCATTGGCTGCATGCTCGAGAAGGGGTCCGAGTGGATCTGGAGTCTCTTACGGTGAAGAATAGGAAAGGGGATCTGGAGCAGGACGAAGGAAGGCAATGAGGGCTCTGTAGTGTACGCCAGCCTTTTGTCACACAAGAATGGTAGCCGAGGCAGCATGGGGAAGCGGAGACGCCCACGTCCAATCAGTCGCCACGCATCAACCAAGGCCGCAGGTGGTTGGGGCCCACGGCGCTCCGCACTTGTCCTTTGGCTTTGCCTCGAAGCCAAGTTCGAGCGCACCTTGGGCCCGGGGGCTACTGTCGGCGTCCTGGGAACGGGGGTACCCAGACTTGCCTGTCTGCGGCCCACGGCGTGGCTCCATCAACGGCCTGGTACGGCCTGGTACAGCATGAAGAAGAAGAAGAAGAAGAAGAAGAAGAAGAAGAAGAAGAAGAAGAAGAAGAAGAAGAAGAAGAAGAAGAAGAAGAAGAAGAAGAAGAAGAAGAAGAAGAAGAAGAAGAAGAAGAAGAAGAAGAAGAAGAAGAAGAAGAAGAAGAAGAAGAAGAAGAAGAAGAAGAAGAAGAAGAAGAAGAAGAAGAAGAAGAAGAAGAAGAAGAAGAAGAAGAAGAAGAAGAAGAAGAAGAAGAAGAAGAAGAAGAAGAAGAAGAAGAATATAGGCTTCCAATATATCAATCTTCATGTCTCGAACATTTCGAGACTCCTCGTCATGTCCGTGATCACATCTGGGACTTCGAACAACCTTCGGTACATCAAAACTCATAAACTCATAATATAACCGTCATCGAAACTTTAAGCGTGCGGACCCTACGGGTTCGAGAACTATGTAGACATGACCGAGACACGTCTTCGGTCAATAACCAATAGCGGAACCTGGATGCTCATATTGGCTCCTACATATTCTTTGAAGATCTTTATCGGTCAAACCGCGTAACAACATACGTTGTTCCCTTTGTCATCGGTATGTTACTTGCCCGAGATTCGATCGTCGGTATCTCAATACCTAGTTCAATCTCGTTATCGGCAAGTCTCTTTACTCGTTATGTAATGCATCATTCCGTAACTAACTCATTAGCTACATTGCTTGCAAGGCTTATAGTGATGTGCATTACCGAGAGGGCCCAGAGATACCTCTCCGACAATCAGAGTGACAAAACCTAATCTCGAAATACGCCAACTCAACATGTACCTTTGGAGACACCTGTAGAGCTCCTTTATAATCACCCAGTTACGTTGTGACGTTTGTTAGCACACAAAGTGTTCCTCCGGTAAACGGGAGTTGCATAATCTCATAGTTGTAGGAACATGTATAAGTCATGAAGAAAGCAATAGCAACATACTAAACGATCAAGTGCTAAGCTAACGGAATGGGTCAAGTCAATCACATCATTCTCCTAATGATGTGATCCCGTTAATCAAATGACAACTCATGTCTATGGTTAGGTAACATAACCATCTTTGATTAATGAGCTAGTCAAGTAGAGGCATACTAGTGACACTATGTTTGTCTATGTATTCACACATGCATTATGTTTCCGGTTAATACAATTCTAGCATGAATAATAAACATTTATCATGATATAAGGAAATAAATAATAACTCTATTATTGCCTCTAGGGCATATTTCCTTCAGTCTCCCACTTGCACTAGAGTCAATAATCTAGATTACACAGTAATGATTCTAACACCCATGGAGCCTTGGTGCTGATCATGTTTTGCTCGTGGAAGAGGCTTAGTTAACGAGTCTGCAACATTCAGATCCGTATGTATCTTGCAAATCTCTATGTCTCCCACCTGGACTTGGTCCCGGATGGAATTGAAGCGTCTCTTGATGTGTTTGGTCCTCTTGTGAAATCTGGATTCCTTTGCCAAGGCAATTGCACCAGTATTGTCACAGAAGATCTTCATTGGTCTCGATGCACTAGGTATGACACCTAGATCGGATATGAACTCCTTCATCCAGACTCCTTCATTTGCTGCTTCCGAAGCAGCTATGTACTCCGCTTCGCATGTAGATCCCGCCACGATGCTTTGTTTAGAACTGCACCAACTGACAGCTCCACCGTTCAATATAAATATGTATCCGGTTTGCGATTTAGAATCGTCCGGATCAGTGTCAAAGCTTGCATCGACGTAACCATTTACGACTAGCTCTTTGTCACCTCCATAAACGAGAAACATATCCTTAGTCCTTTTCAGGTATTTCAGGATATTCTTGACCGCTGTCCAGTGATCCACTCCTGGATTACTTTTTTACCTCCCTGCTAAACTTATTGCTAAGCATACATCAGGTCTGGTACACAACATTGCATACATGATAGAGCCTATGGCTGAAGCATAGGGAACATCTTTCATTTTCTCTCTATCTTCTGCTATGGTCGGGCATTGAGTCTGACTCAACTTCACACCTTGTAATACAGGCAAGAACCCTTTCTTTGCTTGATCCATTTTAAACTTTTTCAAAACTTTATCAAGGTATGTGCTTTGTGAAAGTCCAATTAAGCGTCTTGATCTATCTCTATAGATCTTGATGCCCAATATGTAAGCAGCTTCACCGAGGTCTTTCATTGAAAAACTTTTATTCAAGTATCCTGTTATGATATCCAGAAATTCTATATCATTTCCAATTAACAATATGTCGTCTACATATAATATCAGAAATGCTACCGAGCTCCCACTCACTTTCTTGTAAATACAGGCTTCTCCAAAAGTCTGTATAAAACCATATGCTTTGTTCACACTATCAAAGCGTTTATTCCAACTCCGAGAGGCTTGCACAGGACCATAAATGGATCGCTAGAGCTTGCACACTTCGTTAGCATCTTTTGGATTGACAAAACCTTCTGGTTGCATCATATACAACTCTTCTTCCAGAAATCCATTCAGGAATGCAGTTTTGACATCCATTTGCCATATTTCATAATCATAAAATGCGGCAATTGCTAACATGATTCGGACAGACTTGAGCATTGCTATGGGTGAGAAAGTCTCATCGTAGTCAACTCCTTGAACTTGTCGAAAACCTTTTGTAACAAGTCGAGCTTTGTAGAGTTACATTACCATCAGCGTCAGTCTTCTTCTTCAAGATCCATTTATTCTTGATGGCTGCCGATCATCAGGCAAGTCAACCAAAGTCCATACTTTGTTCTCATACATGGATCCCATCTCAGATTTCATGGCCTCTAGCCATTTTTCGGAATTTGGGCTCATCATCGCTCCCTCATAGTTCGTAGGTTCGCCATGGTCAAGTAACATGACTTCCAGAATAGGATTACCGTACCACTCTGGAGCGGATCTTACTCTGGTTGACCTACGAGGTTCTGTAGTAACTTGATCTGAAGTTTCATGATCAATATCATTAGCTTCCTCACTGATTTGTGTAGTCGTCACACGAACCGGTTTTTGTGATGAACTACTTTCCAATAAGGGAGCAGGTATAGTTACCTCATCAAGTTCTACTTTCTTCCCACTCACTTCTTTCGAGAGAAACTCCTTCTCTAGAAAGGATCCGAATTTAGCAACAAAAGTCTTGCCTTCAAATCTGTGATAGAAGGTGTCTCCAATAGTCTCTTTTGGGTATCCTATGAATACACATTTCTCCGATTTGGATTCGAGCTTATCTGGTTGAAGTTTCTTCACATAAGCATCGCAGCCCCAAACTTTAAGAAACGACTACTTTGGTTTCTTGCCAAACCACAGTTCATAAGGCGTCGTCTCAACGGATTTTGATGGTGCCCTATTTAACGTGAATGCGGCCGTCTCGAAAGCATAACCCCAAAACAATAGTGGTAAATCAGTAAGAGACATCATAGATCGCACCATATCTAGTAAAGTACGATTACGACATTCAGACACACCATTACGTTGTGGTGTTCCGAGTGGTGTGAGTTGCGAAACTATTCCGCATTTCTTCAAATGTAAACCAAACTCGTAACTCAAATATTCTCCTCCACGATCAGATCGTAGAAATTTTATTTTCTTGTTACTATGATTTTCCACTTCACTCTGAAATTCTTTGAACTTTTCAAATGTTTCAGACTTGTGTTTCATTAAGTAGATATACCCATATCTGCTCAAATCATCTATGAAGGTGAGAAAATAACGATACCCGCCGCTAGCCTCAATATTCATTGGACCACACACATCAGTATGTATGATTTCCAACAAATCAGTTGCTCGCTCCATAGTTCCGGAGAACGGCGTTTTAGTCATCTTGCCCATGAGGCATGGTTCGCAAGTTCCAAGTGATTCATAATCAAGTGATTCCAGAAGTCCATCAGTATGGAGTTTCTTCATGCGCTTTACACCAATATGACCCAAACGGCAGTGCCACAAATAAGTTGCACCATCATTATCAACTCTGCATCTTTTGGCTTCAACATTATGAATATGTGTATCACTACTATCGAGATTTAATAAAAATAGACCACTCTTCAAGGGTGCATGACCATAAAAGATATTACTCATATAAGTAGAACAACCATTATTCTCTGATTTAAATGAATAACCGTCTCGCATCAAACAAGATCCAGATATAATGTTCATGCTCAACGCTGGCACCAAATAACAATTATTCAGGTCTAAAACTAATCCTGAAGGTAGATGTAGAGGTAGCGTGCCGACCGTGATCACATCGACTTTGGAACCATTTCCCACGCGCATTGTCACCTCGTCCTCAGCCAATCTTCGCTTAATCCGTAGTCCCTGTTTCGAGTTGCAAATATTAGCAACAGAACCAGTATCAAATACCCAGGTGCTACTGCGAGCATTAGTAAGGTACACATCGATAACATGTATATCACATATACCTTTGTTCACCTTGCCATCCTTCTTATCCACCAAAAACTTGGGGCGGTTCCGCTTCTAGTGACCAGTCTGTTTGCAGTAGAAGCACTCAGTCTCAGGCTTAGGTCCAGATTTGGGTTTCTTCTCCTGAGCAAGAACTTGTTTGCCGTTCTTCTTGAGTTCCCTTTATTCTTCCCTTTACCCTTTTTCTTGAAACTGGTGGTCTTATTGACCATCAACACTTGATGCTCCTTTTTGATTTCTACCTCCGCAGCCTTTAGCATTGCGAAGAGCTCGGGAATAGTCTTGTCCATCCCTTGCATATTATAGTTCATCACGAAGCTCTTGTAGCTTGGTGGCAGTGATTGAAGAATTCTATCAATGACACTATCATCAGGAAGATTAACACCCAGTTGAATCAAGTGATTATTATACCCAGACATTTTGAGTATATGTTCACTGACAGAACTATTCTCTTCCATCTTGCAGCTATAGAACTTTATTGGAGACTTCATATCTCTCAATCCGGGCATTTGCTTGAAATATTAACTTCAACTCCTGGAACATCTCATATGCACCATGACGTTCAAAACGTCGTTGAAGTCCCGGTTCTAAGCCATAGAGCATGGCACACTGAACTATTGAGTAGTCATCAGCTTTGCTCTGCCAGATGTTCTTAACGTCGTCAGTTCCATCTGCAGCAGGCCTGGCACCTAGCGGTGCTTCCAGGACGTAATTCTTCTATGCAGCAATGAGGATAATCCTCAAGTTACGGACCCAGTCCGTGTAATTGCTACCATCATCTTTCAACTTAGCTTTCTCAAGGAACGCATTGAAATTCAATAGAACAACAGCACGAGCCATCTATCTACAACAAACATAGACAAACAAAATACTATCAGGTACTAAGTTCATGATAGATTTAAGTTCAATTAATCATATTACTTAAGAACTCCCACTTAGATAGACATCCCTCTAATCATCTAAGTGATCACGTGATCTAAATCAACTAAACCATGTTCGATCATCACGTGAGATGGAGTAGTTTTCAATGGTGAACATCACTATGTTGATCATATCTACTATATGATTCACGCTCGACCTTTCGGTCTCAGTGTTCCGAGGCCATATCTGTATATGCTAGGCTCGTCAAGTTTAACCTGAGTACTCCGCGTGTGCAACTGTTTTGCACCCATTGTATTTGAACGTAGAGCCTATCACACCCGATCATCACGTGGTGTCTCAGCACGAAGAACTTTCGCAATGGTGCATACTCAGGGAGAACACTTATACCTTGAAATTTAGTGAGAGATCATCTTATACTGCTACCGTCAATCAAAGCAAAATAAGATGCATAAAGGATAAACATCACATGCAATCAATATAAGTGATATGATATGGCCATCATCTTGTGCTTGTGATCTCCATCTTCGAAGCACCATCATGATCACCATCGTCATCGGCGCGACACCTTGATCTCCATCATAGCATCTTTGTCGTTTCGCCACCTATTGCTTCTACGACTATCGCTACCGCTTAGTGATAAAGTAAAACAATTACAGGGCGTTTGCATTGCATACAATAAAGCGACAACCATATGGCTCCTGCTAGTTGCCGATAACTCGGTTACAAAACATGATCATCTCATACAATAAAATATAGCATCACGTCTTGACCATATCACATCACAACATGTCCTGCAAAAACAAGTTAGACGTCCTCTACTTTGTTGTTGCAAGTTTTACGTGGCTGCTACGGGCTGAGCAAGAACCGTTCTTACCTACGCATCAAAACCACAATGATAGTTCATCAAGTTAGTGTTGTTTTAACCTTCTCAAGGACCGAGCGTAGCCACACTCGGTTCAACTAAAGTTGGAGAAACTGACACCCGCCAGCCACCTGTGTGCAAAGCACATCAGTAGAACCAGTCTCGCGTAAGCGTACGCGTAATGTCGGTCCGGGCCGCTTCATCCAACAATACCGCCGAACCAAAGTATGACATGCAGGTAAGCAGTATGACTTGTATTGCCCACAACTCACTTGTGTTCTACTCGTGCATATAACATCTACGCATAAACCTGGCTCGGATGCCACAGTCGGGAAACGTAGTAATTTCAAAAAAAATCCTACGCACACGCAAGATCATGGTGATGCATAGCAACGAGAGGGGAGAGTGTTGTCCACGTACCCTCGTAGACCGAAAGCGGAAGCGTTAGAACAATGCAGTTGATGTAGTCGTACGTCTTCACGGCCTGACCGATCAAGCACCGAAAGCACGGCACCTCCGAGTTCTAGCACACGTTCAGCTCGATGACGTCCCTCGAACTCCGATCCAGCCGAGTGTCGAGGGAGAGTTTCGTCAGCACGACGGCGTGGTGACGATGATGATGTTCTACCATCGCAGGGCTTCACCTAAGCACCGCTACAATATTATCGAGGAGGACTATGGTGGAGGGGGGCACCGCACACGGCTAAGAGATCAATGATCTGTTGTTGTGTCTAGAGGTGCCCCCCTGCCCCCGTATATAAAGGAGCAAGGGGGGAGGGGGCGGACGGCCAGGAGGAGGCGTGCCAGGAGGAGTCCTACTCCCACCGGGAGTAGGACTCCCTTCCTTCCTTGTTGGATTAGGAGAAGGGGGGAAAGAGGAGGGAGAGAGGAAGGAAAGGGGGGCGCCGCCCCCCTCTCCTTGTCCTATTCGGACTAGGGGGGAGGGGCGCGCGGCCCTGCCCTGGCCGCCTCTCCTCTTCTCCACTAAGGCCCACTATGGCCCATTAAGCCCCCGGGGGGTTCCGGTAACCCCTCGGTACTCCGGTAAAATCCCGATTTCACCCGGAACACTTCTGATATCCAAATATAGGCTTACAATATATCAATCTTCATGTCTCGATCATTTCGAGACTCCTCGTCATGTTCGTGATCACATCTGGGACTCCGAACAACCTTCGGTACATCAAAACTCATAAACTCATAATATAACCGTCATCGAAACTTTAAGTGTGCGGACCCTACGAGTTCAAGAACTATGTAGACATGATCGAGACACGTCTCCGGTCAATAACCAATAGCGGAACCTGGATACCCATATTGGCTCCTACATATTCTACGAAGATCTTTATCGGTCGAACCGCATAACAACATACGTTGTTCCCTTTGTCATCGGTATGTTACTTGCCCGAGATTCGATCATCAGTATCTCAATACCTAGTTCAATCTCATTACCGGCAAGTCTCTTTACTCATTATGTAATGCATCATTCTATAACTAACTCATTAGCTACATTGCTTGCAAGGCTTATAGTGATGTGCATTACCGAGAGGGCCCAGAGATACCTCTCCGACAATCGGAGTGACAAAACCTAATCTCGAAATACGCCAACTCAACATGTATCTTTGGAGACACTTGTAGAGCTCCTTTATAATCACCCAGTTACGTTGTGACGTTTGGTAGCACACAAAGTGTTCCTCCGGTAAACGGGAGTTGCATAATCTCATAGTTGTAGGAACATGTATAAGTCATGAAGAAAGCAATAGCAACATACTAAATGATCAAGTGCTAAGCTAACGGAATGGGTCAAGTCAATCACATCATTCTCCTAATGATGTGATCCCATTAATTAAATGACAACTCATGTCTATGGTTAGGAAACATAACCATCTTTGATTAATGAGCTAGTCAAGTAGAGGCATACTAGTGACACTATGTTTGTCTATGTATTCACGCATGCATTATGTTTCTGGTTAATACAATTCTAGCATGAATAATAAACATTTATCATGATATAAGGAAATAAATAATAACTTTATTATTGCCTCTAGGGCATATTTCCTTCAAAGCGGAGATGCCAATGTCCCATCAATCGCCATGCGTCGACCAAGGCCGCAGGCGGGTAGGGCCCGCGATGCTCCGCACTTGCCCTTGTGCTTCGAGGCAAAGCCATGTTCGAGCGTGCCCTGGGCTAGGGGGCTACTCTTGACGTTCTGGGTATGGGGGTACCCAGACTTGCCTGCCTGCGGCCCACAGCTTGGCTCCATCAGCAGCCTGGTATGGCCCATCTTTGGCATCGGCAACTCAAGACCCTCGCGAGGGGCCAAGCCTCACGAGGCAGACGACACCAAGACCTCCAGAAGGAGGGGCCTCCTTAGGCTGGCTCCTGAGGAGCGGAGATTTCTATGCAAGCCTTACCTCGCGAGGTTTAGATGACGTGAGCCATGACGACCAAGGCCAGGCGGGCGCCAGCGGGCATAGGATAGCAGTTTCCTCTTTGGTTCTAAGGATGCAAGCACAGGCGTGGAGTCCCGAGGGATCAGCCAAAGGTTTCCATTCCCGTGCAACAAGACCAAGACCGCCAGGACGGCAGGACGCAGATCATTGCCGAGCCCACCACAGCGTCACGACCAGAGGCTTTTGCAGGCAAAGAATACTTTTGTCAGGATAACATGTACTAGTTGTCTCCCTTTGAATTTGGCCGTTGTGGGGTCCCTTCCCGCCTCCATTTGGGAGGAGGACCAAGGCCACTATAAGTAGAGCAGCACCACCACCGTAGACGGGGACCGGATGGGATCCATTCCATCCTCACACCCACAAGGTCACTCGAGCACAAGAACACGCCTCCTCCTAAGGTTGTTCTCCCACTGTACTAGTTCATCCTCAGCCCCTCGAGTCCAATCCACCATAAAGCAGGAGTAGGGTTTTACACAACAAGGTGGCCCGAACCTGGGTAAATTGTTGTGTCCCATTTCTTTCCCGTTCATCGAGCTAGGCCATGAGATTGGCAAGTAGGAAGACTGGGGAGGTTGAGTTCTTCGCACGCACCCCAGAGTTCGAACCTCTCAAGGGTCTGCAGAGCCCGAAATCCGATAGCGCGGCTCTCCTCCAACACACAAATACAATGCCGCTCTACTATCTCTTCGGTTTGGGCGAGATCGAGCCGAGCTCCTTCGGCAAGGCAGTGTTCTTGGTCGCGCTGTGGTTGTTCCTCGCTTCACTGCTGGGCACACTGATCGTCTCGTCGATTATCCTGTTGATACTCATCAAGAATGATCGGGCTCGAGGCAACGCGGGTCCTGGGGTGGGGGCTCAAGATGCAGAAGAAGATGGTGTGGTGGGTGGTCCTCTGCCACGCTTGCTCATCCGCCGCTTCGGGCCGGTGGAGTAATCGTGTTGCGGTGGGGCGAGACTGCGACTTGTGATGAGGACATCACTAACAAAGTTACACCCACAGCCCCTACTGATACATATATAGAACCAATTACTAGAGCTCGCGCACGCCAATTAAATTACCAGGTACTTTCATTTCTTGGTAATGATTCTAATGTTCATGAGAATATGATGTTGCATAAATTGGATACATTTGTCTTGCTTACAAATGAAGGGCCTAGCTTGGACAAGAAGGATGATCATTGGAGCAAGATCAAGCATGGAGATGATGGCATGCGCAAGGGGAACAAGAACGGAGTTACAAGTGATGATTTCAGGACTTTGAAGCCACCATAATGAGTGCGTGAAGCCTTGGACGAAATATACAAGATGCCACTTCATAAATTTCGTCCAAAGGATATTATAAGTACTGCGTCACCTTATTATTGGGCTAGGCCCATGTAATTTCTAAATACTTGAGTATAGGCTGTTTTTAGAGTCCGTATGTGTGGGGAAACAAGAGTTAGGGTTGGTTTCGGACCCCTCCTCTAAGGGCCACGAAATTCCCCCCTCTTCCTCCATATATGCAGCCCTTAGGGCGTCGTTTAGACTTTGGGTTTTGTTTAGATTAAAGTTCACCATAGCTGCAACTTCGCGTACTTCATTTGTGATCAATAAAGCTTTCCTCTTATATTCGTAATATCCAGATTGCAATCTTAGTTCCTTTCTGGTTCTTCGTTTGCCTGTAGGAAACAGACTTCATGGTCAGGTTGATCATGCTCCGGCATAGTCAATAATCTCTCGGAGTTGGTTTAGCGATTGCTAAGGCGCGACGTCCTTGCACGTTCGTAGTCGGATCGTCAAAGTCGACTACCTCCAAAACGATAGACACCATCTCATCGAAATACGGGACACCTTTGCCTCTATCAACTTGCCTGGCGTCATGCAAGGCAATGACGATGGTGGTGATGGGGTCCAGATGCAGGTGAGGTGGTTGCGCCAGCTCAAGAATCACACTGGGGTACGAGGGGAAATTTCGCGGATAGCTCCACGAAAAAGTAGGTGTCGAGGTAGATTTTGAGTTGAAATCTGTATTGTGGGAGATGTATTGGATCGAGCAAAATAAAGTTGGCAGTGTTCCTCTAAAAATGCAATTGGGGTTACAGAAAAAGAATTAGGGATGAGGAATTGCCAAACGGAAATACCTCTACGAGGCTCTGGATCTGGAGATCTGGCACACAGGGTATGCACAGATAGAGATGGATAGGTGACTTTGCATTCCCCCGAGTACTGCCCAAATGTACTTGTGGGTGAACCGGGTATGCGTGCGGTATGCAGTACAATCTAAACTAACATGCAGATAGATGCAACAAATATGCAAAGGAAAAACACATCAGACAAATCATACTAAGGTGTTTTAATGCTAGTGGGTATATGTACTCCTGGTATACATATACCTACACTAGCGTGCATTTCATTATAGACTCGGGATGAGTCAATGTTGTTTAGTGTATGTGCTCTACTGATTAAAATCTTGTTATAAACACATTGCCAACCCTGTCAAACATTTCTGCTTGACAAAGAGACAATCAAAGACAAAACCAAAAGGCAAGAAAGCATACATAAAACACAACATACGGGTTACAAACAGTACAAGCATACAACAAAGCACGAAGGCGCTATGCACTAAAAGAAACAACTCACTCCGGGATACATAGTTCTATCCTCATATCGAGGATGAACAAACAGACCGACCTACTCGTAGAATCACCTGACTGCGTGACTGAAGTCACCCAGAGGACTGGTCTTGTTGGGGCTCTCCTGGAAGACGAAGACTGAGCCAATATTCACCTTCATCGTCGGACACCTCAATGGGATGGGGCTCAACTGCTTGGGATGTGGCTAGAGCTTGCCCAAGCAAACCGTGATAGCAAAGACGGTAAATAGCCTTGTTGACGGAGTCGCGGTTGATGATACCTGGCCTTAGCCAAGGCACCGGATGAGAGCGTAGCACTTGGCTAGATGGCATGGGATCAGTGGCTTGAGATGTAATCTGGTGGCCCTCACAACATGCTTTTGTGACGACCTGAGAAGCTTCACGGTCCAAAGTCTTGAACTCCTTAATCATGTCACCAATCAGCACTCCCTGGGCAGTAATGAACTATGCCAAATGAGCGATGATTGGATCACCTTCCTAGATAGTGATGGGATGCTCAGTCCCTAGGCTGGCCACAACAGGGAAGAAACAGAACTCCCATCGTCCCGCTACTTTTGGAAACTGGGATCGAAGATGGACGATAGCTTCCACAGCAACTGTCTAAATAGACAACTCTGGAGTGGGCATGGGTTTGCCTTGGATGATCAAGGACTGACCATCCTCAGCTGGACCTGTGTAGATTTGCACCTTGGTCTGGAATCAGCAAAGAGGAGGGACGGGTATTTCTTGGAACACCAGATACTCGTGACTGGAGGAACAACCAAGGGCTTGGGTGACCACATCGGTGAGGAGAGGTAGAAAGCCAATGTGACCAACCGCAAAGGTACGGCTGTAAAAGATGGGCTCTCGGAGAAAGCCGGATGTGGCTCCCGATCTGGAGCTACTAGCTAGGCTTCTTTGCAGGGACATGGCTGACTGAGTGGCGAGTGATGCGGCTGGCAGAAAGGGGGCTTTATAGGCAGCTATGCAAGACACACCCGCATGGGATGGCCCCTTTCCCTTAATGGTGAAGGATACGTTGTGCGACCGACCAGAAAGGATAGGGTTGCTATCCGATACAGAGAAAACTAGGCGGGGACAGTGGGGTAGGGACGTGTCAATCCCGACTGCACCACCTGTTGCTCAACAGTGGTCATGCCGGATGCCAGGGATGGGCCAAATCCCTTAGGGTCATTACGGGTTGATGATAGCGGTGATCTAATGCTAGGATAACCTATGCTATCCTGGCTGCTCTGATACCATCTCCTGTGGCACCCCAATCCGCATGGAGCAGGGGCCTTCACACGTCAGCCCAGGATAACACCTGATGCACGACAGGTACATGATACAGCAATCCAGTTACAAGAATATTCATCAAATACATGTATATAGGATTACATCATTGATGAGTACAATCATCTGGCATAGCCCTAAGGCTATCTAAATGGCAGCGGAAGTCTTGATTTAGCAGCACATCGACTCTGGCTGGGCTCCACAATTCCTGGACTGGCAAGGTTACGGCCTAGCTCGACGAATCTCCTCCTGCAATCTGGCCACGTGCAAGGCCAGGTGATTACTTTGAATGTACTCACAAGACAACCAAATACATAGCATCCAAACAAGCAGATGACAAAGCAAGAACCAAGCGCATGTAATAATCTACCTCGGAATAGTAACTAAGCATGGCGGGATATTAACAAGAGATATAGATCAAACTAAGCATGGATAACATCATCTACTAACATGGCAATAACATGGCATATCAAAACATATTTCTAACATGGCAATAGCATAACATGGCATAGCATAGCATCTCAATCATAACATGACATGGCATAGATGTATCTACGAAACATGGATACATGCATGAACTACTATGCTGCAAATGAACTACCATTTACCTCCCGTGAAGACATACTGTCCATCAACCACTTACTTAGCCATTGCCTCTCTAGGCAAAATAATGACTCACCGAGATCTCATATCGTGATCATATCTGAAACAATTATGTGACGTCTCACGACTATCTCATAGTCCAAGTCACAACATTCTTTATAGCACCTTATTTATCAACTTAGTTATATTAGGTTTATCCTCCATTTCGACCAAGACCTGGTAGTGTGACCTACTACGAACTGTGCCCATGACCGAGGACGCGGCTATCGATAGATTAAACACTCACTCTATAGAGGTTAGCACACTGTACCCACACCACGGAATCCATGGCCTCGAACTCCCATTCGGGTGAACCAACCGCATTCCGACAGAACCAACCCATTGCCAAGACACTCTCCCGGCCACTCCGACCAACTCCCCTTTGGGGAAAGTCTTAGGTGGCCTCGATGTCAACTCGTGACATCCAACGACCACCGTCGTGGCAAAACAAAACGGTCCCAAACGGGGACATGAGCTCAAAAACCGAACACGGGCACACAAGGCTTATGTCTGCCTACCTGATCAAGGTAGCACGCGCCCATAACCTTCCCTCTTTGGAAGTACCGGCGAGAGGCATGACAATAGATCGCATTAAGGCCTTCCCATAAAGGCAAATGTGGATGCACTTAAGAAGCTCGATTTGGTGGCACTATGACTCGATCCCATCAATGACGGAGGAGGTTTGTTATTATTAAGTCATGTTATTATCTTCTCCATCATCATCAACATGTAAGCATGATTAACATGGAGCACCAATGAGCATGAAACATACAAATGCATGAACAAAATACCAAGCTTCTCGAGTGAACAACTATAGCATATGGAACATGACAATACAAGGTACTAGCATATCAATGGTGTACCAAAATCATCATAGCATTTATATCAATGGCATGAAACTAAAATAGAGCAGTGACATGACATTATCAATAACAACATCCTAGCTAACATGGAAAAAGATATCATGAAAGCACAAGCATGCATGGCAAGCACTACAAACATATAGCATAACGAAATAACTGCAGACGACACTGATAAGAAACTACTACAACTAAACACACGTAGGGTGCAAGCAAAGTCAACATGCAAGTACGGGGCTCATGATAAGAGGTTGGCTTTCCTGGGGTCGACGAATACTCCGGGAAGGAATGCGATCACCTCGCGGAATAATTTGTCGGAGAAGGGTTCTCTCTCACAGGGGCTGGATATAGGGCAGGGGCAAAATGGGTATTTTCATAATGTGCAAACATCAAGAAAACTTTACCCTCAGAAAGAGCTTGACGAACAGAGAACGTGAGCGCTGGAATCACCTCAATCGGAGTTGAGGTTGAAAAGTTGTGGCCGTTCACTTTTTAGGCAGAAAAGCCACTAAAGCAGTGAACGTTCACAATATAACCACTTCGGCCAGCTGGGCTGAAATAGAGAAAGCGTATTTCTCACAATACGTTTACAGTGGAAGGAAACCGCACTTATGAAATCCCGTCTCCACTTATGCTGACTGGGCACCTCTTCAGTCGCCGACAGGTGGGGTCGCGCGGGGAGGGGCCTGCCTGGCCGGTCTTCTCCTTCCTCCCGCTCCAGCGTGAGCCTGGCCGAGGGAGTGGCCCGTCCCGATGATGGTTGTCGGCACGTCCGGCCACCACTCGAGGCGCGCGACCTACCCAGAAGATCAGGAGGGAGAGGCGCATCTAGGGGTGGTAGTCTCTGCCGCCGAGGAGCGCTGGAATGACCACAATCGAGCTCGCGGCGGAAGTGAGCTTCGGTCATCGGTGAATAGGGTGCTCCGACGGGGAAGAGGAGGGGCCGAGGCCACTGGGAGGTTTGTCGGGATCCAAGTGACTCGAGGGTGGCGGTGGAACAAAGGGGGAAGCGCAAGGTCGCCGGAATCAGAGAGGGTAGAGGCGGCGACCACGGCGGCGGTGGAGATCAAAGAGGGACTCCGGGGAGGGATGGGTGGCTCGGGAAGGCGAGTAGAGAGGGGGAGGGGCTCCTGGTGAGCTCGAGAGGGTCGCGGGCGGGCTAT
This sequence comes from Triticum dicoccoides, assembly GCF_002162155.2. Taxonomy (NCBI): domain Eukaryota; kingdom Viridiplantae; phylum Streptophyta; class Magnoliopsida; order Poales; family Poaceae; genus Triticum; species Triticum dicoccoides. The sequence goes on along the minus strand of NC_041391.1, from coordinate 426,803,369 downwards.
AAATAGTCAGGGCGAGGGCACCCGAGCCGGTTGCCGCCGGGCGAGTCCGGCCGCGGCTCTACCGTGCTCACAGGTCAATGGAAGGGGAGATAACACGACGAGGGGGGAGCGTACGAGCTGCAGAGGGTCACAGAGACGAGCAGCGCCCAGGGTCACGAGGAGGAAGAGGACATGGCAGAGGAAGACGACGGTGCTCATAGGCAAGCACTGTGCGGCGACGATGACGGCACGCCGGACAGAAATCACGAGGGGAAAAGAGGTCCAGAGCGAAGGAAACGCCGAGGCAAAGCTGCTGGACATGATCAGGTGAGCCAGAACTGGCCTGAGCAGACCTACCAACGCCAACAGTGGCTAGGCCACCGTTTTGGCTGGCATCACTCGTGATCACCACGGCCAAACGCGTCCTGGCCACCTCCAGAATTCCAAATCATGTCAACATGGTGGCTCACTGCTCAGCTAGATAGGAGATGAGCCTGGAATCAGCTGGGATGCACTATGGAGAGTGAACCTTGCTGGAACAAGTTCCAACAGACAGGTGTTTGATGCAAACCCTGGACAGTGCAGAACTCCATTGGACCTGTGACTTGGAGGGATGTAATCAAGTACCAAGATGATTCTGGAGCCAAAAGATCAGCTCCAGAAAATGAGTGTAGATGTACTTGTTGTGCAATTTGCCAAACAAGCCAGAAATTCACATGAAAATGCTGGGGGGAAATGGGTACATAGAAATGGCTGAAAATGGGTGGAGAACAATGATTTGAGATATATAAGGACCTGGGAAAGTTTCAGCCCATTTGGACACTCCATCAAGGTACTTCCTTCACAACTTGATAATCTGGTCAGAAACTTAGGAAAATCATAGAGGGAGAGTAGATGAAGGGATTGAGCAGATTTTTGGTATCCACGGGTGATTTATCAATGTTAATCACCCTGCAAAATTTCAGCTCAAATGGATCAAGGGTTCAAGCACTTCCTTTGCAAAAATTTCAGACAGGGCAGAAACTTGCATTGGATCATGTGCTCAAATTATGAACTTTGAAGCATGGATTTGGATGGAAATGGTGAAGATACAGCAAGTACAAGCTCCACAAATTATTTGGGCATTTTCCTTGCTATAAAAATGGTAGCTCCTTTGAAAAATGGCGAAAGGGAATATTGGCTTAAAATAGGAAAAGGCAATTTTGCTTATTTAAATATGGCCAATATTTTTGCCAGAGCTAGGATTAGGCATAAATATCATCTCCATAAATTTGCATGAATTTTGGAGATGGCTAGGTATGCCTTTGGATTTTATTCCTCTGAAAGGCAAGAGAAGGAATAAATCCAAAATGGAAAATATTGCATAAGACTTAGCAATATTTTTGCATATCCAAGATTTGAAAGGGCAGGAGGATCTCTGAGAGGATTTGGAAGATCCACAGATCAAGGGAAATGGTGGCTCCTTTGTAAGCACAAAGGAAATATCCAAATTCCAAAATTTGGAATTTGAATTAGGAGAGAGTCTGAGTTGGTGCAAATGAGGTCTTGCCCACTAACAAAGACATGATCAAGGTTTTGAGAACGTTGAAAATGACAAGGATTCTCAGAGTCATCCAGAAAACTTAGGAAAAAGATTTGAAAATAATTGTCAGGAAGGAATAACAGCACAAAAATTGATAACCCAATTTTGGGGTTGTTACATGTTAGGGTTGACCTAATACAGTGATAGGTGTTAAAGACAAAGTAGGAAGATATCCGGCAATATTTACCCGGCTCCACGCATTTATCGGTTAGACGATCCAAAGGGGAAGGTTCCATGTTTGCTGTGTTAGAGGCATGTGGCAAGTATGTGGATGGAATATTCGAATTCATCTCATTTTTTGATCATTTTTCATATATAAATTATTTTCATCAAAGTTACGGTTTAATTCCTTTGATTTTTTAAAGTTTTAATCATTTTCTGAAATTACTATTAATTCGAAATTAAAATGTAAAATTCTAGGTGAACACACAGAGTGTACACATCATTGTGCTAAAGGGGCTGACAGGTGGGGACAGACTGCTGAGTCAGTAGGTCAACAATTGACATGTTGACCAGTCAACTGGGTCCGTGGGGCCCACCTGTCATTGACCAGGGATAGCCCAGTCAGCAATTGATTGGGGTCAGACAGGAAATAGTGCATGTGGGCCCTAGGTGTCATACAGTGTAGTGTCTGTTAGGGGTTTTAATTGGGCTAGTTAATAAAATTGGACCCACTGTCAGCGGATAATTAGCGTTAAGATTATGGGGGGCATTAACACTAATTGGCCGGCCACGTTAGCGGCTTAACACCGGTGAGGCAGAGGATGTCGGCGATGACCGTGCGCTCGCCTCCGGCGACCATTCGAGGTGCGGTTTGGTCCTCCGTGATCCTCAGCTCGAGCCGCATTCGTGGGTGGTGGCAGTAGGCATGGAGGCGGCCGAAGTTGAGCTCCACGTCGACAATGGCGATGATTGGAGCCACGGTCTCAATGCGAGCGTGCCACGGCCAGGCGTGGCGGCTTCGGGCGTGGCCAGGGGCACACGCGCACCGGAGGGCCGCGCGAGCAGGTGCGGGCGGCGGGGCGAGCAGGTGCGGTAGCAGCGGCATAGGAGGCAACGGGGGCGTGGCCACGCACTCACGGTGGCACGACCAGGGAGCAGCGGGCACGAGTGGCCGAGGCCAGAGGGCACGGAGAAGAGGAAGAGGGGGTCGGGGGAGGACTGAGTGCGCACGATGATGCCTGTAGGGGTCTCGGGGAAGCCGGGGGAGGGCGAGGTCGAGCAGATCCACTGCGAGGCGGAGGCGGTGGCCGACGGAGGAGATCGGAGATTGCGGCGAATTGAGGGCGTCTTGGCTTCATTGGCTGTTCGCAGATAACGGCGGGGATGCAGGCGATGCTCCTGACAAAACCTCAGCTGGCGGGGAACTGGTGGCCGCGAGGTTGATGATGTCCATGGCGATGATGGCCCGGCCGAGCTCGGGATCGAGCGAGAGGGGAGAGAGGAGAGGGGAAAGTGGCTAGGGCTTCGCGGGGTGGATGCGGGCGACTTTCTTATCCTTTCCACGACGCCCTGTAGTGCCACACGTTCAGGATCGAGCCACGGAGCCGTGCAATGGCGGCCACGCCATGGCTCTGTTTCTCCTGGCAAGAGGTGGGAGAAAAGGCCTAGTGGCCTGGGCCAGGCCGCATTTTGGCCATCTAAGGCCCAGTCGCACAGTAGGTTCTCTTTTTTTCTTTAATCTTTCTGCTTTATTTATTTCTTTCTGTTTGCACTTTCTTTTCTATCAAATGAATTTTTTTGCACGTTAAACTTGACACATAAATATTAGAGATTATTTTGAGCTAGCACAAAAAGTTTGGGGGCAAATGGAGTTAAATAAAAAAAAATTGAAAAGGCCGTTTTATTTGCTCTTGGACCACTTATTAATTTCCTAGGGTTTTATCTATGAGTCAAATGAAGTTGGTTCCATCATGGCAATGATCAGGAGAATTTATAGAATAATTTGAACATTTTACTTTTACTGTTTGGGGAAGCAAATATTTGACTTGTGTTTCAAATTTGAATTTGAACTTAGTTTGGAACAAAGTGAGGGTTAGCAAAAAATAAACATGATGACATGGCCACCGTTAGGGGGATTACTGTATCATGATTCTCGGGGTGTTACAAAAGTTCAGCAACAACCCCACCTGCGCCAGCACCTCCGTCGGCGACTTGGGCATGACTGGGCGCAAGGACTGAGAGATGGCTCGACTTCTGTGCAAGCCAGAAGGAGCTCCATCTTTGTCCTACTGTCGCGATCGATACTCGCCAGCAGTTTGACGTGGCAGCAGGCCATGTGTACCATGGGAACCGTGCACATGCTCCTTTCCTGGTCATTGGCCAGGGTCGACATCATTGCGGGGAAGTGTCTCATGTCCATTTTGCAATGGCCTCGGCGCGCGTCCCGCCACTCCATCATTCTTGGACCCTGCGGCGTCATCCTTGGATGTAGCTGTAACGACCTTATGAACTGCAGCGCCGCCTCTCGACGTAGCGACGCGCGGGTCTTGGCTTCTGGTGGAACGAGTACGGCTCTTGTCGCCGGAAGGGTGTGGAGAGCGCTCGCCGCCGGTCTCACCTGCCGGAGGCGTCTGGACTGGCAGCTTGGAGCCCGGCGGTGCACCCACCGCCGTGCTCTTCTTCTTCGGCGCCATGGATGAAGAAGATGGTGAAACGTGCACGAAGATTATTAGAGTAGATCCGCACAAGCAACCCTCCGGCCTGGCGCGCCAAAGATATTGGGGTACGGCGATCTATGGGCCCAGTGAGGATCCCTTTGCATTTTGGCTTGGGAGATCGACGATCACGAAGAGCAAATCCAAGAGTACACGCACGAGGTTTTCTCAGGTTGGGGCCGTCGTAGAGGTGTAAAACCCTACTCCTGTCTGCTAGGTGGATTGACTTGGGGCTCAAGTTACAAGCGTAACTTGTCGGAAATGTGTGAGCAAGGTGCAACTATTGTGTAAGATTGAGCAGGGTGTCGACCCGTGCCAAGGTAGCCGTGGGCCTCCTTTTATAGACAAAAAGGGGGGGTCACCACACTGGCAATATGGTCATTACATGTATGTGATAGTGGTCTTGATGTTATCCAACCTAATCCTGTCGGACTAGGAAAAGGGCATTTAATGCGCCGTGAAAGACGTCTCTCCTTCTGTGCCGTCGACGTGGATGAGCCTATCTCCTCGGCACGTCCACTACACGGGTGTCAATAAAGTTGATCTGCATGTGATGTGCTGACACGCGTCCAAATGATCCTTCCCAAGTCGTTCACCCGCTCGACCCTAATCTTGATAAGCCATCAGCTGGTCGATGAGGTGGAGCGGTCGAGAAGTGAGGAGGAAGCTTTCCGGCAAGGAGCTTGCCAGTGCGAAGCTTGGCGGCAACTGAAGTCTTGACCTTCAGTGCTAACTTAGTACTTCTCGGTCACCTGCCTCGAGGTCTTGTTCACGGTCTTGGTGCCCAAGTGTTGAGGCTTGGGTCAAGTTATCCTCCGACAAGGCCTTGTCGTCCGGAGGGCTGTAACTGCCTGTGAATAAGCCTGGGGTACTAAGGAACCCATAATTTAGTACAGCGACATTCTGTTGTAAGCATGGTTCTAATGGAGTAGCACATGCCTTAGCTTCCCAAGGTGCTTGTTTAGCTCAAGGCGGCACACTGTTTTGGCATGATGCGCCAAATATTGTCTCGCATCTACTCCCTTCGTTCCTAAATATTTGTCTTTCTAAAAATTTCACCAAGTGACTACATACGAAGCAAAATGAGTGAATCTACACTCTAAAATATGTCTATATACATTCATATGTGGTAGTCCATTTGAAATCTCTAAAAAGACAAATATTTAGGAACGGAGGGAGTAGTGCCACTGATATTGCTGCGTCATTATATTAAAAAAAGCCGCTGGTTTGTTGTAAAAAAAAACCTTAGTTCTCTAACAGAAGGAAATGCTTATTGTTAGGTTATATCACCCTTACACTTGGGATACCCAACCACTCTTACGAGAGAGCAACCAGGTGGGTTCATTCATACCACGAACACCACGGCCACAGAGCCCTTGCAAACTTGCGGTGGTCTAAGAGCATCTCCAGCCGCGCCCCCAGAACGGCCTCCCCAGGCGTTTTTTTTCACGACGACACCAAAAAAACGGCTCAATCGCGCCCCCAAAGGCCCATGTTTTGCCGGCTCGGACCGAAATTGACGCCGGCGGACCCAGGCCGAACCCGGCGCGCTGCGGGGCACTTGAGGGCGACTGAAGGAAATATGCCCTAGAGGCAATAATAAAGTTATTATTTATTTCCTCATATCATGCTAAATGTTTATTATTCATGCTATAATTGTATTAACCGGAAACATGATACATGTGTGAATACATAGACAAACTTAATGTCACTAGTATGCCTCTACTTGACTAGCTCATTAATCAAAGATGGTTATGTTTCCTAACCATAGACATGTGTTGTCATTTGATTAACGGGATCACATCATTAGGAGAATGATGTGATTGACTTGACCCATTCTGTTAGCTTAGCACTTGATCGTTTAGTATGTTGCTATTGCTTTCTTCATGACTTATACAAGTTCCTATAACTATGAGATTATGCAACTCCCGTTTATCGGAGGAACACTTTGTGTGCTACCAAACGTCACAACGTAACTGGTGATTATAAAGGAGCTCTACAGGCGTCTCCAAAGGTACATGTTGAGTTGGCGTATTTCGAGATTAGGTTTTGTCACTCCAATCGTCGGAGAGGTATCTCTAGGACCTCTTGGTAATGCACATCACTATAAGCCTTGCAAGTAATGTAACTAATGAGTTAGTTACGGAATGATGCATTACATAACGAATAAAGAGACTTGCCGGTAATGAGATTGAACTAGGTATTGAGATACCGACGATCGAATCTCGGGCAAGTAACATACCGATGACAAAGGAAACAACGTATGTTGTTATGCGGTTTGACCGATAAAGATCTTCGTAGAATATGTAGGAGCCAATATGAGCATCCAGGTTCCGCTATTGGTTATTGACCGGAAACATTTCTCGGTCATGTCTACATAGTTCTCGAACCCGTAGGGTCCGCACGCTTAAGGTTTCGATGACAGTTATATTATGAGTTTATGAGTTTTGATGTACCGAAGGAGTTCGGAGTCCGGGATAAGATCGAGGACATGACGAGTAGTCTCGAAATGGTCGAGACGTAAAGATCGATATATTGGACGACTATATTCGGACTTCGGAAAGGTTCCGAATGATTCGGGTATTTTCGGGGGTACCGGGGAGTTACGGGAATACGAGGAAGAAGCAATGGGCCTCATGGGCCAAGTGGTGGAAGAGAGGAGGCAGGGCGCGCGGCCCCCCTAGCCCAAACCGAATTGGATTAGGGGGCCGGGCCCCCTTTCCTCCTTTCCTTCCCTTTCCTTCCTTCTCCTTCTCCTTCCCTTCCTTCCCCTCTCCTAGTAGGACAAGGAAAGGAGGGTGTCCTACTCCCGATGGGAGTAGGACTCCTCCTGGCGCGCCCCTCCTGGCTGGCCGCCCCCTCCCCCCTTGCTCCTTTATATACGGGGGCAGGGGGCACCTCTAGACACAAGAACAATTGATCTCTTGATCTCCTAGCCGTGTGCGGTGCCCCCCTCCACCATAGTCCTCGATAATATTGTAGCGGTGCTTAGGCGAAGCCCTGCGACGGTAGAACATCAAGATCGTCACCACGCTGTCATGCTGACGGAACTCTTCCCTGACACTCTGCTGGATCGGAGTCCGGGGATCATCATCGAGCTGAACGTGTGCTAGAACTCAGAGGTGCTGTAGTTTCGGTGCTTGATCGGTCGGGCCGTGAAGACGTACGAATACATCAACCGCGTTGTTCTAACGCTTTCGCTTTCGGTCTACGAGGGTACGTGGACAACACTCTCCCCTCTCGTTGCTATGCATCACCATGATCTTGCGTGTGCATAGGAAATTTTTTGAAATTACTACGTTCCCCAACAGCGACGGCCGTAATGTTTTTGGCGCGAAAACCGGCGGGCCCTCCTTGGCAGCGACTCGGCTCTTCTCGCCGCTTCATCGTCCTCATCGCCTCGATTCCTGCGGCGAATCAATGCCAAAGCTGCCGCGCCGGTCAGCCTCCTCCATTGATGCCTCACGGGCGGCGCAGTGAAGACCGGACGACGCGCGTCCCTCGCCCGCCATGCGTACACACGGTGGCCACGCGTATGCTCGGCGCCTCCGCCTATATAAGCCGCCCCCAGCGCGCCGGTGAGGCACAGACACTGCATCGCCGACGCCCGCTCCTCCCCCGTTCCTCCCTCCCCCCTCGCCGTCTCCAGAGCCATGGCCGAGCGTTTCCCAGGCGACGGCGCGGCCGCGAACGGCTTTGGCCGCCGCCACCTTCACGAGGACAAAGCTCGGCTCCTCTTTGAGGCCGAGTACCCGGTCCCGCCGGACATGCGAGTGCCCGGGGTGTGGAGGATCAGCGTCGGCGGGGTCCCGGTGCCACCACCGCCCACCGGGGCGGCGCGGCGTGCGGAGATCGCGCGTATCTGCGCCTCTCTACCGCAGGCGGCAAGGGAAGGTCCATGGTACATCCCCGACAGCCCGCTGTGGGAGCCCTACTTCCGTCGCCGCCACGCCGAGCAGCTCGAGGCCACCAACGGTGTCGTGCCCTCTGGGAGGCTCAACTCCAAAAGCCGCCGCCGATGGTGGGGCGTGCCCAGCCGCATGCTGGAGGCCGTCCTCGAGTACATCGAGGGCGGTAACACGCCCAGGCTGGAGTACCCCGCTCCGCCGTCCTTCTCCCACCGTCGTGGGAGCTCTTGGACGCCGAGGCAAGGGGCGTCCTCCTCCTCGTCCGACCGCTCGACCGGCTCTCCGTGCCTCCCTCCCGTCAAGCCGGAGCCCCAGGACACGCCGGTCAGCCAGCGCACCCGCAGCTCCGGCGTCCGCATCGCCGACCCCTCCCCCGCCTCTGGACGCCTCGTCCTCGTTAGGCTGAAGCCGGAGCCCGGCCTCCCCACGGAGTACGAGGCCATAGCCCGGCGCGGCTTCTCCGACGAGGAGGCCCTAAAGTGGGCGCGGGACGACTACCTCCGCGACGAGATGGTCCGGCAGTGCCGAGCCCTGAAGGAGATAGCTGCCCGCAGGCGTGGGCGCGAGGACGAGGACGCCCAGGACCGTCCAACCCACCGCGCCAACCTGGGGAGGGGTGCAGCAGGGACGGCGGCCGCGGAGGAGGCGACGACGACGACGGCGGCGGCGGCGACTACACGCAGTTCTATAGGCGCCTCGACATGTAGAGCTTCAAGGGGCGGCGGGCGGCAAGGAACGGCGAGGCGACGGCGGGCCTAGTAGCATTCTTTTTCTTTTATGTAAAATATTTTAAATATGTATGAACTCGCTGAAGTTTGGTTGAATTTAGGCGTGTTTTAAACGAACTCGCCGAACGTTTCCTTTTTTTAAAACAATTTAACGCGCCTGGGGGCGGCGACTGGAGGCCAACTCACCCCAGGCAGGTTTTTGCGCCGGCTCACCCC
>NC_041391.1:426751872-426794160 GCF_002162155.2 Triticum dicoccoides | reverse complement strand
GGAGATGCTCTAAGAACTCCAAACCAGGCAAGCTTGTCGGACCTACATACCATCTTCCAGCTAACCTTGCATTGCCCACCAGATAACTTGTCGGACCCCGCTCAGAGGAAGGCCCACTTGGTCTTCTCAACATTACGCGTAGAAGATCCGAGTGTGGTGTATTACATATTGTCTCCGTTCACAAATATAATTTGGATATTTCAATGCACTATATGTGGACCAAAATGAGTGAACAAAGTAAGTAAAGCCCGTCTTCATGGGGATTTGGAAATGGAACACCTTGATATAGCTAACCACGGACCCAGTGGTCAGGTCCTCGACAAGTTCGAGTTCCAAAGCCCGCCTTTGTGAGCGTTATTAATTGCAAGCATCCATCTTAACTCGTAAGCAAACGACTGTACCTTCTTGGGGATTTGGAAACGGAACAATCGTTCAAAGGCGAGGACCAGGCCAACCATGGCAGGACGTAGTATTTGCGTTGAACCACGGCATCACATCTTTTACTCCCTCTGTTCACTTTTATAAGACGTTTAAAACAACTGAAATTGAACTAGTATTTGAATTGTTTGCACGTGCGTCGGGCAGTTATTAAGTTGCACAACAAAGCACTAACTTCTGAACAACACGGGGACATAGAAAGCCTCTTTGTTCTCGAGTGCTAGCCAACTCAAACAGCTGCAACGACAGGGAGATTGATCCACAGTGACAGCTATCACGGGGCCTCACTGGGGAATCGTAAAGTTTACAAGGTATCTATATCTCTTTCCCCTTATGTATCCATATCTAAACTCCTCGCCAGGTGGTATTTCAATGTCCGGCTCATCCTTGGATTTGGTTACATACTCATCGCAGTGATAAGGATAGCGCCGACATGGCTTGTCAGGATGACGCCAACATGGCATGGGCACAGGCCACCTGCAGTTTATAACGTACTAATAAATACTACTCCCTCCGTTCCTAAATACTTGTCTTTCTAGGCATTTTAACAAGTGACTACATACGGAGCAAAATGAGTGAATCTACACTCTAAAATATGTCTACATACATCCGTATGTAGTCGTCATTTAAAATGTCTAGAAAGACAAATATTTAGGAACGGAGGGAGTATGTATTATATATATATATACCCAAACTATTCATTGTACGTAGCTACAGTACCTTACTAGGATATAATAGGAGCACTTTCGGGATGCCTACCTGTTTAACCGAAACCTGCGGTCCCCATTCATTTTCCAGAAAGAGGAACCACTGTCCTTGGCAACTTCATCAGCATCGCTGTAAAACACACAAATAAACAGGTTTATTATATCGCACAGCATTATGCTTGACTGAACTTGCTTCAGCAAGCTTCTAAAAAAAGTTCGTCCCAGCAACATGTCTGATAAATGCTTGAATACCCCAAAAGAAAATAAGAAATACCTTTTCTCCTTAAAATATGCCAAAATGTTGCCAATATTATTCCATAACAGGAAAGGGGTTCCTATTTTCTCTGAATAGAAGTTCATGCCAATAACTTCTCCGTCCATATTAACAAGGGGTCCTCCAATCCCAGCCTGGTAAGGTGGCATAAACAGATTCCTCAATTCTAATCCAAATAGATATCAATATTGCAATTAACTAATTTTGATGCAAAGATTAACTCCCACCATGTAAAAATAGGCAACAAACAACAATGGTACTCCCTCCGATCCATACTAATTGGATCGGATGGACTTCTACAATTAATATGGAAGGAGTAGTACCTTAGCGATTTTACATGACGAGCGTACAACGAACTTGCAATCAAGTCTGCCTGACCAGGAAACCAGCTGACCACTTGCGGCCATTAATGTGCCTGATCTGAAGCAACGCCCTATGGCTGCTACTCGAGACTTGCTACAATCAAGCTGAATTTTTGGTGGTCGGACAACACGGCTATCTTCGACACCGAGTAGAGCAACATTGTAATGTAGACTGTAATGCTTCAAGGTCCCTCTTCTGACTTGTTCGTTTGGAAGAAATACTTCAAACTGCAAATGATACAGTGTTGAGAAGTTTCCAACAATCTTCAAAGAACAGGAATCATACAACGAGGAGCACAAACCCTCAAGTTTTCAACAATCTTGTTTTCAGCACCATCATTTCTAATCAGGCTAGCTGATGTCAGAATGGCTGTTGACCCATTCCATGGAATAAAAAAACCCGTGCATGCAAAAACCATATTTTTTCCTGCATAGTGCATACCATGATTTTGATTATTAACTGGTAGTGAACAAATAGAAACATGAACCAGTAGGCAGCACATTACTGTATAATTACCATTGAAGGAAGCAAGTGCGACAACATTGCGACTTATCTCAGAAGCTTTTTTACCAAGTTCCCTCCAGACACCTTCACCCCATACGTCACCAAAGGTCTCTTCAAAAGTATTAACCAAAATCATGCCATCTGGTGTAAGATACATGGTAGCATAGTTGTTAGTGGTATAGCAGAACTGTAAAAAGGCGGATGCACAAAAAGTTCGCAAATCTAGAAGCACTGACTCACCATCAAGCATAGTTATTGGTAGCTTGGGGTAACCCATTAAGTCTAGATCCCCAAACAGTTTCTTGTTGAGACCATCTCTATATACTGGTGCAACAAGGATAAGGTAAAGTGATTATAACACTGACATATACCAATACGAAATACAACAAGTAAATTCACAAAAAATTCTGTGCATAGTGATCATCACGTAAAATTAATTAGATTATGATGACAACCTGAGGAACATTCAAGGTTACAAGTTAGAATGGTAGAGCATACCCAAGAACAGAGTAACAATGTTAATTGATTAGCACTAAACACTATGAAAGTACATGTGAAAAAGGCCAAACTTGTTGATTAAGTATAAACGTAGTTGAACTTGCACTACTTATGAAGAACATACAAGTAGATGCTAAAAAAAGAAACCCAACTACAGGAGATGACATCCCCCAAGCTTGGTCTTAAAGAAGGGGAGTGCCAAACCCTGAAACTCGCTGAAATCACTCCAGGGAGGTACTCACATGTCACGAGCACAAGGGTTCAAGCCTGGGTGGGTGGCCCCCTTGACATGAGAGTGTGAGACTATGAAGTAAGAAATAGCTCGGTTCTTAAGACTTAGAAAATGGATATCATTACAAACTACAACAATTTGCATAATACCACAATGTTTCGCAGTCTCAAAGAGTGGCTGTGTGCTCACCGTCTTGATAGCAGTTCGATATCTCATCTCTGGGTCTTTCTCCAAAGCTGCACAAGAAAATCAACGTGACTGCTAACTCAGCAGCAAAATGGATCAAACCATGCAACATGGTGCCAGAAAACTAAATAGTAGAAGGATGAAACAGGATAAAGACAAGAGGATAGCATGTTGTATGAATATAAATATTTCACAAAAACAAGAGAACTTTGAGCAAATATTAAAGATTAACCAGAACTGGGAAACGTCATAATTCCTTCTAGCATGCACATTTCCTTTCAATCCAACAGAGAAAGAAGATATATGACTAATATGGTGCAGTGGGGCAACTGTGATGTAGGACCATGTTCAGCACATATGATGGTGTAGGTGGCAAAGAAACAAGTTGACAAATGACACCCTGCATCCAAATTATAGTTCCGCACCACCATCACTGAGATTGAAAAAGCCTACCACATCATCAACATACCGTGCTCCTCACCCTCCACCAGCCAATCCCCCTTGCAGGTACCAGCCCCTGTCTCCCCTGTTTCACTTCTCCTAGGGCCTTTTCATCTCGTCGCTTACTCGGGGACCTGTTTACCCTCTTTCTTCTCCTCACGCGGATGTGCTCGGCAAGGAAAAGGCACAGGCGGAGTCATAGATAGACACGCACACTACGCAAGCTTAGCTAGAGAAAGGACACCTCCTGGTCCATCTCTGATGAACTTAAGGTTTAGGGTGTGGGTGCGGGAGTGTGGGAGGACACAGAGATGGAGATACCTTGTCCTAACAAAATAAAATACGCCTTGTAATTTTAAGCGAGAGCTTTGAGCGAAGGTTAAAGAATAACCGGAAATGGGAAAAAACATTATTCCTTCGAGTGTGCGCATTTACTTTCAATATAGACATATGGTTTTCAACAGAGGAACCAGAAATATGATTAATCTGATCCAGGGAAACTGTGAAACATGCTCATGGACAGAAATATCTTGGTACAGGTGGCAGAGACAAGTTGATATTAAATAAACATTGATAACTGCAAAGCAAGTACATATGCCAAAAAAGCTAAGGAATAACATGTGATGATCCAGATTACTGCACAACCCATAAGCCTGAAACGTTGTTTAGCATGCACAAAGCTTAAACTCATGCAAGGGAAAGGGAAGTGGGATAGGGTAGAGTTGCGAAGGGTAAACATCGATAAGACATACCTGACTCCCTTCATAGTTTCTGACGGTGGAAAACCTTTCTTGCTTTCTAGGGGTGTCCGAAAGTTATATACCCGCTTGAGCAGTACACCCCATGGTAGGAAAAAAGCTCTTTCCATAATGAGAAAAAGGTTCATGCCAACAAAGTTCCCATCAAAAGAAAAAAGTGGCCCACCTTGCCAAGCCTAACTCAAATAAAAGGTGACAGACAACAAAGGTTACATTTGAACAAAATGAAGTGATATTGAACAAGAATTAAATAGGGAAATGCATTTTTCTATTGCCTTCGAAGATACAGTTTAGCGCACAACAGAAACAGATTAAAATGCTCATATCATAATGCAACTGTACCTTTGTAATATTAAGCATAGACGACACAGGATCTTTAATATCTTCACACACACTCAGATCGTCAGCCAGCATCACACTTCTTGCCATTAGTTCACCACAGGTGCCACGCCCTAGAGCTACCACCTTACCATCAGGCAGAATCCCTACCGCATGTTCAATAAGTCCAACATTAACATCCAGGAAGGTCTTGACCTTGACAACAGAATAGTTGTAATCTACATCATAGGTTGCCAGAAAACCCTGGTAAACTTCGCTGCCTTCATGGCGCACTTCAATCTACAATGGTAAGACAAGAAAACAGCACACAATGATCACAATCATCTTAAGCAGACAAATTATTAAGGGATGATTGGCAGCACCAACCTTTACGTTGTGACGTTTTTCTTTGTATTTTTCATTGTTGAAAACTAGAGCCAATTCTGCTGAAGTCACAAACCTTGTAACATATCCGTGGCGTTCTATAGCTAAGCCTGAGCATGCAAATAACACTGTGTCCCCTACATAAGGTCGAAATTTATATCATTTAGAGGTGGTGTGATGCTTGTTGGAAAATGTTTTTTATATATTTCTTGGAAATAACGAAGAGTGTAATAACCACTGCACACAGCAAGTGAGGCAACACTTTTCGACAAATTTGATTTAACTTCATCACTGAGCTCAGTCAAGACATCTTGATTTGAGTCCCCATCTAAGTCACCTAGTTAAAGAAGAATCATACAGCAGAAATGTGAGCGCTTAAAAAAAGCAGTGAAAGGGCGTGCTGAAAGGAAGATGAAACAGCAGACCTGAGATCTGGATTGGCTCTCGTATTTCTAAGCAAGATTCTTTCGAGGTCGTCACCACACTCTTAGCTCTTTTGTTCCCATGCAAGCTTCTTGTGAGATCACCACCATCCCTCTTAATTTTCCGCATCTTCTCCAGGACTGAAGCAGAATCTTTTCAGAAAAGGACAAAATGCAGGGTCATAAACAATAATAAAATAACATTGTATAACTAGTACCAGTGTTATATCAAGGCTAAATCAGAGAGAGAGAGAGAGAGAGAGAGAGAGAGAGAGAGATTTATATAATTTCGTTAAGGGTCTCCAAAGAAGGCGGGCCAAATAAGCTCATTTCTTAGCTCAACTACAGCATGGAGGGCAAACCTGAAAGAGCAGCCAACTGTTGCACTTGATCTATCGAAGTATGTACCAAGTACCCTATTCCATTGTGACTATTGAAACAGGAAACATGCTCCATGGTAAACATACAAGGGTGGTATAAACGTAAAAAAAAAACATACATGGGTGTCATCTTGGAGCAAAGATATTACCTCAAAACCTGACACGAATGGAAGAAAACAACCCAATTAAGGTTTATATTTTTGCAGGCTACATCATTCCTATAAATTCTGTATTCAGGTAGTCAATCCTAGACCTTACATCCATTGGACCATATGGAATAATAATGTTCTCTGTATTACCTAGTCTACGCTGGAAACACAAAACTACCATATAAGAAGTCAAGCAGATGCACCGCATGGCCAGCCGAACAAATGAGCAGCAACTTCCTCATTTTCAGTATTTCCTATTGTCTATCTAGAAGACCCAAGGCTGTTCAAACCATGGTTGCCGAGTTATTGGGCCAAGCAGGTCAAGGGATGGGAACGAGGATTGAGGATCGTCGGGGGGCAAATACAGGGACCGACGGGGGTATACGGGGCTGTTTGGTTTAAGCCCCAACTAGCCCCACCAAAATTTTGGCATGACCACAAGGGCATGACCAAAATTTTGGCAAGTTGATGTTGTTTGGATTGTGGCCATTGTATCCTCCAAAATTTTGGCAAAAGAGACCTTTGTTTGGTTTGTGACCAACTGGCATGCTGATTATACTACTTGTAAAAACATTTAAGGGGATATTTAAATGCAAATCTATTATCTAGAAGTGAGAAGGCATGTACTGATAAAAAACTCAGATGCGAATCTATATAAAAAAATGTCAAAACAATATCACACAATTATCGCAAGTTGAAAAGCATATTCCGTACGCCACCATGCTGCATGCACTCTTTAAAGAAAATGCTGCATGCACATGCTAATTACACGGACCCAATTTGTTACGGCTAACAGAATCCATCCTACAGCAACACTTTAAAAAACTATTTATCCTGCCACATGCACTGTGTAGGGCCCACCAACAAACAGCACGCTAATATTTTGGCGCAGCTTCTGCTCGCCCACGTCTCGCCCGCATGTTGGCGAAAAATGCACAGGGAGCCACCCGGGTCGCTGGGCGTGCCAAATATTTGGTAATGACCCAAACAACAACCAAATTTCATGGGCAAGCCAAATTTTTGGCATGGCCAGCTTTGGTAGCAATCCAAACAGCCCCTACATCTCTGGAACGGGGCATCAATACCCAGGACGTGAACACGACAAATCGGGTCGATGGATCAGGATCGATGACATAAATCATAGCAATGTCAGGTACAATATTTATTATGCAAGCAAACGACAAAAATTCTAAGAAAAAGATGGAAACACAGCCAAATATAAATATGGCAGCGCCACCGTCATGGTTGGCCCAGCTAGCCCATATTAGTACGGGAAAAGGAATGAGCAATCCATATCACCGGTCGACAGTGGGACGCGTTCCAGCCATCATACCGTATACACCTAGTCGACTCCAACCCTCGATTGGGGTCGATGTTGCCTAGTCGCGAGACGCAGGAGTCCAGCTACTATGGTGCAAACAAGTACAGAACTTTCAAACCAGAAAAGGAAAACAGTGGAGCCCAATGAAGAAGCAAGGCCATGGTTGTTAATGTGCCGCACGGAAACAAGCCAGCCCGGTATAGTTGAAAAGGGATACTATGGGACTCTCAGTATATCTGAATCTGCACAAGGATAATACCGTGTGCTGCTATGCTATGCTATGGTAGTAGTGCTACTTGTCTCGGAGAGTAATCCTAGAAGTCATGCAATTCTCTGTGGGTGGGTATGTAGGCAAGCGCGGTGTAATGTTCAAGTGTTGAGAGAAAGAGCAGATGTACCCCAACTTTACATTGAACTAAATCGACAAATTTAGCAGCGACCTGGGTGTACCAAGGACAAACATCATTACACCGTCTTCACCAAAACAAAAGTGGGATTTCGACGTTCCCCTCTGCCGCCACAAAACTAACTTTCGGATCTAGCAGAGTTTAAGGTGCCTGACCTGGTAGCGGCAACCGTAGCAGTATCACCCAGCCGTCGCTCGCCAAGAGAAGGGACGAGAGAGAGAGCGCGCGGTCGAAGGCAGGAGAGCAGACTAGGAGCGGAGCTTGCGAGCATGAAGGCAGAACACAAATCCGCCGCCGGCACCAGGGGCGAGGGCTCTTCACCGTGTAGTTCGTGCAATCGTGCCCTAGTCCAACATTTGCCGTTGGATTGTGGCCGTGCAGCCGGATGCGCTCCTCTCTTCTCTCGTGTCCCATAGGTTTTTGTTTTTTTCCTAGGGAGAGAAAAGCTCTCATAGGCCTATTCGGCGCTTACCACCTGCCTTGGATAGATTTTCTAAGTGGACTGGCCCATTAAGGCGTTGTTTAAGAGGTAGCTTCCTCCCGAAATCTTTATCTTTTCTTTTTACCTAATAATAAAGGGAAACGTTCACAGCCGGTCGACCGGCTGCCTGTTCGGCCGGTCGCAGCCACGCAAGCGCGCTAGGTCGTCTAGATGGGTCGCGCGCAGCCGCTCATCCCAAGCCTTATCCTTGTCTTCTTTATCTTCACGGATCCCCTCGTCCACTCATTCTTTTTGGCAGCTCTTCTTTCCCTCGTCTCCAAGAAACACCGCGACCGCCATGGACTTGCCTCTTTTTGGCAGCTCTTCTTTCCCTCGTCTGCAAGAAACACCGCGGTTGCCATGGACTTGCCTCCCTTGATCACGACTCCCTCCTCTCCTCCATGCGCAGGATGTTCGGGTGTTGCGTCAAGTGTGACGATGCTACAACCGCCACCGGAGATGCTGCAACCGTCAATGGAAAAGCTACCACCGACTGACAGATGCTAAAACCGGTGACCATGAGTTGTCGCCACCGATGATGGTGCTGCTATTTGCTGCAACTGGCAACATAAAAGCTACCACCGGCAGACATACATGCTGCAATCGGCGACGATAACGATGTGATTGCTGCAACCGGTTGACGGAAAGCTACTAACTACGGGAGTATATGCTGCAACCGGCGATGATGAAGTGTGGCCGACGAGGACAGCGCTGCGATTTTTGCTGCCACCGGTGAAGGGCTCTTCTACAACAGCAACCATCCTGAACTGGTACAAGCAAGCCGCTACAATCAGCAACCATACTGCTACAAGCAAGCCGGCGAAGTGGACGAGTCCCTGTGACCGGCACCCGCGTCGACGGCTCAGGCGGTTCGGCAAACAGGAGATGAAAACTGCAACCGGTGGGCTGACTTGCTGGAACCGGCAGCGCGTTTTGCTGCATAGGGGCAGAACCAGGAGGACACCAGCACTGTAATTGTCAAGCCTACGAGCAACCTCGGCGAGATGTGACGGCGAGCTGCATAGAGAGCCGGCGAGATACGACAGCGAGCCCTCGCCATGGAACTTCAAGCGGGAGATTGCGGGAGGTAGCGGGGGGACGACTAGCAAAACATGCAGATGAAGACATGGACGTGTGCGAGGGATTGGCTGGCTTAATCGTGTGATCACGGACGTCCAAATCATGTGGTTGCGTGGCGACCGGCCCAAATTGGGTCGGGCGACCGGCCTAGTAGTCGCCAAGCAGCGTCGCGTGCACCAAAGAGGCAGCATCGGCTGGACGGCAGCGATCTGCTCTCCACTATGCACACGTTGCCTTTTTATTTTAAGATTGAATTTCACTCATCTAATTTAAATTTTTTTGAATTTGACTTTATTTATATCCCTCGTGTACTCATATTGACGGGCTACTAGGACGCGACAACTGAAAAGGTAACAAACACCATGCGTAGATGGATGAGGATTAGGCTGTAGTGACAAGACCTCGAACAGTCTGATCTTTGTGCATCAGTGTCATCCCTGGATCGGTAATGCTGACACGCACAGTACTTGAAGGATTTATAACAGAGTAGCAATTACACACTTATTACGTCGAATGTCTCAAAAGAGAACTTATTATAATAAATATGACTTAAGGCCATCTAATAACGATAACAGCGAAAGGCTTGGAAGATAAGCGAGTCCATCAACTCCAACGGCATCACTGAGTATGAGACCACGACCTAAGGCACCTTACTCGTTGTCTGAAAAGTCTACAACATGAACGTTGCAGCCCGAAACGGGTCAGCACATAAAATATGCTGGCAATGTAACACATAGAGAGTAATGAACAGAACAAATGCTATACTCCATGCATATATGGCTGGTGGAAAGCTCTATGGTTACAATTTTGCATAAAGCCAATTTTTTCCTACAACAAAGGAATAAATTTTATTTAACTATCATGGTGGTCGTTAAACATTGAGAAGGTTCCTCCAACTCAATCCCAATTAAGCATCAACATTAACCCAACAAAATTAAATTAAGTAACATGATGAGATTCACATGATAATCCAAGTACTAGATACTCAAAACGTCCATAATCGGGGACACGGCTAACCATGATTAGTTTATACACTCTGCAGAGGTTTGCACACTTTTCCCCGCAAGACTCGATCTCATCCGCTTGATTTCTCGCATTACATGGTGTTTAAAAAATGGATGACCGAGACATAGTCTTTCCGAAGCATTAACTCTCTACTCCGGGTAGACAGTACCAACCTACACCCCCTACATCTGCTAGTCTACCTCTTCAAAAGCTCACGCAACTTAATCAACTATGCTAGAGCCCATAGTAGCATGCGGATGCACACAGAAGTTTCTAGCATGAATAATCTCATGATCCCTTTGAGCCTGGGTGGCGGTCCATAGAAGAATCACACGGTACCCCGGGATTTCCAAAAATACAGGCAACACTGGGTTCCCCAGGTGCCTCAGTCCACCCAGATGTGAATTTAAGTTGCCACCTTAAGTAAACCATTAATTGACAATCTCACATTTGTCATGGATACACTCACCCAATCCACGTCTACTAGCATAGCATCGCAATATAAGCAAACGTAGAAGTAACTCCCAAAGGTTTGATAATAAAACAGGTAATATGTACTACCTCATCTACTTCCCAAAACCCACATATTAAACCAGATCCTGATCATGCAATTGTTTGAGGATTGATCTAATGCAATAAAACTGGGTAGTAAAGAGGTATGATCAAAGTGTTACTTGCCTTGCTGATGATCCGTGAAACCTAGAGATTCGAAGTAGCAAGCGGCGCACTCCGGGTACTCTATCGTAAACGAACAAGCATGCAATAAGCACTCATATAATGCATAGGTAAAACTCAAATAAGAGATCTAACCAGTAAGTTCAACTTAAGAACTCCGGTTTGCAAAAAGAATCAAATCAAACGAAGCAACGAAAGTCAAACGGCGAAAGAAACAAGCTTCGTTTACTAATCTGGACCTAAGTCAAATTTTACAGTAGCAAAACTTGTTTGAGTTGATTAAACGGAAAGAGGGTTTCGAGACGAAACTCTAGGCGCTTGAATCGCCTGATTCCAATAAACGAGCGAAAAGATATATTAGAACGAAATTCGGATCAGAAATCGCAATCAGAAATAATTGCGGAAAATCCGAGAAAAAGAAAAACGGATGAACAGGTTAACGAACGAACGTTCGCCGTCTGCGGCTAAAATACGAAAACCGTTCGTTAAAACGAACGAACGAACGAATGGGCGTTCGCTAAATAACTAAACCGGGGAAAAAAATAAAACCGATATATATTAAAAAAACCGCAGTTTTAATAAAAAAACGAGCGGTTAACCGGCGAAAACCGGCGGCGGATCCGGTGGCTACCTCCGGCGGCGGTGGACTCCGGCGAGGGCGGCGGCGGTCGGCGGCGAGGTCCGGCGGGTGGCGGCGGTCGGCGGCGATGGCGGGCGGCGGCGGCTGGAGCGGGGCTAGGGTTTAGGGCGCAGGTGGGCTGGGGTGGGCTCGGGGTGCACTATTTAAAGGGGGCCGACCAGGCGGAGTCCTGGCTGAATACGGCCCGAGGTCGGTTCGCGTTTTAAAAAAATCGTGCAGAAAAACAAATAAAAGAAATACTAAACGGACTCCCAAAATCCCGAAATAAATTTTCCCCGTCCTCTGAAATCGAGCCGGACAAGATGAACATTTATTTGGGGCCTAAATGCAATTTGAAAAACGTGCATTTTTCCTAATGCAAATAAAAATAGCGATAAAACTCCGAAATAAAATCTTATTTGATTTTATTATTAAATCCTCAATATTTCCTTATTTTGGGAAAGTCATTTTATTTCCTCTCTCATATTTTTATAATAGAAATAATTGAAGATAAAATAATTAGAATCAAATGATCCTATTTTCAAAATTTGAGAAAACTCAAATATGAAAATAACGAAATCCCCAACTCTCTCCATGGGTCCTTGAGTTGCGTAGAATTTCTAGGATCAAGCCAAAATGCAATAAAATATGATATGCAATGATGATCTAATGTATAACATTCCAATTGAAAATTTGGGATGTTACAAACCTACCCCCCTTAAGATGAATCTCGTCCTCGAGATTCGGGTTGGCTAGCAAATAGGTGAGGGTGGTCCTTCAGTAGATCTTCTTCTCGCTCCCAGGTGGCTTCATCTTCAGTATGGTGGCTCCACTGAACTTTGCAAAACTTGATAACCTTGCTGCGCGTGACTCGGCCAGCATATTCGAGAATCTTGACTGGTTTCTCCTCATAGGTCAAATCACTATCCAACCGAATCGCTTCCAGTGGTACTGTATCTCTCAGCGGTATATCAGCCATCTCTGCGTGGCACTTCTTCAACTGGGAAACGTGAAACACATCGCGAACTCCTGACAATCCTTCGGGCAGTTCCAACTTGTAAGCAACTTCTCCCATACGCTCCAAAACTTTGTATGGTCCGACAAAACGTGGCGCTAACTTTCCCTTAACTCCAAAGCGCTTAACTCCTTGAAGTGGGGATACACGAAGATAAACTCGGTCTCTGTCTTCATAAACTGTTTCCTTGCGTTTAGAATCTTTGTAGCTCTTCTGCCTGGACTGGGCTACCTTGAGCCTATCGCGAATCAACTTCACCTTCTGTTCAGACTCCTTAATCAAATCCGGTCCAAACAATTGTCGGTCTCCAACTTCGTCCCATAACAACGGTGTCCTGCACCTCCTTTCGTACAGAGCTTCAAAAGGGGCCATCTTCAAACTGGATTGATAACTGTATTTGTAAGAGAACTCTGCATATGGCAAATTGTCGTCCCAACTAGATCCATAATCTAGCGCACGCTCTTAGCATGTCTTCCAGAATCTGATTGACTCTCTCGGTCTATCCATCTATCTGCGGATGAAAGGCTGTACTGAACTCTAGCCTGGTACCCAAAGTTTCGTGTAACTGATTCCAGAACTTTGAGGTAAACTGGGTTCCTCTATCTAACACAATGCTCCTTGGAACTCCATGCAGACATACGATTCTAGTCATGTATATCTTTGCCAACTTAGCACTGGTGTAAGTGGTCTTCACTGGGATGAAATGAGCTACCTTCATCAACCGATCGACTAGAACCCATATCGAGTCATAGCCTGAACGAGTCTTGGGCAATCCCGTGAAAAAAATCCATGCCTAGCTTATCCCACTTCCATTCGGGTATCGACAATGGTTGTAGCAATCCTGCTGGCTTCTGATGCCCTGTCCTCACTCTTTGACATACATCACATACTGCTACATACTCCGCAATATCTTTCTTCATTCCGGTCCACCAGAAAGTGTCCTTCAAATCTAGGTACATCTTGGTATTTCCTGGGTGAACCGAATATGGTGAATCATGGGCCTCCTGCAGATTCAACTTGCTGATCTCCGGGTCATTAGGCACATAAA
Organism: Triticum dicoccoides; assembly: GCF_002162155.2. Lineage (NCBI taxonomy): Eukaryota > Viridiplantae > Streptophyta > Magnoliopsida > Poales > Poaceae > Triticum > Triticum dicoccoides. The sequence continues at coordinate 426,780,455 of NC_041391.1, read as the reverse complement.
CGCGGTCCTCAAAACATAAGGTATCGTGCTCATCCTCACGAAAACCTTTAGCTTTTCCTTTGCTCATCTTCTCCTTTATCTCGGCAATCTCCTTGTCAGTCTTCTGAGCTTCTCTGATCTTATCCATCAAAGTAGACTGAATCTCCAATGCTGCTACATAGCCACTCGGAACTATCTCCAAACATAGCTCACGAAGATCCTCGGCTAACTCCTTTGGTAACTCTCCGGTCATGAGCGTGTTGACATGGCTCTTGCGGCTCAATGCATCGGCTACTATGTTAGCCTTTCCGGGATGATAATGCAATCTCATATCATAATCCTTAATGAGCTCCAACCATCTCCTTTGCCTGAGGATCAACTCCTTCTGCGTGAAGATGTACTTCAAACTCTTGTGATCCGTGTACACCTCACAATGGTTTCCGATGAGGAAATGTCTCCATGTCTTCAATGCATGCACTACGGCTGCTAACTCCAAATCGTGTGTAGCATAATTCCACTCATGGGGCTTAAGCTGTCGTGAGGCATACAAAACAACTCTTCCCTCCTGCATAGGCACTGCTCCAAGTCCTCGACGAGAAGCGTCGCAATATACTTCATAATCCTTGCGCTGATCAGGCAAAATCAACACTGGTGATGTAACCAAACATTTCTTCAACTCCTGGAAACTGGCCTCACATTCCTCAGTCCATTTGAACTTGGTGTCCATCTTCAACAACTCCGTCATGGGCTTTGCAATCTTTGGAAATTCTCAATGAACCTCCGGTAGTATCCTGCGAGTCCAAGAAAACTCCGGATCTCTCCAACTATTGTTGGGGCTTCCCAATTTGTCACAGTGACAACTTTGGTGGGGACTGCTGCTATTCCTTCTCCGGATATAACATGTCCGAGAAATCCAACTTCCTTCAACCAAAACTCACATTTGCTGAACTTGGCATATAACTGATGTTCTCTGAGCTTCCCAAGTACCAAACGCAAATGCTCCTTATGCTCCTCTTCATTCTTTGAGTAGACCAAAATGTCATCAATGAACACCATGACGAACTTATCCGGAAACTCCATAAACACCGTGTTCATCATGTTCATGAAATAGGCAGGTGCGTTAGTCAGACCAAGTGACATAACGGTATACTCATACAGCCCGTACCTGGTGGTAAAAGCCGTCTTAGGTATATCCTACTCTCGAATCTTCAACTGGTGGTATCCTGATCACAGATCGATCTTAGAAAATACCTTAGCTCCTTGCAATTGGTCAAACAAATCATTGATCATCGGCAGCGGGTACTTCTTCTTGATTGTCACTTCATTCAATCCTTGATAATCAACAACAATTCTCAACGATCCATCCTTCTTCTCCACTAGAAGTACCGGCGATCCCCAAGGTGACGAACTTGGGCGAATATAGCCTTTATCCAGTAACTCTTTAATATGCTTCTTAATTTCCTCCAAATCTTTTGCGGGCATCCGGTACAGTCTCTTAGATATCGGACCTGTGCCTGGCAAAAGCTCAATCAAAAACTCAATGTCTCTATCCGGTGGCATGCCTGGCAACTCCTCTGGAAATACGTCAGGGAAATCCTTCACCACTGGTACTTCCTCCTGTACAACTCCTGATAAGGAATTTACTTGAGTCCTCTTCGGCACATGCCGGGATACATACTTGATCCTTCTTCCTTCTTGCGTGGTAAGCAAAATCGACTTACTATCGCATTCAATGTTCTCTCCATACTTCGATAACCAATCCATGCCTAATATCACATCCAGTCCTTGTGATTCCAATACTATTAGGTCTGAGGGAAACACATAGTTACCAATCCTTAATGGTAACCGATCACACCATAGACTAGCCATATACTCTGCTCCTGGCGAGGTTACTAACATGGGTGACCTAAGAGCTTGGGTTGGCAGGTTATATTTATCCACAAATCCCCTTGATATGTATGAATGTGATGCACCAGTATCAAAAAGAACGATTGCAGTAAATGACTTAACTAAAAACTTACCTATTACTGCATCTGGCTGGGCTTCAACCTCCTCCATGCTAACGTGGTTCACCTGTCCTTTGTTGAAAGGGTTAGGCTTCTTCCCAGAGCTTCCATTGTCGTTTCCATTCTTTGCTTCAGGACATTCTATGGCATAATGTCCAGTCTTCTGGCATTTGTAGCAGGTAATGTGGCTCAGATCCCTCTTGGCTGGTGTTGATGGGTTGGTACGGTTCTGGTCGTTGCTTCCTCCATTCCCATTACCATTCTTGGGGCCACTATGGTTGTGCGAACTCCCTCCTCCATGGATATGCTGAAATTGTCCTCCCAAGTTCGGGGTAAAACGAGGCTTCTGCTGAGCTCCAGAATTGTACTTCCCTTGTCCATACTTCCTCTTGCGGTTGTCAATCTGCTGCTGCTTCCCTTCAATCATGAGAGCTCTATCTACCAACTCCTTGTAGTTGTTGAAGGTTGCTACCATCAACTGCATGCTCAGCTCATCATTCAGTCCTTCCAGAAACTTCTCCTGCTTAGCTACATCTGTAGCAATGTCATCTGGGACATAACGTGCTAGCTTACTAAAGTCATCCACATACTGGCCAACAGTACGTCCTCCTTGGCGCAAGTTGCGAAACTCACGCTTCTTCGTGGCCATAGCTCCTGCTGAAACATGGGCAGTACGGAAAGCCTGCTGAAACTGATCCCATGTGACAATGTCCATGGGATAATTGGCTGTGAAATTCTCCCACCATGATGCTGCGGGTCCATCAAGCTGATGTGCGGCAAAATGCACCTTCTCCGCATCTGTGCATCCTGCAGTGGTCAACTCCCTTCCCATCCTGCGGAGGCAATCATCTGCAACTATCGGCTCGGTGCTACTGGAAAACACCAGCGGATTCAGCCTCAAGAAATGGGCTAAGTGATTAACATGTGGTGGTGGTGGGTTGTTGTTGTTGTTCCCCTGATTCTGATTCTGGACTAACATCTGCATCAATGCATTTTGCTGCTGGATCAACTGAGTGAGCTCTGGTGGGAAAGCAAATCCATTGTCACGTCTCGGAGGCATCTGAGGTTTTAGAAAAGATGAGAAAATAGAATAGAATGAGGTCTATAGAGAGAAACACTACCCATATGCACATGAGACAAATTCAAACAATATCACTTCAATCAATTCAAGCAAGGGCATACAACGGTCTAACTATCATTACAAAAGTGCTCCGACTATACTATATACATGGGGGAATACTACTACTGTTATGGTGGTCGACTAGAAAAATTGATCGGTCGAAGACTCCATGATATCTGCTCCAGCTTCATCAACAAAGTCATCATCGCTATCGTCTGGGTCTGAGTCGGTGTCGTCGATGATGATGTAGTTCTCCGGGTAAGTGCAATCATCGTCTTCTCCTCCAGTCGCGGGGAATCCCATAAATACTTTTAGCTTCTTCTTCAGATCATCATTCTTCTCCACGAGTGTCTTCATTTCCTCCTCATATCCATCACGTGTAGACTTGAGTTCTTCCTCCAGCTCCATGATCCTGGTCATAGCCTTCTTTAGATCTATCATGCCTGCGCACATCTGGTTCTCCTGGCGACGAATGTGCTGGTTTAACTCCTGGATGAAAGCTGCAATTGATCTATCCTTCCTAGTGCTGATCATCTCCCATTGCTCATCTCGGTGCCCACAAATCTGGTAGATAGTATCCTTTAGATCCTTGTGGTAAACTTCTCCAATGCGTCCCATTGTGATGTGGGCTGCCATGCTCTTTCCTAGACTCCAGGTTGGTGCATCAAAGGAAAACTCTATGGGCTCAGTGACAGGCATGAACATCCTTCCTGGAACATGAACTTGAATCATCCAACACTCCTCTTCTGGTAAAGTGGCGATGTAGGTCCCGGTGAAACTTGGTACTCCGATGTTTAGGTATCTAGTGACTTCCTTCAAGTGGCGTCCAAAGGGTGTATCTTCATGTGGTTGCGTGAACTTGTTCCTTGCATCAGCCATCCTAAAAGAGTAGAAAAGATGAGGAGTCAGAAATGAGAAGAGAGATTAGTGATCTAGGGCTTTAGCTTAGTGGTCGTGTCCTACAGTCAGCATGTGCTCTGATACCATCTTGCAGCGACCAGACCTCAAACAGTCTGATCTCTGTGCATCAGTGTCATCCCTGGATCGGTAATGCTGACACGCACAGTACTTGAAGGATTTATAACAGAGTAGCAATCACACACTTATTACATCGAATGTCTCAAAAGAGAACTTATTACAATAAATATGGCTTAAGGCCATCTAATAATGATAACAACGGAAGGCATGGAAGATAAGCGAGTCCATCAACTCCAACGGCATCACTGAGTATAAGACCACGACCTAAGGCACCTTACTCGTCATCTGAAAAGTCTGCAACATGAACGTTGCAGCCCGAAACGGGTCAGCATATGAAATATGCTGGCAATGTAACACATAGAGAGTAATGAACAGAATAAATGCTATACTGCATGCATATATGGCTGGTGGAAAGCTCTATGGTTACAATTTTGCATAAAGCCAATTTTTCCCTACAACAAAGGAATAAATTTTATTTAACTATCATGGTGGTTGTTAAACATTGAGAAGGTTCCTCCAACTCAATCTCAATTAAGCATCAACATTAACCCAACAAAATTAAATTAAGTAACATGATGAGATTCACATGATAATCCAAGTACTAGATACTCAAAACGTCCATAACCGGGGACACGGCTAACCATGATTAGTTTATACACTCTGCAGAGGTTTGCGCACCTTTCCCCGCAAGACTCGATCTCATCTGCTTGATTTCTCGCACTACATGGTGTTTGAGAAACGGATCACCGAGACACAGTCTTTTGAAGCATTAACTCTCTACTCCAGGTAGACAATACCAACCTACATCCCCTACATCTGCTAGTCTACCTCTTCAAGAGCTCACGCAACTTAATCAACTATGCTAGAGCCCATAGTAGCATGCGGCTGCACACGGAAGTTTCTAGCATGAATAATCTCATGATCCCTTTGAGCCTGGGTGGCGGTCCATAGGAGAATCACACGGTACCCCGAGATTTCCAAAAATACAAGCAACACTGGGTTCCCCAGGTGCCTCAATCCACCCAGATGTGAATTTAAGTTGCCACCTTAAGTAAACCATTAATTAACAATGTCACATTTTTCATGGATACACTCACCCAATCGACGTCTACTAGCATAGCATCGTAATATAAGCAAACGTAGAAGTAACTCCCAAAGGTTTGATAATAAAACAGGTAATATGTACTACCTCATCTACTTCCCAAAACCCACATATTAAACCAGATCCTGATCATGCAATTATTTGAGGATTGATCTAATGCAATAAAACTGGGTAGTAAAGAGGTATGATCAAAGTGTTACTTGCCTTGCTGATGATCCGTGAAACCTAGAGATTCGAAGTAGCAAGCGGCGCACTCCCGGTACTCTATCGTAAACGAACAAGCATACAATAAGCACTCATCTAATGCATAGGTAAAACTCAAATAAGAGATCTAACCAATAAGTTCAACTTAAGAACTCCTTTTTGCAAAAAGAATCAAATCAAACGAAGCAACGAAAGTCAAACGGCGAAAGAAACAAGCTTCGTTTACTAATATGGACCTAAGTCAAATTTTACAGCAGCAAAACTTGTTTGAGTTGGTTAAACGGAAAGAGGGTTTCAAGATGAAACCCTAGGCGCTTGAATCGCCTGATTCTGATAAACGAGCGAAAAGATATACTAGAACGAAATTCGGATCAGAAATCGCGATCAGAAATAATCACGGAAAATCCGAGAAAAAGAAAAACGAACGAACGTTCGCTGTCTGCGGCTAAAATACGAAAATCGTTCATTAAAACGAACGAACGAACGGGCGTTCGCTAAATAACTAACCCGGGGAAAAAATGAAATAAAACCGATCTATATAAAAAAACAAATGCGGTTTTAATAAAAAAACCGAGCGGTTAACCGGCGAAAACCGGCGGCGGATCCGGTGGCTACCTCCGGCGGCGGCGGACTCCAGCGAGGGCGGCGGCGATCGGCGGCAAGGTCCGGCGGGTGGCGGCGGGCGACAACGGACGGCGGTGGCGGCGGCTAGGGTGGGGCTAGGGTTTGGGGCGCGGGTGGGCTGGGGTGGGCTCGGGGGCGCACTTTTTAAAGGGGGCCGGCCAGGCGGAGTCCTGGCCGAATACGGCTCGAGGTCGGTTCGCGTTTTTTTAAATAATTTCGCGCAGAAAAACAAATAAAAGAAATACTAAACGGACTTCAAAAATCCCGAAATAAATTTTCCCCGTCCTCTAAAATCGAGCCGGACAAGATGAACATTTATTTGGGGCCTAAATGCTTTTGAAAACGCACATTTTTCCTAATCCAAATAAAAATAGCGATAAAACTCCGAAATAAAATTTTATTTTATTTTATTATTAAATCCTCAATATTTCCTTATTTTGGGAAAGTCATTTTGTTCCCTCTCTCATATTTTTATAACAGAAATAATTGAAGATAAAATAATTAAATTATATGATCCTATTTTCAAAATTTGAGAAAACTCAAATATGAAAATAACGAAATCCCCAACTCTCTCCGTGGGTCCTTGAGTTGCGTAGAATTTCTAGGATCAAGCCAAAATGCAATAAAATATGATATGCAATGATGATCTAATGTATAACATTCCAAATTGAAAATTTGGGATGTTACATAGGCAATGTTAAACTAACATATATACACAGGTTATGGCATACACAGTAAAAACATATATGCTTGAACGTCCAATAAAAGTAAATACAAAATAAATTATCTTCAGGCGTTGTTGATTCCGGTTCATACTGGTACATAACAAACTCTTGAGTTGTTCTCATTCTCAATGAAGCTATTGTTTCATATCAGTAAAATGATGACATGCCCGATGTCTGTAATGATGGAGTAATTACCAGAATTATGGAGGCGAGGCAATAAATTAAAAAGATTGATTCAATATTTTTTTTCTAATATTTCCACGATCAATTAAAATTTAACAACTAAATTCAAATGGTGTTCCATATTTTGTTTTGATATCGTAAACATATGTTAATTCAGGTACAAAATGAGTCATGTAGCTGACTCGAGATCAGCTATAGAATTAAAAAGAGTTACCTAATATTTATTCTATAATTTGTATGGTGAATTAAAATTTAATGACTAGATTCTCTATTTTTTATCGCTAATTTTCTTTTGATTCAAATGATGTTCCATATTTTGTTTTGATATGGTAGACATATGTTTATTCAAGTCCAAAATTATTTTCAAGACAAGTTTAAACTTGCTAAATTTCTTTCAGATGCTTCACGAGATGTCTCAACCTGAACTTATTCATAAACTGTAACACCTTGGTAGTTCATCTACAGTAATCACATACTAATGGTGCCATGTCATTGTAATTAACTTGCTAAACCTCGCTTTGATCCAAACCGAGTTCAAATTCAAAAGTTAAAATAAAGTCAAAATAATAATTCTTCAATCGGTAAAACAAAAATATTTGTTGGATTGAAAATAATCACTAAGTAATTTTCATGAAGAAGCCGACCTAAATTGAATTATTAAAAGGCCTCTAACCCATTTAAAATTGTGCCAGCAACATTTAAAATTAACAGTTTAAATGTAAATAAATAATTAATCTTTCCAAAAATAATTTGTAACTCTGTGTGCTAACTCAAATCATTGGCTAGTAGTTATGGGACAAATTTCATATTCATCTAAATTCATTTAACAGCAAAAGAAATACAAAACAATAACTAAAATATAAAGAAAAAAGTTTTAAAAAGAAAAGGGCCTATTGCTACAGTGGACAGCCCAAGCCCTCCTAAGGCCTTCTCCTTCCCGTGTACACAGGAGAAGGCGGGGCCATGGCGTGGCATAGGGCGTGTTTGGTTGCCTGGGTGGCATAGGGAGCTCAGGCGGCGGCGGCGATGGGTTACTCGATCCAATCTGATGTGTGAGAGAGAGGAGGAGGAGAAGGAGACACGGGACGGGAGTTGTGGCTGCACGCGCGAGCCTGGCTCAGAGATACGGCCGATTCCTGCATGCCCCTCAGCCTGGCTGAGAGGCCTCCTTTTGCTTCGGTTGGGCCAGGCTGAGCAGGCCGCACAAGCCACCAAACATAATAGATTTTGCATGGCGGGTGCAACCCAGGTGCCACACAAGAAACCAAACACGCCCATAGCTGCGCCCATCCATGCCCCTCTTCACGATCTGGACGCGCCCGACACTGCCATCACCATGGGTTCCCTCGCCACCGCGGCCATCGTCGTTCCCTTCAGCTAAGCTCGCGCCAGGAGCTTTCGTTGCCTCGCCTTCGCCGACTTCGAGCAGCAGATCGAGTCTAGCCCCACTTCTTTGGCTGGATCCCCATCTCCTCATCTACGGTCACCGCCGACAATCCCGTCTATTCGCCGAACAACGCTCCTAGACTGTCATTGGCCCACTCCTGTGCTCCTCGGTGATCCACCGCACCTCCCCCCGCCTCTCTGCTAGGCTCAATCCCGAGCCTCTAGCTGCCTTCTCCGTCGCGACCGTAGCCTCCATCTCCGCCCCAATCGCCACCTCACGCCCGAAGCCACCAGTGTTTGCGCGCGACCCTCCCTCCCCGCCCCGCGCATTGCCTCCCTCACTCCGCCGCTCCTGCCTTTCTCCGTGCCCGCGTACTACTGCTCCCCCGCGGCCTCGCCCATTGCCGCCACCGTAGCCCCCATGCCAGCGCCAGGCCGTGCCCACCCCGCGGTCGCTCGCCTCCGCTGCCTATCACCGCTGCCACCCCGGCTCCGCCCGGCCGCTCCTCCCGCGTGGTCGTGGCCGCCCGCGCCCCCTACCTCGCATGGCCATCCTCTGTCGCGAGCCACGGCGCCCGCACGCGCACCCTCGCACCCGCGACTGCAGCCGCAACCGCTGCCGCCTGCTGCTTTGATGTCTGTCGCCGCCTTCCACTGCGCTCTAGCTGCACCTCGCCTCTGACCGCTCGCCGGCGCCGCCCATGCTCGCCTCCTGGCGCCAGGCCGTCGTTGTTTCCCCTGGTGCGTGCTCGCGCGCGAGCCCGGCCACTTGAGTCAGCCCTGTGTAGTTAGGAGATACTAACTCCTAATTAGATTAGTAAATAACCCCCACTAATTATTCATTGACAGTAGGCCCCACTTGCTAATTAGTCTAATCTAAAAATTAAATCCATTGTTTAAATTATGTCCGACTTGCAACGCCCCCCCCTAACTAGTTTATTTTAAACACACTGTTAAAAAAAGTGAGACACTGATAGTAGGACCCCACCGGTCAGTTTGACCAGGTCAACAATCAACCCAGTTGACTGTTGACTGTTGACTAGGCTGCTGACTGGGCAGTGGCCCCACCTATCATCCACTTAGGCTAGCTCAGAGTGGGTGCACATAGTAATTACTATTATATTTTCAAATTAAAATTAAATCGAGAAATTTCATAAAACATTAAAACTTTAGAAAATCATATAAAATAATCCGTAACTCCGATGAAAAAGTTTTATATATGAAAAATGTTCAGAAAATAAGACAAATGCGAATACTCCATCCACATATCTGTCACATGCCCATCATAACAAACATGTAACCTTCCCCTTCGGTTCGTTTGTTCGATAATTGCCCGGAGCCAGGAAAATATTCCCGGATATTTTCTCGCTCTGCTTGTAACACGTAGCCCTGCGTTAGGCCACACTTAGCATAGCTTACGGCCTTGTCATGCTTTATGTTGCTTTGTATGCCTGTTATTTATTGTTTCTTCCACCTAGCTCCTTCGTGTCCGATAGACCCCGAGACCATTGACGCTTCGATGTTCGACTACGGCTACGCTTCTGAAGATTCCTTTCGTCTACAGAGCAACCAGGCAAGCAAACCCCCCTTGATCATTGTGATATCGCCCATTCCATTCTCTCTCATGCTTGCATTAGATTTTGCTATTATTTGATTGCTCCTATTTTCTGATGCATAGCCTGCTTTTGTACCATGCTTTGTACCTTATCTACTTATCCTATATGCTTAGTATAGGTTGGTTAGTGACCCATCAGCGACCCCTCACCTTGTCCTTGTTGCCCCCTGGATTACCAGGGGACTTGATCAACGTGATCAATGTCCAGAGCCTGACACATCACATCACCCCCCTTAGTTGTACGACTCTATAGAGCTATTATCGAGTGCTGAGGGTGATACCTCGTATAGCACTTCTGGTATTAACTCTGTAGTGTAGCTAGTCGGGCGTGGTCTTCGAGGGTGATTCCTCCTTCACCACTCCCGATAATGACTCTGTCGTGCAACCCCTCAAGTGTGGACCATCGAGGGTGATTCCTCCAAGTCCACCTTGACAGTTACATCGAGTGGGAATCCATCGAGAGTGATTCCTTGGGTCCCCTCCTTGTTGTTTTTGACACACGGTTACTTTGACTTTACCACAGAACCATGATGAAGTCGGGTCGGCCCAAGGAGTACCCGCGAGAGAAATGTGACGAGTGATGTGAAGTCGGGTTGACCTGGAGGGTACCCGTGAGTTTTCTATGCGGCATGCTACTTCTTGAGCTTGCATTGATTTTTTTCCTTGAAGAGGAAAGGGTGATGCGGCAAAGTAGAGAGAAGTATTTCCCTTAGTTAAGAACCAAGGTATCAATCCAGTAGGAGGTACAAGCAAGTCCCCAATAGATGCACCTGCACAAACTAACAAACACTTGCACATGACGCAAAAAGGTGGTTGTCAATCCCTTCACTGTCACTTGCAAGAGTGAGATCTAATAGAGATAGATATAAACAATAAGTAAAAGGCAAAATAAAGTAAATATAAATAAATTGCAGCAAGGTATTTTTGGGTTTTTGGTTTTATAGATATGAAAATATATGATGGAAAATAGACCCGGGGGCCATAGGTTTCACTAGAGGCTTCTCTCTTGAAGAAAATATGATGGGTAAACAAATTACTGTTGAGCAATTGATAGAAAAAACGCAAAGTTATGACGATATCCAAGGCAATGATCATGAATATAGGCATCACGTCCGTGACAAGTAGACCGACTCCTGTCTGCATCTACTACTACTACTCCACACATCGACCGTTGTCCAGCATGCATCAAGTGAATTAAGTTAACAAGAACGGAGTAATGCCTTAAGCAAGATGACATGATGTAGAGGGATAGATCCAATCAATATGGTAAAAACTCAATCTTTTTATCCTTAATGGCAACAATACAAATATGTGCTCGTCACCCCTACTGTCACTGGGTGAGGACACCACAAGATTGAACCCAACACAAAGCACCTCTCCCATTGCAAGAAAAACCAATCTAGTTGGACAAACCGAATTGATAGATAGGAGATAAATACAAAGCTATCTTAATCATGCATAAAAGAGTTCAAAGAAGACTCAGATAATATTCATAGATAATCTGATCATAAATCCACAATTTATGGGATCTCAACAAACGCACCTCAAAAGAATGTTACATCAAATAGAACTCCAAGAACATCGAGGAGAACATTGTATTAAAGATCAAAGAGAGAGAACAAGTCATCTAGCTACTTGCTATGGACCCGTAGGTCTGTGGTAAACTACTCACACATCATCGGAAGAGCAACAAGGTTGGTGTAGAGGCCCTCAGTGATTGAATCCCCCTCCGGCGGAGTGCCGGAAAATGCCCCAAGATGGGATCTCACGAGAACAGAAGCTTGTGGCAGCGAAAAAGAATTTTTGGTGTGCCCTCTGGTGTAGGGGGGTATTTGATAATTTATAGTGCTGGAGTTAGGGTTAGAAGAGGCACACGGGGCCCACAAGCCCTGAGGGCGCCTGTGATGCCCCGACTCGACCGTACACTAATCATACACGCAAATGTGTATGATCAAAACTAGGGACTCACAGGAAAATATCACAACACAACTCTAGACACAAATTGAAGTAACACAAGCTTCATACTACAAGCCAGGGGCCTCGAGGGCTCGAATACAAGCTTGATACACAAGAGTCAGCGGAAGCAACAATATCTTAGTACAGGCATAAGTTAAACAAGACTGCCTTAAGAAGGCAAACACAAAAGCAACAACGATCAAAGAGGCAAGGCCTCATGCCTGGGACCTCCTAGTCGCCGGCGGTCTCCATGTAGCAGTAGGCTCTGTCAGGGTAGTAGTATCCGTCGGTGGTGGCATCTGGCTCCTGGGATCCACCCTCTTGTCACAGCAACTGGAAAGAAGGAATAAGAAGGGGGAAAAGGGGGTAGCAAAGCTACTATTAGTACTCATCTGAAGTACTCACAAGCATCAGATCTATTCTAAGTATGCATCGATATCAAATGGAAGGGTTGTATCTGTGGACTGAACTATAGAATGCCAGAATAGAGGGAAGTCCTAGCCTATCAAAGACTAGCATCTTCAAGCATCTTGCAGCATGTAGAAGAGTAAAGAATAGCATATTATCATTTAACAAGCATGTTGTAGAATTAATGCCCAGAGTGTTGGGAAACGTAGCATGCAATTTCAAAACAATTACTACGCTCACGCAAGATATATCTAGGATATGCATATCAATGAGAGGGGGAGAGTGTGTCCCCGTACCCTCATAGACCGAAAGTGAAAGCGTTTGACAACATGGTTGATGTAGCCGAACTTCTTCTCGTCCAAACCGATCAAGCACCGAACGTATGGCACCTCCGAGTTCTGCACACGTTCAGCTCGATGGCGTCCCTCGAACTCTTGATCCAGCAAAGTGTCGAGGGATAGTTTCGTCAACACGATGGCGTGGTGATGGTGATGGTGAAGTGATCTGCGTAGGGCTTTGCCTAAGCACTATGAAGATATGACCGGGGGCGTAAACTGTGGAGGGAGGGGGGGGGCGCACATGGCTAACAATTGTTATTGTGTGCTTGTGAGGCGCCCCCTCCCCACATATATATAGGTGGGAGGGGAGGAGAGGCAGCAAGGGGCACCCTAGGGTTGGCCGCCCCCCTAGGGGCCCTGCCTTGCCCTGCGCCCTCCCTTTACATGTATGCATGAAGGGGAAGGAAAGAGGGGGGTGAGGGAAGGAAGTGGGAATCCTAATCCACACTTTCCTTGCCCTTCCCCCTTTCCTTCTCCTCCTCATATAGCCTTATAGGGCGCACCAACCCCTTGTGGGCTGGTGTGTTCCTTCACAAGGCACATATGGCCCATAGGATTGCCGGGGGTACCCGAAACACCTTCCGATGACCCGATAAGTACCCGATACCCTCCCGAACACTTTTGGTGTCCGAATACCATCGTCCTATATATATCAATCTTTACCTCTCGACCATTTCAAGACTCCTCGTCATGTCCGTGATCTCATCCAGGACTCCAAACAACATTCGGTCACCAAATCACATAACTCATATAATACTAAATCGTCATCGAACGTTAAGCGTGCGGACCCTACGGTTCGAGAACTATGTAGACATGACCGAGACACCTCTCTGGTTAATAACGAATAGCGGAACCTGGATGCTCATATTGGCTCCCGCATAATCTACGAAGATCTTTATCGGCCAAATTGTTATGACAACATACGTTATTCCCTTTGTCCATCATTATGTTACTTGTCCGAGATTCGATCGTCGGTATCCACATACCTAGTTCAATCTCATTACCGGCAGGTCCCTTTACTTGTTCAGTAATACATCATCCTATAACTAACTCATTAGTTACTTTCCTTGCAAGGCTTCTTATGATGTGCATTACAGAGAGGGCCCAAAGATACCTCTCCGATACTCGGAGTGACAAATCCTAATCTCGATCTATGCGAACCCAACAAACACCTTCAGAGATACCCGTGGAGCATCTTTATAATCACCCAGTTATGTTGTGACGTTTGATAGCACACAAGGTATTCCTCCGGTATCTGGCAGTTGCATAATCTCATAGTCGAAGGAATATGTATTTGACATGAAGAAAGCAATAGCAATAAAACTGAACGATCAATATGCTAAGCTAACGGATGGGTCTTGTCCATCACATCATTCTCCTAATGATGTGATCCCGTTCATCAAATGACAACACATGTCTATGGTTAGGAAACTTAACCATCTTTGAGTAACAAGCTAGTCTACTAGAAGCTTACTAGGGACGGGGTGTTTTGTCTATGTATCCACACATGTATCAAGTTTCCAGTTAATACAATTCTAGCATGAATAATAAACATTTATCATGAATAAGGAAATATAAAATAACAACTTTATTATTTCCTCTAGGGCATATTTGCTTCAGTCTCCCACTTGCACTAGAGTTAATAATCTAGTTCACATCGCTATGTGATTAACACCCATAGTTCACATCGCCATGTGACTAACACCCAAAGAGTTTACTAGAGTCAATAATCTAGTTCACATCGCCATGTGATTAACACCCAAAGAGTACTAAGGTGTGATCATGTTTTTCTTGTGAGAGAGGCTTAGTCAACGGGTCTGTCACATTCAGATCCGTATGTATTTTGCAAATTTCTATGTCTACAATGCTTTGCATGGAGCTACTCTAGCTAATTGCTCCCACTTCCAATATGTATCCAGATCGAGACTCAGAGTCATCCAAATTGGTGTCAAAGCTTTCATCAACGTAACTCTTTACAATGAACTCTTTATCACCTCCATAACCGAGAAATATTTCCTTAGTCCTCTAAGGATAATTTTGACCGCTGTCCGGTGATCTACTCCTGGATCACTATTGTACCCTCTTGCCAAACTAATGGAAAGGTACTCAATAGGTTTGGTACACAACATGGCATACTTTATAGAACCTATGGCTGAGGCATAGGGAATGACTTTCATTCTTTCTTTGTCTTCTGTCGTGGTTGGGTTTTGAGTCTTTACTCAACTTCACACCTTACAATATAGGCAAGAACTCCTTCTTTGACTGATCCATTTTGAACCAATCTTGTCAAGGTATGTACTTATTGAAAGTCTTATCAAGCGTCTTGATCTATCTCTATAGATCTTGATGCCCAATATGTAAGCAGCTTCACCGAGGTCTTTCATTGAAAAATTCTTATTCAAATATCCTTTTATGCTATCCAGAAATTCTACATCATTTCAATCAACAATATGTCATCCACATATAATATCAGAAATGCTACAAAGCTCCCACTCACTTTCTTGTAAATACAGGCTTCACCATAAGTCTGTATAAAACCATATGCTTTGATCACCTTATCAAAGCGTATATTCCAACTCCGATATGCTTGCACCCATCCATAGATGGATCGCTGGAGTTTGCACACTTTTTCAGCACCTTTAGGATCGACAAAACCTTTTGGTTGCATCTGATACGTCCATTTTGCATCATGCTTTTATATCGATATTTATTGCATTGTGGGCTGTTATTACACATTATGTCACAATACTTATGCCTTTCCTCTCTTATTTTACAAGGTTTACATGAAGAGGGAGAATGCCGGCAACTGGAATTCTGGGCTGGAGAAGGACCAAATATTAGAGACCTATTCTGCACAACTCCAAAAGTCCTGAAACTCCACGAAAGTCAGCTTTGGAATATATTAAAAATTGGGCGAAGAAAGCACCAGAGGGGGGCCACCCACTGTCCACGAGGGTGGAGGGTGTGCCCTACCCCCAAGGCGCGTCCCCTGCCTCGTCGGCCACCTTGAAGCCCCCCGATGCCCATCTTCTGGTATAAGGTGTCTTTTGCCCTGGAAAAAATCATAAGGAAGCTTTCAGGACGAAGCACCGCCGTCTCGAGGCGGAACCTTGGCGGAACCAATCTAGGGCTCTAGCGGAGCAGTTCTGTTGGGGAAACATCCCTCCGTGAGGGGGAAATTGTCACCATCGTCATCACCATCAATCCTGTCATCTGGAGGGGGTCAATCTCCATCAACATCTTCACCAGAACCATCTCCTCTCAAACCCTAGTTCATCTCTTTTATCCGATCTTTGTCTCAAAACCTCAGATTGGTACCTATGGGTTGCTAGTAGTGTTGATTACTCCTTGTAGTTGATGCTAGTTGGTTTATTCGGTGGAAGATTATATGTTCAGATCCTTTGTGCACATTAATACCCCTCTGATTATGAACATGAATATGATTTGTGAGTAGTTACGTTTGTTCCCGAGAACATGGGAGAAGTCTTGTTAAAGTAGTCATGTGAATCTGGTATTCGTTCGATGTTTTGATGAGATGTATGTTGTCTTTCCTCTAGTGGTGTTATGTGAATGCCGACTACATGACACTTCACCATTGTTTGGGCCTAGGGGAAGGAATCGAGAAGTAATAAGTAGATGATGGGTTGCTAGAGTGAAAAAAGATTAAACCCCAGTTTATGCGTTGCTTCGTAAGGGGCTGATTTGGATCCATATGTTTCATGCTATGGTTAGGTTTACCTTAATTCTTCTTTCGTAGTTGCAGATGCTTGCGAGGGGGGTTAATCATAAGTGGGATGCTTGTCCAAGGAAGGGCAGTACCCAAGCACCGGTCCACCCACATATCAAATTATCAAAGTAACGAACGCGAATCATATGAGCATGATGAAAACTAGCTTGACGATAATTCCCATGTGTCCTCTGGAGTGCTTTCCTTTATATAAGAGTTTGCCCAGGCTTGTCCTTTGCTAAAAGGATTGGGCCACCTTGTTTACTTTTGTTACGTGTTACCCGTTACGAATTACCTCATCACAAAACTATCTGTTACCGATAATTTCAGTGCTTGCAGAGAATACCTTACTAAAAACTGCTTGTCATTTCCTTCTGCTCCTCGTTAGGTTCGACACTCTTACTATCGAAAGGACTACAATAGATCCACTATACTTGTGGGTCATCATGACTCTTCTCTGGCGCCGTTGCCGGGGAGTGAAGCGCCTTTGGTAGGTGAAATTTGGTAAGAAAAAAATTATATAGTGTGCTGAAATTTACTGTCACTTGTTACTATGGAAAATAATCCTTTGAGGGGCTTGTTCGGGGTATCTTCACCCCTACCACTAGAGTAGAGAGTTGCTACTCAACCTACTGAACCTACTAAAAATGTTTACTTTGAAATTCCTTCGGGTATGATAGAGAAACTGCTAGCTAATCCTTTTACAGGAGATGGAACATTACATCCTGATATGCACCTAATCTATGTGGATGAAGTTTGTGGATTATTTAAGCTTGCAGGTATGCCTGAGGATGTTATCAAGAATAAGATCTTCCCTTTATATTTGATGGTAAAGGCATTGACATGGTTTAGGCGATGTGATGATATTGGATCATGCAACTACAACCGATTGAAATTGGAATTTCATCAGAAGTTTTATCCTATGCATCTGGTTCATCATGATCGTAATTATATATATAATTTTTGGCCTCGCAAAGGAGAAAGTATCGCTCAAGCTTGGGGGAGGCTTAATTCAATGTTATATTCATGCCCCAATCATGAGCTCTCAAGAGAAATTATTATTCAAAAAATTTATGCTCGGCTTTCTCTCAACAATCGCTCCATGCTCGATAATTCTTGTACTGGTTCTTTTATGATGAAGACTATTGGATTCAAATGGGATTTATTGGAAATAATTAAACACAAGTCTGAAGACTGGGAACTCGACGAAGGTAAGGAGTCAGGTATAACACCTAAGTTTGATTGTGTTAAATCTTTTATGGATACCGATGTTTTTCGTGAATTTAGCACTAAATATGGACTTGACTCTGAGATAGTAGCTTCTTTCTATGAATCATTTGCTACTCATGTTGATCTCCCTAAGGAGAAGTGGTTTAAGTATCATCCTCCCCTTGAAGTAAAAGTAGTTGAACCTATTAAAGTTGAAGAAAAGACTATCACTTATAATGTTGATCCTATTGTTCCTACCGCTTATATTGAGAAACCACCCTTCCCTGTTAGAATAAAGGATCATGCTAAAGCTTCAACTATGGTTCGTAAGAGTAAGGCTAGAACACCTACACCCCCCGAGCAAATTAAAGTTGAACCTAGTATTGCTATGGTTAAAGATCTCTTGGTCGATAATATTGATGGACATGCTATTTACTTCTGTAATGAAGCTGCTAGAATTGCTAGACCCGATACTAAAGGTAAACATAGACCTATTGTTGGCATGCATGTTGTTTCTGTTAAAATAGGAGATCATTGTTATCATGGCTTATGCGATATGGGTGCTAGTGCGAGTGCAATACCTCATTCCTTATACAAAGAAATTATGCATGATATTGCACCTGCTGAAATAGAAGGTATTGATGTTATTAAGCTTGCCAATAGAGATACTATTTCACCAATTGGGATTGTTAGAGATGTTGAAGTCTTGTGCGGGAAAGTTAAATATCCTACTAATTTTCTTGTTCTCGGTTCCCCATAAGATGACTTTTGTCCCATTATATTTGGTAGACCCTTCTTGAATATTGTTAATGCTAGGATAGACTGCGAAAAGGATATTGTTACTGTTGGTTTAGGGGATATGTCTCATGATTTTAATTTTGCTAAATTTTGTATACAACCCCATGAAAAAGAATTGCCTAGTAAAGATGAAATTATTGGTCTTGTTTCTATTGTCGTGCCTCCCAATGATCCTTTAGAACAATACTTGCTTGACCATGAAAATGATATGTTCATGAATGAAAGAAGGGAAATAGATGAAGTATTCTTTAAATAGGGACCTTTATTGAAACATAACTTGCCTGTTGAAATCCTAGGGGATCCTCCTCCACCCAAGGGTGATTTTGTGTTTGAGCTTAAACCATTACCTGATACACTTAAATATGCTTATCTTGATGAGAAGAAGATATATCCTATTATTATTAGTGCTAACCTTTCAGAGCAGGAAGAAGAGAAATTATTGAGAACTCTGAAGAAGCACCGTGCTGCTATTGGATATACTCTTGATGATCTTAAGGGCATTAGTCCCACTCTATGCCAGCACAAAATAAAATTGGAGAAAGATGCTAAACCGGTTGTTGATCACCAACGACGGTTAAATCCCAAGATGAAAGAAGTGGTAAGAAATGAAATACTAAAGCTTCTGGAGGTAGGTATAATTTATCCTGTTGCTGATAGTCAGTGGGTAAGTCCTGTCCATTGTGTCCCTAAGAAGGGAGGTATTAATGTTGTTCCTAATGATAAAGACGAATTGATCCCACAAAGAATTGTTACAGGTTATAGAATGGTAATTGATTTCCACAAATTAAATAAAGCTACTAGAAAGGATCATTACCCTCTACCTTTTATTGATCAAATGCTAGAAATATTATCCAAACATACACATTTTTGCTTTCTAGACGGTTATTCTGGTTTCTCTCAAATACCTATGTCAAAAGAGGATCAGGAAAAGACCACTTTTACTTGCCTTTTCAGTACCTTTTCTTATAGACGTATGCCTTTTGGTTTATGTAATGCACCTGCTACCTTTCAAAGATGTATGACTGCTATATTCTCTGACTTCTGTGAAAAGATTGTTGAGGTTTTCATGGATGATTTCTCCGTGAAACTAATCTTGTCTTGAATTGGGAGAAGTGCCACTTTATGGTTAATGAAGGTATTGTCTTGGGGCATAAAATTTCTGAAAGAGGTATTGAAGTTGATAAAGCTAAAGTTGACACTATTGAAAAGATGTCGTGCCCTAAGGACATTAAAGGTATAAGAAGTTTCCTTGGTCATGCCGGTTTTTATAGGAGGTTCATTAAAGACTTCTCAAAAATTTCTAGGCCTCTGACTAATCTCTTACAAAAAGATGTTCCTTTGGTCTTTGATGATGATCGTGTAGAAGCATTTGAAATAGTTAAGAAAGCCCTGATCTTTGCACCTATTGTTCAGCCACCTGATTGGAATTTACCCTTTGAAATTATGTGTGATGCTAGTGATTATGCTATAGGTGCTGTTCTAGGACAAAGAGTTGATAAAAAATTAAATGTTATCCAATATGCTAGTAAAACTCTAGAGAGTGCCCAGAGAAATTATGCTACTACTGAAAAAGAATTTTTAGTAGTTGTATTTGCTTGTGATAAGTTCAGACCTTATATTGTTGGTTCTAAAGTAACTGTTCACACGGATCATGCTGCTATTAAATATCTTAAGGAAAAGAAAGATGCTAAACCTAGACTTATTAGATGGGTTCTCTTGCTACAAGAATTTGATTGGCACATTATTGATAGAAAGGGAGCTGTGAACCCCGTTGTAGACAACTTGTCTAGGTTAGAGAATGTTCTTGATGACCCACTACCTATTGATGATAGCTTTCCTGATGAACAATTGGCTGTCATAAATGCTTCTCGTACTGCTCCATGGTATGCTAATTATGCTAATTACATTGTTGCTAAATTTATACCACCTAGTTTCACATACTAGCAAAATAAAAAGTTTTTCTATGATTTAAGACACTACTTCTAGGATGACCCACACCTTTATAAAGGAGTAGATGGTGTTATTAGACGTTGTGTACCTGAGCATGAACAGGAACAGATCCTACGCAAGTGTCACTCCGAGGAATATGAAGGACACCATGCTGGAGATAGAACTGCACATAAGGCATTGCAATCCAGTTTTTATTGGCATACTCTCTTCAAATATGCCCGTAAGTTTGTCTTGTCTTGAAATGAATGTCAAAGAATTGGTAATATTAGTAGACGTCAAGAAATGCCTATGAACTATTCACTTGTTATTGAACCATTTGATGTTTGGGGCTTTGATTATATGGGACCATTTCCTTCCTCTAATGGGTATACACATATTTTAGTTGTTGTTGATTACGTTACTAAGTGGGTAGAAGCTATTCCAACTAGTAGTGCTGATCATAACACCTCTATTAATATGCTTAAGAAGTTAATTTTTCTGAGGTTTGGAGTCCCTGGATACTTAATGACTGATGGTGGTTCACATTTTATTCATAGTGCTTTTCGTAAAATGCTTGCTAAGTATGATGTTAATCATAGAATTGCATCTCCATACCACCCATAGTCTAGTGGTCAAGTAGAACTGAGTAATAGAGAGATTAAATTAATTTTGCAAAAGACTGTTATTAGATCTAGAAAGAATTGGTCCAAGAAACTTGATGATGCATTATGGGCCTATAGAACTGCATATAAAATCCTATGGGTATGTCTCCGTATAAAATGGTTTATGAAAAATCATGTCACTTACCTCTCGAACTAGAACATAAGGCATATTGGGCCATTAAAGAGCTCAATTATGATTTCAAACTTGCCAGTGAGAAGAGACTATTTGACATTAGCTCACTTGATGAGTGGAGAACCCATGCCTATGAGAATGCCAAACTGTTTAAAGAAAAAGTTAAAAGATGGCATGACAAAAGGATACAAAAGCGTGAGTTTAATGTAGGTGATTATGTTCTGTTATACAACTCTTGATTAAGATTTTTTGCAGGAAAACTCCTCTCTAAATGGGAAGGTCCTTACGTTATCGAGGAGGTCTATCGTTCCGCTGCCATAAAAATCAACAACTTCGAAGGCACAAATCCGAAGGTGGTGAACAGTCAAAGAATCAAACATTATATCTCAGGTAATCCCATAAAGGTTGAAACCAATGTTACTGACACCGTAACCCCGGAGGAGTACATAAGTGACACTTTCCAGAACGTTTCAGACTCCAAAAAGGAATAGGTATGTGGTACGGTAAGTAAACCGACCCCAAAACAGTTCTAATATCAATTTTTCTCCGTTTTGGTATATTTAAAATAGGAAAATAAGTAGTACGAAAGGGACACGAGGCATCCGCGAGGGTGGAGGGCGCGCCCTACCCCCGGGCACGCCCCCTGCCTTGTGGGCACCTCGTGTGCCCTCCGAACTCTGTTTTCTTGCATGATACTTCTTTTGGTCGGTAAAAATTCATTATATAATCTTTCAAAGGTTTGGACCACCGTACCATGACAAAATCCTCTGTTTTTGTTTTGAGTTGTTTCTGCCGCACATTAGAGCAATATGTCGTCCCAGGATTCGGAGGGAGAAAGCTATGTGGCCAATTACCTTGCAGACCCTAAGGTCTACGGGGACTTGGAGCACCATGGTTGGACCATGGAGGAAGAAGAAGACTACGAGCCTAAGGGAAAGGAGGAGACGAGCTCGGATGAAGATGAAGTCCCATTACCTCAACCTGGGGACATGCATGTGGAGTTTAAAAAGTCAAGCCTCCCTGATAGAGCAAAGAAACCTAAGACCGAGTTTATCCTTTTTCGCCTCTTACAGGAGAACAAACAGGAACTATGCAAAAAGATATTAAGCCTTGAGCAGGAGATGGATGACCTAAGGGAGCAAAGTTCCATCTTCAAGTGCAAATTAAGGAAGAAGCCTCCGTCATCAACAACTCCATCATCACCACCTCTGAAGAAAGAGACATAAATACATGGGTATGGGCACTCCCCTTGGCAACTGCCAAGCTTGGGGGAGGTGTCCCGGTATCGTATCACCATCACACATCTATCTTTACCCTTTTTCTTAGTGTGATCCTTTTGGTTATATCTTGATCTAGTAGAATAAAGTTTAGTATGATCTAGCTTTCAGTTTTTGTGTTGATCCTTATCTATGTAATTGAGTCCATGAGCTATATATAATAAAGATTAGTCTTGAGTCAAGGGCCTGGTTATCTTGCTATGATCTTGAGGGAATAAAAGAAAAAAAGGAATAAAAATAAATAGAGAGATCATATTGATCTTATGGAGAGTAATGACTTCACATATAAAGAGTATGATGAATAAAAGTTGTTGAGAGTTGACAAACATAGTTTTGGTCATCTTTGCAATTAATAGGAAGTAATAAAGAAAGAGAGGTTTTCACATATAAATATACTATCTTGGACATCTTTTATAATTGTGAGCACTCATTAAAGTATGACATGCTAAAAATTTGATGTTGGACAAGGAAGACAACGTAATGGGTTATGTTTTCTTATATTCGAAATAAATTATATTGTCATGGATCATCCAACATCTTGAGCTTGCTTTTCCCCCTCATGCTAGCCAAATTCTCTGCACCAAGTAGAGATACTACTTGTGCTTCCAAATATCCTTAAACCTAGTTTTGCCATGAGAGTCCACCATATCTACCTATGGGTTGAGTAAGATCCTTCAAGTAAGTTGTCATTATTGCAAGCAATAAAAATTGCTCTCTAAATATGTATGATCTATTAGTGCAGAGAAAATAAGCTTTATACGAACTTGTGATATGGAAAAAAAAGCGACATACTGCATAATAAAGGTCCTTATCACAAGTGGCAATATAAAGTGATGTTCTTTTGCATTAAGATTTTGTGCATCCAATCATAAAAGCACATGACAACCTCTGCTTCCTCTGTGAAGGGCCCATCTTTTATTTTTGTCTTATACCTTATACAAGAGTCATGGTGATCTTCACCTTTCCTTTTTACACTTTATCCTTTGGCAAGCACTATGTGTTGGAAAGATCCTGATATATATCCAATTAGATGTGGGTTTTCATAAATCATTATTGTTGACTTTACCCTTGAGGTAAAAGGTTGGGAGGCAAAACTATAAGCCCCTATCTTTCTCTGTGTTCGACTAAAACTACATACCCATAAGTATTGCGTGAGTGTTAGCAATTGTGAAAGACTAAATGATAGTTGAGTATGTGGACTTGCTGAAAAGCTCTTATATTGACTCTTTCCGATGTTATGATAAATTGCAATTGCTTCAGTGACTGGGATTATAGTTTGTTAGTTTTCAATGAAGTTTTTCATTCATACTTTACATTGTGAATAGATTGTTACTTTAGCATAAGAAATCATATGACAATATATATATGTTGCTATTCTAAGAATGATCATCATGCCCTCATGTCCGTATTTTATTTTATCGACACCTCTATCTCTAAACATGTGGGCATATTTATCGATATCGGCTTCCGCTTGAGGATAAGCGAGGTCTAATCTTGGGGGAGTTGATACGTCCATTTTGCATCATGCTTTTATATCGATATTTATTGCATTATGGACTTTTATTACACATTATGTCACAATACTTATGCCTTTCCTCTCTTAATTTACAAGGTTTACATGAAGAGGGAGAATGCCGGCAGCTGGAATTCTGGGCTGGAAAAGGAGCAAATATTAGAGACCTATTCTGCAGAACTCGAAAAGTCTTGAAACTCCATGAAAGTAAGTTTTGGAATATATTAAAAATATTGGGCGAAGAAAGCACCAGAGGGGGGCCACCCACTGTCCACGAGGGTGGAGGGCGTGCCCTACCCCCTGGGCGCGCCCCCTGCCTCGTGCACCACCTGGCAGCCCCCCGATGCCCATCTTGTGGTATAAGGTGTCTTTTGCCCTAGAAAAAAAATCATAAGGAAGCTTTCGGGACGAAGCTCTGCGGTCTCGAGGCGGAACCTTGGCGGAACTAATCTAGGGCTCCCGTGGAGCTGTTCTGCCGAGGAAACATCCCTTCGGGAGGGGGAAAATCGTCACCATCGTCATCACCATCAATCCTCTCATCAGGAGGGGGTCAATCTCCATCAACATCTTCACCAGCACCATCTCCTCTCAAACCCTAGTTCATCTCTTGTATCCGATCTTTGTCTCAAAACCTTAGATTGGTACCTGTGGGTTGCTAGTAGTGTTGATTACTCCTTGTAGTTGATGCTAGTTGGTTTATTCGGTGGAAGATTATATGTTCAGATCCTTTATGCACATTAATACCCCTCTGATTATGAACATGAATATGATTTGTGAGTAGTTACATTTGTTCTTGAGGACATGGGAGAAGTCTTGTTATAAGTAGTCATGTGAATTTGGTATTCGTTCGATATTTTGATGAGATGTATGTTGTCTTTCCTCTAGTGGTGTTATGTGAACGTCGACTACATGACACTTCACCATTGTTTGGGCCTAGGGGAAGGCATTGGGAAGTAATAAGTAGATGATGGGTTTCTAGAGTGACAGAAGCTTAAACCCTAGTTTATGCGTTGCTTCGTAAGGGGCTGATTTGGATCCATATGTTTCATGCTATGGTTAGGTTTACCTTAATTCTTCTTTCGTAGTTGCGGATGCTTGCGAGGGGGGTTAATCATAAGTGGGATGCTTGTCCAAGGAAGGGCAATACCCAAGCACCGGTCCACCCACATATCAAATTATCAAAGTAACGAACGCAATTCATAATAGCATGATGAAAACTAGCTTGACGATAATTCCCATGTGTCCTCGGCAGCGCTTTCCTTTATATAAGAGTTTATCCAGGCTTGTACTTTGCCACAAAAAGGATTGGGCCACCTTGCTGCACCTTGTTTACTTTTGTTACTTGTTCCCCGTTACAAATTACCTCATCACAAAACTATCTGTTACCGATAATTTCAGTGCTTGGAGAGAATACCTTACTGAAAACTGCTTGTCATTTCCTTCTGCTCCTCGTTGGGTTCGACACTCTTAGTTATCGGAAGGACTATGATATATCCCCTATACTTGTGGGTCATCAACATCGTATACAACTCTTCTCTAATAAATCCATTAAGGAATGCAGTTTTGACATCCATTTGCCAGATTTCATAAAATGCGGCAATTGCTAACATGATTTGGACAGACTTAAGAATCAACAGACTGAAGCATCGCTACGAGTGAGAAAGTCTCATCGTAGTCAACTCCTTGAACTTGTCGAAAACCTTTTGCGACAAGTCGAGCTTTGTAGATAGTAACACTACCATCAGTGTCCGTCTTCCTCTTGAAGATCCATTTATTCTCAATGGCTTGCCGATCATTGGGCAAGTCCACCAAGGTCCACACTTTGTTCTCATACATGGATCCTATCTCAGATTTCATGGGCTCAAGCCATCATTCGGAATCTGGGCTCATCATAGCTTCTTCATAGTTCGTAGGTTTGCCATGGTCTAATAACATGACTTCCAGGACAGGATTAGTGTACCACTCTGGTGCGGAACGTGCTCCGTTCAACCTACGAGGTCCAGTGGTAACTTGATCCGAAGTTCATGATCGTCATTAGTAGCTTCCTCTATAGTTGGTGTAGGCATCACGGGAATGGATTTCACTTATGTGCCACTTTCCAATTCGAGAGAAGGTACAGTTACCTCATCAAGTTCTACTTTCCTCCCACTCACTTCTTTCAAGAGAAACTCCTTCTCTAGAAAGGTTCCATTCTCGGCAACAAAGATCTTGCCTTCGGATCTGTGGTAGAAGGTGTACCCAATTGTTTCAAAGATGCACTTCTCCGATTTGGGTTTGAGCTTATCAGGCTGAAGTCTTTTGACATAAGTGTCATAACCCTAAACTTTAAGAAACGACAACTTAGGTTTCTTGCAAAACCTAAGTTCATATGGTGTCGTCTCAACGGATTTGGACGGTGCCCTATTTAACACGAATGCAGCTGTCTCTATTGCATAACCCCAAAATGATAGTGGTAAATTGGTACGAGACATCATAGATCGCACCATATCTAACAAAGTGCGGTTACGATGTTCTAACACACCATTACACTGTGGTGTTCTAGGTGGCGTGAGTTGTGAAACTATTCGACATTGTTTTAAATGAACACCAAACTCGTAACTCAGATATTCGCCTCTGTGATCAGATCGCATAAACTTTATTCTCTTGTTATGATGATTCTCCACTTCACTCTGAAATTCTTTGAACTTTTCAAATGTTTCAGACTTGTGTTTCATTAAGTAGATATACCTATATCTGCTCAAATCATCTGTGAAGGTCAGAAAATAACGATACCCGTCGAGAGCCTCAACAATCATCGGACCGCATACATCGGTACGTATTATTTCCAATAAGTCATTAGCTCGCTCCATTGTTCCGGAGAACGGAGTTTTAGTCATCTTACCCATGAGGCATGGTTTGCAAGTATCAAATGATTCATAATCAAGTGATTCAAAAACCCATCTCCATGGAGTTTCTTCATGCATTTTACACCAATATGACCTAAATGACAGTGCAACAAATATGTTGCACTATCATTATCAACTTCGCATATTTTGGCATCAATATTATGAATATGTGTATTACTACAATCGAGATTCAATAAACCATTTATATTTAGTGTATGACCATAGAAGGTTTTATTCATGTAAATAGAACAACAATTAATCTTTGAATTAAATGGATAACCGTATTGCAATAAACATGATCCAATCATATTCATGCTCAACGCAAACACCAAATAACATTTATTTTAGGTTCAACACTAATCCCGAAGGTAAAGGGAGTGTGCGATGGTGATCTTATCAACCTTGGAATCACTTCCAACACACATCGTCACCTCACCCTTAACTAGTATCTGTTCATTTTGCAACTCGTGTCTCGAGTTACAAATCTTAGCAACTGAACCGGTATCAAATACTCAGGGGCTACTATGAACACTAGTAAAGTACACATCAATAATATGTATATCAAATATACCTTTATTCACTTTGTCATCCTTCTTATCCGCCAAGTTTTTGGGGCAGCTCCGCTTCCAGTGACCATTTCCTTTGCAGTAGAAGCACCCAGTTTCAGGCTGGGGTCTAGCTTTGGGACTCTTCATGGGAGTGGCAACTTGCTTGCCATTCTTCTTGAAGTTCCCTTTCTCTCCCTTGCCCTTTTTCTTGAAACTAGTGGTCTTGTTAACCATCAACACTTGATGCTATTTCTTGATTTCTACCTTTGCTGATTTCAGCATCGTGAAGAGCTTGGGAATCGTTTTTTGTTATCCCTTGCATATTATAGTTCATCATGAAGTTCTAGTAACTTGGTGATAGTGACTAGAGAACTCTGTCAATCACTATCTTATCTGGAAGATTAACTCCCACTTGATTCAAGCGATTGTACACTACAAAAAAATACACTTCCGTGATGATACGTGTTTGTCACAGTAGGTCACATTTTCATGTCATGCATGTACATCCATGATGATTTTATGACAGAATCAAGATAGTCATACCTGTGCTGTCGTAGAAGTGTTCCATGACATTACCAAAATTATCATCACGGAAGTGTCAACTTCCATGATGTAATGCCCCAAGTCCGATGCGCCAGGTGTCTTCCAGTCATTCACCGTCGTTGCCATGTCATTTGCTTGCATGTTGCAATTTGCCATATCATCATGTGCATTGCATCTGCATGTTTTTCAAAACTTGCATCCGTCCGGGTTTCCCAGCTTTCTCCGTTGTCCGTTTCGAAGTCCGACTCTCTCACATGCACCCGCCGCAACTTCCAGACCTTGTTTCATGAGCAGGAGAAAAACATTCTTGGAATAGGCCAAGAGTTGACATGTGGCCTTGGTACATCACCGGTAGACCGCCTGTCAAATTTCATTCCATTTGAAGGTCGTTTGATGCCCCAACGGTTAACCACGTTAATCAAAACCCTCCTCTTTGCAGCCTAGCACCCCTCCATAACAGCCCATTAGCCCATCTAAACCCCCTCCATGCTCTCCGTCGTTGGATCACGATCGTGTGGGCGAAAACCGCACCTCAGTAGCCCTCTCCTAGCTCCCTCTATCTATATAAACACCTCCTCGTCTAAATCTGAGGCAAGATTGTTGCTAACCCTAATCTCCTCGAAATCCATGCCACCCCAGCCCTCCACGCCGCGCCGGACACGTTCGCCGCCGACGGCCCGAACCAACCGGGGCTTGCCACGTGGCCTCTGCCACCTCCCCCGCGCCGGCCCGCCT
>NC_041391.1:426680040-426751696 GCF_002162155.2 Triticum dicoccoides | reverse complement strand
GCCGCGCCGCGCCGGGCCCGAGCCGCCTCCGCTCCAGCGCGCCTCTGCCTGCCGCCGCCCCGCTCGCGCGCCGCCACGCCGCTGCCCGCTGTCGCCCAGCTCCGCCGCCTGCGCCGCACGCCACGCCACCGCCGTGCCGCACAACCGCCGCCGCCCGGTCGCGCCGTCGCCGCCACCACCGCGCACTGCCGCTGCCACCGCTCGCCGCGTGCGTCCGGCGTCCCGCGCCTCGTCGCCGGCCGGAGGAGGAGTCGCCGGAGTTCACCGGAGTTCCGCCGGCTTGGATCCGGTCATCGGGACCAGATTCACCCGTTCGCTCAACCAAACGGCCGCTCCGTCCCGGATCCGCTCGTCCCCGGTCCATCCCATCCCCTTTCCTCGAGGTGTTTTTTCTACCAAGTCCCAGATTTTGCAATATCGTGTGTGCATCTTTGAATAACATTGGGCATATTGCTCCGTTTTGCATGTATGATATGTCAAATTGTTCATCTCTGAGTGATCTACATGCTAGTGTCATTTGCATGCATGTTACTGTTCATCTTGATGCCTTAATCCTCGCTGCAAAAGTGCTAAATGATGTTAACTGCTAAAAACTGTTGTAACTTGTTGATTTGTCTTTTTCATAGCGTTTTGTGTGTTTATCTTTTGAGCATCATGTCAACACGTTTTAGGAGCATATTCATTCATGTCATCTTTACAGTGGTGCAATCCATGTATTTTTATGTGCCTTGTGGTGAGTGCATCAAGCTTCTGAAGTAGGGTACTTGCTGTTGCTGATTTCAGTGAGTAATTTCTGTCGTCTGAATCTGCTACATTATGTTGCCATGTTAACTTGATGCTACAAGTGAATCCATACAAAATCTAGAGATGTTCAATAATGAGGTTTTGTTGTCCATGTTATGCTTTATCCATCCATGCCCTTGTTTGCAATTATAGCCTGCTGTAGCTTGTTGTTATCATGCTCTCAAATTGCTAAATAATGTTTGTGTCAGCCTGTTATTAGCAAGTTCATTCTTGCCATGTGAATAGCTACTGATCTATGCATCCTATGACCATATTGTTGCAATGAGTAGCTGCACAAATATTCCTTATTGTTGTTGGTTACATTCACATGCCATGAAATGCTTTGTGGTTAGTTGCTCAAGCTCGCAAACATGACTACTTGTTGTTGTTCCTGCCATGTTCAGTTTATTTCACCAAGTCTGTGAATCTGTTATCATTTGCAATCTTGCCATGATGTTTTGAGCATGCTCTATTGTTTTCTAGCAGTAGCTCATTGTTCATGTTTTGTAGTGCTTTACATGTAAATGCTTGCCATGCCCTTTTATGCCTCATATATGTCCTGTAGCATATGTTTTCTTTGCCATAAACATGCCTAAATGATGTTCCAGTTTTCTGTTAACTCCATGATGCCATGTTGTGAGCTTGTTATTAATTAGTATATGGATCTTTTGGGGATGCTCCAATTACATGAATTGAAGTATGCTATTATTACTTTGTCCACATGCTAAATTTGATAATTTTGGACTTCATATGACCTCTGTTCCAAGCTTGCGAACATGCTATGACGATGTTGCTATTTTACTTGCTGAAACTGCTACACATTCAAACTTGTCTTGATGGTTCCCACCAGTCCATGATCCAGATGTTTACGATGCCTGGATGTTATTTGCTCTTTGTTTTGTGTACTTTGATGCCATGCCCTTGGTTGCCATATAACTTGCTTTAGTTTGTATCTTTCTTGCTCTCAACATGCCATCATACCAAATCTATCAACCTGTTAACAGTATGTTCCGTTTTGCAAGAATCATAGTAATTACTCCATGCATCTTATGAACTTGTGCCCATGGACTAAGTTGAAGTACATCATGTCTACCACATGCCCACGTAATTGTCATGATTACTATAGGTGCTATGCTTGCTATTATGTGCCTCCACATCAACATCATAATGTTATTGTTTTGCATTCCCACATTTCCTTTGAAGTATGAGAATCTGTTTTTAACTTGCAATCTTGTCTTGATGAATGCCATTGATATATGGGTTATAGGGAGATTCTTGGTAATCATGTTTTGCCATGTATAACTTGTACTTTAATGTCATGCTCTTGGTTGCTATGATCTTGCCCTGTAGCATGCTTGTTTCATGCCTCCAACATGTCAACATGTTATTTCTGCTCACATGTATGCCCTGTTTTTTCACCATCGTAATCTTTTTTATTAAGTTGCTTCTTGCATTGATAATTTTGGATTAATCCTGATGCCTATGAACTTGAACCTTGATGTTATTTGAAGCATGTAATCTTTACTTTAAGTGCATGTCATTTTTGTGCATATCTTGTTCTCGAGCATGTTGTTATGGTGCTTGTAAGATGTCTAGTTGTTGTTTTGGACAGCTTGTCCTTTACTTGTTTCATGTGTATGTGTTGAACCGTGGCTCCGTTTGGAGCATGCTCTACATGAAACTTGCTTAGAATTGCATGTAGCTTCATGTTACCTTGTCGTATATTTGTATCAATGCCATGTTTAACTTATTTTGCTCATATCTTCTAGGCCGTAGCTCCGAATTAAATGAATTTTATATGTAACTTGACTAGAAAGACGCGTAGAACATCTTGGTGCACTTTAAATTGCTGTTTAACAACTTCAACTTAATGTTTTGTTCAGATCTGGACCAATTTCCAAAATTGCATATGGGGAGTTTCCGGAATTGTTATATGTTGATTCCGTCCTCTTTTAAACTTGCTTTGATGTGATGTTCTTGTATGCATCCTCTCTTGCCATGAGTATCATCATGTAGCCTTGTCATGCATCATACTTGGTTGAGCATCATGTCATGTTTATGTGTTGTGTGTTTACCAGGTTGTTTGCTTCTTTCTGGTTGTGCTTCTTCTTGTTAGTTCCTGTTTTGTTGCGATCATGAGGATTCGTTCGACTATGCTTGATTCATCTTTGTGGCTTCGTCTTCTTCATGGACTCGTTCTTCTTCCTTGCAGGATTTCAGGCAAGATGACCGTCACCTTGGATCTCACTACTATATTTGCTATGCTAGTTGTCTTGATGCTATCGCTATGTCGCGCTACCTACCACTTGTTTATCAAGCCTCCCAAATTGCCATGTTAGCCTTGTTGGGGAACGTTGCAGAAAATAAATTTTTTCTACGCTTCACCAAGATCAATTTATGGAGTCATCTAGCAACGAGAGAGAGGAGTGCATCTACATACTCTTGTAGATCACGCGCGAAAGCGTTCAAGAGAACGGGGTTGAGGGAGTTGTACTCGTCATGATCCAAATCACCGAAGATCCTAGTGCCGAACGGATGGCACCTCCGTGTTCAACACACATACGGTTGGGGAAGACGTCTCCTCCTTCTTGATCCAGCAAGGGGAAGGGAGAGGTTTATGTAGATCCAGCAGCACGATGGCGTGGTGGTGGAAGTAGCGGCGATCTTGGCAGGGCTTCGCCAAGCTCAGCGAGAGGGAGAGGTGTTACGGAGGGAGAGGGAGGCGCCAGGAGCAGGGGTGCGCAGCCCTCCCTCTCCCCCTCTTTATATAGGGGCCCTGGGGGGGGCGCCGGCCCCCTAGAGATCCCATCTCAGGGGGGGGGGGCGGCGACCAAGGGGGGGGGAACTTGCCCCCCCAAGTCAAGTGGGGCGCCCCCCCACCCCTAGGGTTTCCAACCCTAGGCGCAGGGGAGGCCCAAGGGGGCGCACCAGCCCACCAGGGGCTGGTTCCCTTCCCCACTTCAGCCCATGGGGCCCTCCGGGATAGGTGGACCCACCCGGTGGACCCCCGGGACCCTTCCGGTGGTCCCGGTACAATACCGGTGACCACCGAAACTTTCCCGATGGCCGAAACTGGAGTTCCTATATATAATTCTTCACCTCCGGACCATTCCGGAACTCCTCATGATGTCCGGGATCTCATCCGGGACTCCGAACAACTTTCGGGTTACCGCATACTAGTATCTATACAACCCTAGCGTCACCGAACCTTAAGTGTGTAGACCCTACGGGTTCGGGAGACATGCAGATATGACCGAGATGACTCTCCGGCCAATAACCAATGGCGGGATCTGGATACCCATGTTGGCTCCCACATGTTCCACGATGATCTCATCGAATGAACCACGATGTCGAGGATTCAAGTAATCCCGTAAACAATTCCCTTTGTCAACCGGTACATTACTTGCCCGAGATTCGATCGTCGGTATCCCAATACCTCGTTCAATATCGTTACCGGCAAGTTACTTTACTTGTACCGTAATGCATGATCCCGTGACCAACCACTTAGTCACTTTGAGCTCATTATGATGATGCATTACCGAGTGGGCCCAGAGATACCTCTCCGTCATACGGTGTGACAAATCCCAGTCTCGATCTGTGTCAACCCAATAGACACTTTCGGAGATACCTGTAGTATACCTTTTGTCGGCGTTCTGGGAACGGGGGTACCCAGACTTGCCTGCCTGCGGCCTACGGTGTGGCTCAAGGAGTGGCCCAGTATGGCCCATCTTCATCAACACATGCTCAAGACCCTCGTGAGGGGCCAAGCCTCGCGGGGCGGACGACAGGAGGCTTCCTCAGGCACGGCCTCGTCAGGCTAGCTCGCGAGGAGGCGGAGAGATCAAGGCAGGGTACCTCACGAGGTGCCCATGACGCAAGCCATGACGACCAAGGCCAGGCGGGCGCCAGGCGGGGGCCGGCCTGCGCAGAGTCCTTGTTTCCCCTTTGGTGCAAAGGGGGCAAGCGCAGGCAAGGGTATCAAGCAAAGGCAACCATTTCGGTGCAATAAGACCAAGACCAGCAGGACGGCAGAGCGAAGGTCATCGTGGAGCCCAAGCCAGCGTTATCATCAGGGTCTTTGGCAGGCGAGGACCAACTTTAGTCAGGATAAGTGTACTAGATGTTCCCCTTCAAAATGGCCAATTGTTGGCGCCCTTCCCGCTCAATATTTGGGAAGAGGCCCGGGGCCTTCGCCTATAAATAGGACTAGCCACCCACAGGGTAGGCGATTTGATCTGATCTGATCTGATCTGATCTGATCTGATCTGATATGATGCATCATCTGAGAGAGAGAGAGAGGCGACTGAACTCCCCCTAGCAGTTCATCGCACCAGCCAAGAACAGCCCCTCGCGAGACTGTTCTTCCCTTGTACTGTTCCTCATCAGCCTAGAGGCAATCCACCACACCACAAACTGGAGTAGGGTATTACACCACAATGGTGGCCTGAACTAGTATAAATCTCGTGTCCCTTGCGTTGTTCTTCGTGTAGTTTTAGATCCTCGCGAGGCGGCGAGACATGGGTAGGCTGGGGGTGTGATCTCCGCGTGCACCCCAGTGTTTGAACCTCAAGGGTCTGCCGGAACCCGAAATCCGACATTTGGCGTGCCAGGTAGGGGTGTGCCGGAATCTGCCTTCCGTCGCCTCGTGTTTTGCGGCCCGTCCCATCCATGTCAGACACACGTCGCGCCCGCGCCGAGCGCCGGGCCGCTCTCGCCACTCGCGTCGCCCAGATGGCCCCCGCGGGCGCCCCCGCCGTTCCCCATCGCCTGCCGTCAACACCACCACCGGCCCGGCGGGGAATGAGCAGCAGACGTCGTCCCTACATCCTTTAGTGCGGCGAGAAGGCCGCACCGCCACCCCGTCGCTGACTCCGGCCGGCTCCTCGTCCCACGCCCGTCGCGCTCCTGCGGATGTGCACGCCGCGCTGCTCCTGGCGCGGGAGCTCCTGCACTACCGTCCCGTCGACGACCTCTACGACGAGTGGCTCGCCCGCATCACCGAGCTCATCAGCACCGCTGGGGGCTCCCCTGCACCGTCCCTCTTATTGCACCACGCCCCGCCCTGCACGGGCGACGAAGCTCCAGGGGCGCCTCAGCCGCCTCCCCCTCAAGAAGGCACCTTGGCCCCAAGGCGCGTGGCCCCTGGGCGGAACCCACTCCGTCCGGCGCTAGCACAACAAGAGAAGAGCTGCCAAGAGATCCTTCGTCCCCAAGAAGCCGCCCGTGTGCTCCTCGCACCGGCCCGACACAAACGCGCACCTACTCCAGCGCATCAAGACCCCGCGCTGCACCTGGCTGCAGCGCATGGAGACCCACAAGATCAAGCTCTCCGTCACCAAAGGGCTCCCGCGACCACTGCAGGCTACCGTGCCTTCTCCGCCGTGCTGTGCAGCGTGGCTTGGCCGGGCAAGTTCAAGCCAGACCTACCCCCGCGCTACGATGGCACGGCTGACCCTGCTGAGTTCCTCCAGCTCTACGAGCTGGGCATCGAAGCCGCCAACGGGGACGAGAAGGTCATAGCGAACTGGTTCCCCATGGCGCTCAAGGACGGCGCCCACACCTGGCTCCTGAACCTGGCTCCTGGCACGATATCCTCCTGGGACGAGATGCGCACCTGATTCATCGCCAACTTCCAAGGCACCCGCGACCGGCCCCCGGCCATGAGCGACTTGCACCGCATCAAGCAGTAGCCGGGAGAGACCCTGTAGAAGTTCATCCAGCGCTTCAACAGCGCTCGCCTTAAGATCCCCAAGGTGTCTGAGGAGGCCATCATCTCAGCCTTCTCCGATGGCGTGCGTGACGTCAATATGAAGGAGGAGCTCGCGATCCATGAAGACCTGTGCACCTCCCTGGAGCTGTTCAATCTGGCGACCAAGTGCACTAGGGCTGAGGAGGGGCGCCTTCCCCTCCTCGAGCTGCCAGCTGCTGACCTAGAAGAGAAGAAGCCCAAGGCCAAGGATGTGAAGTGCAAGGGGGCTGCCGTGCTTGCAGCAGAGCCAGACACCAAGCGAGGCAGGGATCAGCCTGAGTCATCCAAGGGCAGCCGGTACTGCGTGTACCACGACCTCCACACCCACAACACCAACGAATGACAAGAGCTCAGGGCCGTACGAGACGTGCGTGCCGGCCGACGCCCCGAGCGCAGCGACAGGGGCTATGGCCGAGGAGGAGGAAGAGGTGGAGGACGATGGGAAGACCGTGGCCCTCGCCAAGGATGGCGTGACCGACCTCGCGAGGACCGCTGGCAGGACCAGCCTCGTGAGGGAGGTTGGAGGGACCCACCTCGCGAGGGGGGTTGGAGGGACCAGCCTCGCGAGGATCGCCCACAAGGCAATGCGGGCCTCCCTCCTCTTCCACCACAGCCAAGAAGGAATGAAGACCATCACCAGGACGAGGGGGCTGGAGGCTTCCAGGAGCCGCGCGCAATCACTTGCATCTTGGGCGGCACACAAGCCCCGGCCTCTCAGCGCATCTTCAAGCAGTTTGCTCGCGAAGTGAATGTAGTCCTCCCCAAGCTTGAGGCCACACGCCCTCTCAGGTGGTCAGCATGCGCTATCACATTCAGCTCAGCGGATTAGCTCAAGTGCGTGGCCACAATAGGAGTCCTCCCGATGCTTTGTTCCCCAATCATCAGCAATGTGCAAGTCACCAGGACCCTCATCGATGGCGGAGCAGGGCTCAATGTCCTATCCGTCGAGACGTTCAACAATCTCCAAGTGTCATACAATCAGCCACAGCCAACCAAGCCTTTCTCAGGAGTCACTGATGGTTCCACGGTTCCGATAGGGCAGGTTCGCCTTCCTGTTACCTTCGGGAAGCGCGACAACTACCGCACCGAGCTCATTGACTTCGACGTCGCTCACATCCGCTTGCCGTACAATGCCATCCTCGGGTACCCAGCCCTGGCCAAGTTCATGGTCGTGACCCATCACGGCTACAATGTCCTCAAGATGCCAGGGAGCAGTGGAGTCATCACTGTGCCTTGTGAAGAGAGTGACGCTGTGTGTTCTCTGGAACGTGCTTTCCAAGCCGCATCGATCGAAGACCCAGATCATAGGAACGGGAGGCCTCCCGAGGCTGCTTCCAAGAAGAAGAAGACATCACCAGGCCCGACCCCTTGGGAGGCAGGCCCCTCAGGGTCCGCGCCTGTTCAGGGGCACCTCCTTCTGTCGCATAGGAAGGCGCACCCGGCGCCCTCCTTGGGCAAGGCTCGGGGGCTCTCTCCTGGAGGGCCATCAACTTTGCTAAGATCACGAGGGAGGCGCTCGGGCACCACTTGGAGGCGTGCTTCAACGCACGTTTCCCTCAGGAAGGAACAAAGAAAGAAGGGCCGAACCCTCAGGAATTCATCAGCGAGATCACTCAGGAGCTGCAGGAGTCAAGAGTCATGAGTGCCAGCCGCCGCTTACCCGCCGTAGCTCCCCATCCAGGCGAGGATGGTGGGCTGCGCGTCTGCATCGACATACCAGGACTCAACCGAGCCGCCTCTCAGGAGCGCCTCTGGCCCTCACGCGTGGGGCGCTGCAAAGGCCCACCCCACAGCTATGTTCGCATGCCTTACGGCCTGCCGAACATGGCTGCTGTGCGTCAGCGCCTCATGAGGGGCATCTTGGAGGCTCAGGCGGTCAGGCATTCCGCAGTCCTGGCAGAGATGGAGATGGTCCGCGAGGAGCCGCCAGCGCCTCCAGAACCTCCGAGGACCCTGGGCCTGGGGGCTCGTGAAGATCGTCTCCCGCAGCTCACGCCGTCCGCTACTTCAGCATCCCTCCATCTTCAGCATCATCAGGTGACATCCTTCGAGTTTCGTTTTCAGCTGGGAGCGCCCCCCAGGGCTGCATCATTCCCAGGCCGCGTGGGTCCGCCCCTGCGGCATGTATCCCTTTAGTTCATGTTTTCAGCTTACCTTATCGGGGGCGCCCCTCGGGCTGCATCATCCCCAAAGTCACTCGGGCCCGACCCAGCGGTGATCGTCTCTTTCTGTGTCTATCTAAATGGATTTGCTCCTTCATGTCTAACGTGCTTGACCTATTCGCCCGCTCGATTGACACCAACTGATGGAGCTGCTCCCTCATGGCACGACGCTTGCGCATGGGTCCGTCCCTGCAACATCGACAAACCTGGACGGCTGAGCTCTGGCCACGGCAACCCCGCAGGGCGCCACCTCACCAAGCCTTTAGTGCCTCGCCACCTTCCTAGAGCAACCAGCAGCTGGCCGGCAATTGTAACGGCAAACCCTCGCTTTTCTCATGATGAACTCGCAGGATCGTTTTAAGGAGCAACGTCCGGCGAGGCCTCCGCGGCGTCTCCTTCGCCCTCATCCACGCGAGCCGCTTGCACGTTAACTGTCGTGGATTTGTCACGACAGATGTCCTAGTGAAAGGACTTAGTCATGGAGCCATCGCTACGGGTTAACTTGAAGGGGTTAAAGCGGATACAAAGACACAAGGGTTTATACTAGTTCGGCCCCTTCGATGAAGGTAAAAGCCTACGTCTAGTTGTGATGGAATTGATGTGGTCTCGATGGCTAGGGAGCAAATAAGCTTCGCCTAGGCTCGAGTTGTTGTTGTCTGTCCCTGAACCGCCGCCGGGTCGTCCCCTTATATATACGGGTGATGCCTGTCGGTCCATAGAGTCCCACACCGGTTCATATTCGTATCCCGGTTGGTCTCTCTCTCTATTCCTAACCTACAGTACAAGTTTACATATCAAGCCGGTTTACGGCTACAGATTCTAAACCGACTACAGGCCTTGGGCCTTCATTTGCTTATACTACTAACAAAGTTAACCCGGCCCAGGTAGGCTGGTTCACACCCAGTGGTAATATCCCCAACATTAGGCCCCAGATTGATTTGAACTGGTTCATGTCAATCATTCACAAAAATCTTTGTCTTCAACATCTTCTGGTAATTGGTAAACTGCCATGTCGTCATCATTTCTAATCGCTGGGCATGACGTCATCACGAAGTTAACACTTATGACGCCTTCTTTTATTAACAGATCTGCGATACCCAAGGCATCAGCTCCACTTCCGAAATTTTTGGCTCCTGGACTCGCGCGCCTGACACACGTCTGTTGCCTTATAAATAGGACCGAAGGGTCATTTCCTTTTCTCCCCTTCGTCTCTTTCTCTTCGTCTTCCTCGCGTCGCCAGCCTCAGAGCTCCGCCGCCGCCGTTTGGCCTCTGCTCCATCTTGGGCCGCTGCATCAACTTGAATGCACCAGAGCACTGCGGTAGCCTTCCGCATCTTCTTCGATTCCGGTAAGTCTTCTATTCTTCTTAACATAGATCTGTTCTAGGGTTTCATGTTCTTGCCATGTTCATTGCTTGCTCATGCTCGTACCCAGACTCCTGGATAGATCTGTGAAACCCTGCTCTGATTAGCAGTAGCCTTTTAGCATCCGCCTATAGTTTCACGCTCAGTCCATAGATCTCATCTACATACTTGCCCATTAACTCCCTTCCGTTCTGTTTTACTCCTTTGAATATTTTCTATTTTTCTTAACTTGCTTCAGATCCATTGTTGCAATAAGAC
Source organism: Triticum dicoccoides (assembly GCF_002162155.2). Classification (NCBI taxonomy): domain Eukaryota; kingdom Viridiplantae; phylum Streptophyta; class Magnoliopsida; order Poales; family Poaceae; genus Triticum; species Triticum dicoccoides. The sequence goes on along the minus strand of NC_041391.1, from coordinate 426,741,380 downwards.
CTTGTGAAACCTGTTTCTGCATACTTAGCCATCCGCAACCTCAATTGCCTTCAATGTTTAGATCAGGCGGTTTAACTTAATATAGAAAAAGTTAAATAACCGGTATATACCATTAGTCCCCTTGTTGAACCGCCAGAACTCCTTAGCCATATGCTGCCGCTTCATAGAAATCCGGTTTAAATATACTGCCTCCGGTTTAGCATTGTTCCTACTAGCGCCTCCTTTTATCCAACATGTTCTTGAACCGGAATCACCTATTTCTTGTAGATCTCCCCATGGCCAAACAAGTATATGAGTGCAACTAGGTTCCTTCTCGTGTCACAGAAACTCAGTTGGATGATTTAGTCTCGATCGGCGCTTTAGATAGCAAAGAGACTATCCACTGGAGGGTTCCTGGTGATGAATGTCCTCCCACACCTCAAGAGGGAGAGGTTGTGATCTTTGCGGATGATTTAGCCCGGGGCTTCAAACCGCCCGGCTCTAAATTTTACCGGGATGTGTTAGCCAATTTTCAACTCCACCCGCAAGATACTGGCCCCAATTCTGTTACCAACTTATGCCACTTCCAAGTGCTTTGTGAGGTATACCTTCAAGAGGAACCCACAGTTGAACTGTTCAGAGACTGCTTCCACTTAAACCGCCGCACAGAGTTCACTGATGGTCCCAATACCGAATTGGGCGGTATGGCAATTCAGAAGAGGAAAGAAATCACTTATCCCCATGCCAGACTACACAATCACCCCAAGGAGTGGAATGCAACATGGTTTTACTGCAAAGATACTTCCCCTGATGATGAAAATCCTCTACCTGGCTTTTGTCCGGAGCGGCTCAGCAATACACACCCCTTCCCACAAAGGTTAAGTGCCAAGGAGAGGAGTAAATATGCTCCGCAATTATCCAAGCTCCGAGCCTTCATGGCCAACGGTTTAACAGGGATAGATCTCGCACGCTGTTGGATATCATGGAGCATACTGCCTCTCAGCCGGCGCTCCGGTTTAATGTGCAAGTATACTGGTAGCGTTGATGACCCGCTTCGACACACCAACATCCAGCTCTCGGATGATGAAGTCACAGAGGCTGTGAAGAAAATGTTGAACGAACCGGAACACCTGTGCGCTCAAACCGGCCTGCTCCCTTTCTGTGCTACCAACAAACCGCCAGCTGTAAGTTTCTGATTGCGTTTTTTACTGAACCTGTTATTGCTATCTCTGTCTGACATCCATTGCTGCTTAACCAGGGTGATAATCCGTTTTGGAGCAAGAAGCTTCCACAAGACAAACCGGAGAAAGCCGAACGGTCAACCCGGCCCAAGACCAAGGTTGTCAAGAAGCCTGCTAAAAAGAGGAAAACCACTGCTTCATCTGATCCGGCTGTTGATGATGATGTGGGTAACTCAGACCTTGAGGTAGAACTCGATTCACTAGGCTTACTTTTTCACGCCTTATTGACGATGATACTTGTCAGGATGACGCTGAAGCCAGTAATGCTGATGTCGCTGAGGTAACTATTCTCTCTTCCGATTCAGATCCTTTGCCAAAATTTCGCCAGGCAAACCGGAAAGTTAAATTTTCTCATCCTCTTGCTTACTTGGATCCCAAATTTCTTATAAAGACTCAGCAATATGAAGCTCGCCGCACAACACGGCACAGCGGCCAGGTATTTACCTCCGCCAGTTTACCAAACAGTCTAGTTCGAAAACGCCGCTCCGAGGTCTCCGACCTTTTTATCAATTTATATCCTAAAGCGGGTTTCATCCGTCAACCTCTTAATCCGTCCGATTCCGATTATTAGGTTACTTCTCATTCCTCCTCTGGTGAATCATCGGCCACTCAGCTGCCACCACTGAAAACAGTTCTTGGGTAAGCTAGGCTGAACATATGCTTCTGATATACTATGTTATAACTTATGCTGTCCCTTGACTCTTTGTTTCTCTTTCAGGGCTAGACCTAAACCGAGCAAGAAAGCCCGCCTGGATAAAGCGGCCGAGGAAGATGTCGCCCCTGAACAGGATAAAGCACCAGATCTTGAAGCATTCGTTCATGAAGATATTCCCAATGATCCTCCCTTGCAAGGTGATGCTATTCCTGAAGAAAGGCCTATCAATACCCCAGTCCCTGTTGGCCAGCCTGCCAGCTCCGTCCGGATTGAAAGATCCCGCAATCCTTCAAAACCTGCCGATAAACTGACCGCGCCAATGCAAACCGGCGAGTCCAAGGATGATGACGTTGTAGTTACCGGCATAGGTCGCTTTGAATCGGGGAATCCTATCACTTTGACCAAGCATACTGTGAAAGAAGATTTTTCTGCCATGAACAAAGGCAAATGGGATGTTGATCTGGAAACATATGCTGCTTTGAGTGCCCAAGATCTTTATTCCGGCTACTTGAACCGGCTATGTACTAGTCGTGACTGTGAAGCTGGCCTGGTAAAGATGATGAGAGATAAATTTGAGGTAACTTCCTTGTGCCTCTTCTTTCTTTAATTACTGCTACTGTATTAATCCTCCTAGCCCCCAAGGGCCGGTTTGTAACCTTCTTTAAACCGGGACTTGAATACAGTTCTCAATACTTTGAAATCCATCAATGTAGCCCCCAAGGGCCGGTTTGTAACCTTGTTCAAACCGGGACTCCAATAAAGATTCTAACATCAGAACATAACTGCGCAAATAGCCATTAGCCCCCAAGTGCCAAGTTGAATACCTGTATTGAGCTTGGGACTTTGCAATTTAGTAACAAATGAAAATTTGAAGGTGCATTAGCCCCCAAGTATCGTGGTTGGTACTTCAAATTCTTGTACCATTTGTGTAAAGCCAAGCACTGTCTTTATGCAGGCTGAAGTGAGGATCAAAGAGGACCGGATTACTGATCTGCAGGAAACTTTGAAAACCCAACAAGCTGAAACCGACAAGGCGAGGGAAGAATTAACCAGCGCTTTAAGCATCACAGAACAGCTGAAGGAGGGCTTCAAGAAGGAGCGGGCTGATTGGGCCACTGAGAAGGCCACTTTAATAAAAAGAGCTGAAAACGCTGAAGCTGCCCTTAAACCGGTGGTAGACGAGCTGACCGCCGTAAAGCGGCAAGTACATTCCATGACCGCTGCTATCTTTGGTAAGCTCCTTTTGGTTTCTTTGACAACTCTGGCCTGCTTATAGTAGATCCGGTTTGTCATCTTTCCTGTATTGTTGCAGGTACACGCATTGGTCACTTAGGGTCAGATGTTCGGAAGAAGTTGAAGGCTGCCTATACATTAATCGAACAACTGTATACCGGAGCGCAGCGGATCATCACCACTGCATCTCACAACAATCCGGCACCCACTTTATTCCAAGACACTCTTAATAGGTTGTCAATGCTTCCTGCTCGGATTGAAGACTGAAAAATCTGCTGCTCGAACCGAAGCCATTAATGCCTTGATCCGGGCAAAAGCATGGGTGCCGGATTTCGATCCTGTTGAGGCAGCTCAAGGCTATCCCAGCTTGAAGGAAGACGGTTCAGAGTTTAATGAAGAGGATTTGAGGGCAATAAACCGTGCAGTACGCTCTCTGGCTTGTCAATTGGCTGAAGAGGCAGACTTGTCGCATTATCAAGCGCAGTACAATGGTCAGAACAAACGAGTGCCTGCACCAACTCCTGAAGCGGAAAATCTGATTCCTCCAATCCGTAAGCATACTTACACTCCTGATATTGAACCGTCTTCTCTGATCCATGAAGAGGCTGTCTTTCAAGCTTTAATGGGAATCGACTGGACCACTATTGATTTCCAGCCAATGGATAGAGACGAGGAAACTGAAGCGGCGCGGGACGACCCACGATCATCAGACCGGGGCGATGAACCGGCTTGAACCGGAAGCCGGTTTAAGTAGCTGCTTTATTATGATCCGCCAGAACAACAATGATCTTATTTGGGCACCGTGTTGCCTTGTAATAGGATAGTCAATACTTCTGCCTTGAATATGCCTTCGTGCATAAGTACTGATGCTTTTGCTTGAAACCCTCAATTTATATTTCCTGCAATCAGAAAATCTTGAACTTTGGTGGCGGTTATACCGCCAGCCGGTTTATGACCTTTATACATATATCATCAATGTATTTAAGACATATAATTTGATACAAAATACCTGCCATCGCTGGGCATGAAGTTGGCTTAGCCAGGCTTGAAACGGAGGCTTTATAAACCGTTTCCATCAAAGGGGAGAAAATAACTCCCATGTAAATCGTGCTGGGTCATTATGAGCCCGCCTGCTACTTCATGATGTTAACAGGAAAGTTAAACCGGGCATATTTCTCCGAATTACAAATGAATCGAATGCCGTCTGATGAACCGGTAAAAAAGTGTTGTTGATTTTAAGGAAACGCAACAAAATTGAAGAATAGTCATGAAAGAAATATGGAAGCAAAGGCAATGATAAAAACCGTTTGCAGAAACATGCTTTACTAAGCTGATCAGATGGTGTTACCATGGTCGGACAGGACCAAGCCCCCAATAGGAGTGACAATGGTTCAAGTCAGCCAGGTCCCCAAATGAAACCGTGGCATTTATGCCGATCAAAAGGTGTGGCAATGGTTCGGGTTCGACCAAGCCCCCAAGTGATTCTTTGGCCTTAGGCCGATCAAGAGGCGTGACTGGTTCAGACTTGACCATGTCCCCAAGTGATCTGGTGGCTTTCGCCTATCAAAAGGTGTCGCAATGGTTCGGACACGACCAAGGCCCCAAGTGATATCATAAAGCTTTTTTTTTGAAAAGCAAATTTCAAGGGGTAAACCGGAGGCCGCTTTAAGACAGAACCACTCCATGTAACCACACATGATATGAAAGGGCAGAGACCCCGCTTGAACTGAGGCTCCGGTTTTATTATATCAAAGATAATATATACATTGTCATAATATGCACATAGATAGAGCCGATGGCTCAAGTGTAGTAAGGCCGAAGATGAGCTATGTTCCACGATCTGTTGGTCTCCTCCTCTGATGTGCGTGAGTCTTTATGCTCTCGAATATCAATCAGATAGTATGACCCGTTGTGCAGATTCTTGCTGACCACGAAAGGTCCCTCCCAAGGTGGGGATAACTTGTGCATATCCGTCTGGTCTTGGATGAGCCGAAGCACCAAATCTCCTTCTTGAAAAACTCTGGTTCTGACCCGGCGACTGTGATAGCGACGAAGATCTTGTTGATAAATCGCCGAGCGGGCAGCCGCTATGTCACGCTCCTCATCTAATAGGTCCAAAGCATCTTGCTGTGCTATCTCATTGTCCGCTTCAACATAAGCCGCCACACGAGGCAAATCGTGCCGGATATCACTAGGGAGAACTGCCTCTGCTCCGTAGACCATGAAAAATGGCGTGTATCCTGTAGATCGGTTGGGCATAGTATTGATACTCCATAGCACAGACGGTAGCTCTTCAACCCAACAGCCCGGTGTTCTTTGCAATGGAACCATAAGCCGGGGTTTGATGCCTCGCAAGATCTCTTGATTAGCCCGTTCTGCCTGCCCATTGGACTGGGGGTGAGCCACTGATGATACATCAAGTCGGATGTGCTCACGTTCACAGAATTCCTTCATAGCACCCTTGGATAAATTGGTACCATTGTTAGTAATGATACTGTGCGGAAAGCCAAACCGGAAAATCACCTTTTTAATGAACTGCACCGCTGTAGCTGCATCACACTTGCTGACAGGCTCCGCTTCCACCCACTTGGTAAACTTGTCAACTGCCACCAAAAGGTGGGTTTTCTTATCCTTGGATCTTTTAAAAGGTCCGACCATATCCAGCCCCCATGTTGCAAACGGCCAAGTAATTGGAATCATCCTCAATTCTTGAGCCGGCACATGAGCACGCCTTGAAAATTTCTGACAGCCATCACACCGTTTAACCAAGTCCTCTGCACCAGCATGAGCTGTCAACCAGTAGAACCCGTGACGAAACGCCTTTGCCACCAGAGACTTTGAACCGGCGTGATGACCGCAATCCCCTTCATGGATTTCATGTAAGATTTCACAGCCTTCCTCAGGGGAGACACAACGTTGAAATGCCCCTGATACACTGCAATGATGCAATTCACCATTGACAATTGTCATAGACTTGGATCGCCGGACTATCTGTCTGGCTAGAGTCTCATCCTCTGGCAACTCTCCCTGGTTCATGTACGCAAGATAAGGAACTGTCCAATCCGGTATAATATGCAGGGCTGCCACCAATTGAGCCTCCGGATCAGGAATAGCCAAATCCACTTCACCCGTGAGCTTGACTGATGGGTTGTGCAACACATTGAGAAAAACATTAGGCGGGACCGGTTTACGCTGAGAGCCCAACCGGCTTAAAGCGTCCGCCGCTTCATTTTTTCGACGATCCACGTGATCCACCTGATAGCCCTTGAAGTGACCTGCAACAATATCCACCTCACGACGATATGCAGCCATGAGTGGGTCTTTAGAATCCCAAGTGCCAGACACCTGTTGAGCCACGAGGTCCGAGTCACCGAAGCACTTAACCCGACTGAGATTCATCTCTTTAGCCATCCGGTGACCATGGAGCAAGGCTTCATACTTAGCTGCATTATTAGTACAAGGGAACATTAAGCAGAGAACATAACAAAACTTATCACCTCGCGGGGAAGTTAATACGACTCCAGCCCCCGAGCCTTCCAATTGCCTGGATCCATCAAAATGGATAGTCCAATATGTGTGATCCGGCTTCTCCTCTGGTGCTTGCAACTCTGTCCAATCATTGATGAAATCAACAAGTGCTTGAGACTTCACCGCCGTCCGAGGCACGTACTTCAATCCGTGCGGCCCAAGTTCTATGGCCCACTTGGCAATCCAGCCAGTCGCCTCCCGTTTCTGTAAGATATCGCCCAAGGGAGCTGAACTGACCACTGTGATGGGGTGCCCTTGGAAATACTGCTTCAACTTCCGTCTTGCCATGAAAACTCCATATACCAGCTTCTGCCAATGCGGATATCTTTGCTTGGATTCAATAAGCACCTCGCTGATATAGTAAACCGGCCGCTGAACCGGATACTCCTTGCCTGCCTCCTTGCGTTCCACCACAATAGCCACGCTAACTGCTCGAGCATTGGCCGCTACGTATAACAACAACGGCTCCTTGTCGACCGGAGCTGCAAGAACGGGCGGATTGGCTAATTGCTGCTTCAAGTCCTCCAACGCTTCATCAGCAGCCGGACTCCAGATGAATTGATCTGTCTTTCTCAGCATCTGGTATAAAGGGATGGCCTTCTCTCCGAGGCGGCTGATAAACCGGCTCAGTGCGGCGATCCGACCCGCCAAACGCTGAACATCGTTGATACACTTTGGTTTAGCCAGGGAGGTGATAGCCGTAATCTTCTCCGGATTAGCCTCAATTCCTCTGTTGGACACAAGAAAACCTAATAACTTGCCTGCCGGAACACCAAAGACACACTTGGCCGGGTTAAGCATCATCTTGTAAACTCGCAAGTTGTCAAAGGTTTCCTTCAAATCATCAACCAGCGTCTCCTTCTGCCTTGACTTGACTACAATATCATCCACGTAAGCGTGCACATTACGGCCGATCTGTTTATGCAAGCAGTTCTGTACACACCGTTGATAAGTGGCTTGAGCGCTCTTGAGCCCAAAAGGCATAGATACATAGCAGAAGGCTCCAAAGGGAGTAATAAACGCCGTCTTCTCCTGGTCCTTAACCGCCATTTTGATCTGATGATACCCAGAATATGCATCCAAAAAACTCAAACACTCACAACCCGCCGTGGCATCAATAATCTAGTCAATGCGGGGGAGGGCAAAAGGATCTGCTGGACAAGCTTTGTTAAGATCCGTATAATCCACACACATACGCCAAGTGCAGTTTTTCTTAAGAACCAGCACCGGATTGGCAAGCCACTCTGGATGGAACACCTCAATGATAAAACCAGCTGCTAAGAGCCTGGCCACTTCCTCTCCAATGGCTTTGCGCCTTTCTTCGTTAAACCGGCGGAGAAACTGCTTCACCGGTTTATACTTGGGATCAACATTAAGAGTGTGCTCAGCGAGTTCCCTCGGTACACCTGGCATGTCAGAAGGCTTCCATGCAAAAATGTCCCGATTCTCACGGATGAACTCGATGAGCGCGCTTTCCTATTTAGGGTCCAAGTTGGCACTGACCGTGAACTGCTTGGACGAATCGCCGGGCACGAAGTCAACAAGCTTGGTCTCAGCCGCCGATTTGAACTTCATATCTGAATCATGTTCCGTAGTGGGCTTCTTTAAAGGGGTCATGTCCGCCGGATCAACATTGTCCCTATAATATTTCAATTCCTCCGTGGCACAAATTGACTCTGCATAGGCCGCATCACCTTCCTCACATTCCAAAGCGATCTTGCGGCTCCCATGAACCGTTATTGTCCCTTTGTAGCCCGGCATCTTGAGCTGCAAATAGATATAACAAGGCCGTGCCATGAATTTGGCATAAGCCGGCCGCCCAAACAAAGCGTGATACGGGCTCCGGTTTTCACCACCTCAAAGGTTAGTGTTTCGGATCGGGAATCATGCTCGTCCCCAAAAGCCACCTCCAGGGCTATCTTACCAACAGGGTATGCCGATTTGCCAGGCACCACTCCATGGAACACCGTATTAGACGGTCTGAGATCCTTGTCCGTTAGCCCCATGCGGCGGAATGTCTCATAGTACAGGATGTTAATACTGCTCCCTCCATCCATGAGCACCTTGGTGAATTTATAACCTCCCACCTGAGGGTCTACCACTAATGCCAACTGGCCCGGATTGTCAACCCGAGGGGGGGGGTGATCCTCCCTGCTCCATACGATAGGCTGCTCCGACCAGCGTAAGTAATGTGGTACAGCCGGTTCAACAGAGTTCACCGATCGCTTGTGAAGCTTCCGGTCGCGCTTATCCAAGCTAGTTGTGAAAACGTGATACTGCCCATTGTTCAACTGTTTTGGCTGGCTCTGATAACCCGACTACTGCTGCTGCTGCTGCTGTTGGTTGTAACCCCCTTGACCGCTCTGATTATTCTGGTTACTATTACCGCCCTGATTGAAACCTGAACCGGAAGCTCCATCGTGACCCGGCCCATGGAAACCAGCTCCTGAGCCACCACCTGACCCATGGTCATACCGGAAGGCATTAGAGTTTTTAAATTCCTGCATGATGTAACAATCCTTCCAAAGGTGGTTAGCCGGCGCCTCCTTCGTCCCGTGTTTTGGGCAAGGCTGATTCAACAAATAGTTTAAGCGATCCGGGTTAGGATTTGGAGCCCCATTACGATTCACCGCTTTACCTCTGTGCCGCTAACCCTTGTCCTGCGCATTAGTGTTAGCCACAAAGTCCATACTGCCATCCGCTTTACACTTGCCTCTGTTTCCATGGCCCGCCGGTTTGTATTGATGCCCCTTGGAGTTGCAGTTCTTCTTTCCCTTCCCTGCCTTGTCATCGTCAGTCTCAGGATCCTTGGTACTATCAGAATCAGCATACTTCACTAAAGCGGCCATGAGGGTTCCCATGTCATTGCAGAATCGCTTCATACGCCCCAGCTTCCACTTCAGAGGCTTAAACCGGCAGTTGCCCTCCAGGGTTAAGATCGCAGAGTCAGCATTGATCCTGTCAGATGAGTGCAAGACTTCCGAAACGCGGCGTACCCAATGGGTTGTTGACTCTCCATCCTCCTGAACACAAGCTGCCAAGTCTACTATGGACTTAGGGTGCTTACACGTATCTTTGAAATTCTGGATAAACCGGGCCCGCAACTGGGCCCATGAACTGATAGAATTAGGCGGCAGGCTTTTCAACCAAGTACGGGCCGTGCCTTCAAGCATCATGGTGAAGTACTTTGCACACGCGGTCTCATCCACATCCAGCATCTCCATGGCCATCTCATAACTCTCTACCCACGCTTCTGGAGATAAATCAGCGGTGTAATTCGGCACCTTGCGCGGACCCTTGAAGTCTTTGGGCAGGCGTACATTGCGTAAAGCGGGGACTAAACAGGGCACTCCCAAGCTAGATGCGACCCCTAGCCCGGCTGAGGTGGTAGGACGAACCGGCATAAGCTGATCCGCCTCGTTCTGTGCTGCTAACTCGGCCTCCCTTCGTGCCCGGGCCCGGTCTACTACATCCTGAGCATCGCGAACACCACCTGCCGGGTTATTGCCACGGGCCGCTTCACAGCCCCGCACATTGCTTGATATGGCCAGTTCATCCAGGCACCTGCTATAGCTCCGGCTTGGACGAGGTGTGGAATGAATCCGATCGCGGCTGTATGAGTATGCCTCCTGTTGAGTCAAAGCGGTCCGCAGAAGTTCCTTAACCCGGCGCGTCTCTATTGCTTGTGGAGAGTCCCCTTCGACCGGGATGGCTTCTAATCGCGCAGCAGCTGCAACAAGATTGTCCATAGGATTAGAATAATGACCCGGAGGTGTCTGGGCCGGCGGAGGAATCACAATGTTTTGCCGAGGAGGTTCCATCAGGAGGGGTTGGACCGTCGCTCCTGGCCCTGGTGCCTCGACCCGATTTATCTCCTGGTGCCCCGACGGATTACTGGTTCCAGCTCCCGGAGTGTGAAAGAGATTTCGAGGGTCGAACCCTAACAGCAAGCGTGATCTGTGCTTCCACTTCAGGACCTCCTGTGATGCGTTCTGGTCGAGCATGAGCTTATAGGCCTGGGCATCCAAAGCGACCCGCTCTGCGGCCATCCTATCCTTCTCTGCTGCTAGGTCCGCTTTGGCCTGTACCATATGCTCTCTCACCTTTTCAACCTCCGCATCATGGGCCTCCTGATCCGCCGGATTGGGCTCTGCCATAAGTACCGCTAGTGCGTCAAATAGGTCAGACAGAACTTGAACTGGTGGGCGCACAAGGCCTCCTGCCCCTGCTGCCGCTGCCGCTGCTGACCCGGAGAGCATTGCTGCTGCGGTCGAAGAGTGATTCGCCGCCTGCGTGCCGGCCATGAATATTCCAACCCGGTTGATCTGATCTGGGGGGTCCGGAATACTGTCGCCATCGGAACAACCCCTAATCTGGTCGTCTTGCAACTGGTACAATGATTCAGTCTCTCCGGTTGAGGACTCGTCGCTGGAATAGACGACCGTCTCGCCACCGTATTCTGACTCGTCCTCATGCTCTCCTCCGTGGATGACTCCGACGAAGGCACGCTTCCCGGCCGGTTTAACCTGGGTAGATCTCGCACACTGAGCCGTCTCGACGAGGTCGGTGCAGATGTCCGGCTCAGCCCAGGATCACCAATCTTGCCGATGAAAACGTGTATGCCACCAAAGGGGACCCGGTATCCGTACTCGATCGAGCTGGCTTCGGGACCCCATCCTGAATCGTCGATGTAGAGCTTGCCGCGACGACTCTTGGTCATCTGGCCCACAACATAGCCTTCGAGTCCTTTGAGCTTGCCCTCCAAGATCATCAAACCGTCGTGCGATTGCCCCATGGTGGGCGCCAACTGTCGTGGATTTGTCACGGCAGATGTCCTAGTGAAAGGACTTAGTCGTGGAGCCATCGCTACGGGTTAACTTGAAGGGGTTAAAGCGGACACAAAGACACAAGGGTTTATACTAGTTCGGCCCCTTCGATGAAGGTAAAAGCCTACGTCTAGTTGTGATGGAATTGATGTGGTCTCGATGGCTAGGGAGCAAACAAGCTTCGCCTAGGCTCGAGTTGTTGTTGTCTGTCCCTGAACCGCCGCTGGGTCGTCCCCTTATATATACGGGTGACGCCCGTCGGTCCATAGAGTCCCACACCGATTCATATTCGTATCCCGGTTGGTCTCTCTCTCTATTCCTAACTTACAGTACAAGTTTACATATCAAGCCGGTTTACGGCTACAGATTCTAAACCGACTACAGGCCTTGGGCCTTCATCTGCTTATACTACTAACAAAGTTAACCCGGCCCAGGTAGGCCGGTTCACACCCAGTGGTAATATCCCCAACAGGGGGGGTACCTGAGCATCACGACTCATGGGCTCTTACTAGCTCTCCAGCCCTCACCCTCTGGCCTTGTCCACGGCATCACAGCCTGGCATACCAGCGACGGCTAAGCCCGCTTGAGGGCCGGGACCTGAGGACGTAGAGCACGAAGGGGAGCAAAGGCGAGAGGGAAGAGGCACGTGGGGACCTCGCCAGGCAACTCCTCGGCTGCCAACACGTGGGCCCGGCGCCGCGCCAAGGAGTGGTTTTTGACCCCCGAGAAAAGTCATCCTCCGGAAACACTGGCTGTCATAGCACCAACCTCGAACCTAATGCAGTCCCGCTTTGGCGATGTCGCGCTCCTTTCTCACCGAACGATGGCTGCTTGAGCGCTAAAGGGGACCTCCTGAGCATCGCGACTCAGGGGCTCTTACTGGACCCCGGGCCGCTCACCTCCTGGCCTTGACCACGGCATCGCGACCTAGCATACCAGCGACGGCTGAAGCCTGCCTTGGGACCGGGACCTGTCAGCGCAGAGCGTCAAGTCCTTGCGAGGTTTGAAAGGAGGAACTAAGCTAAGACGGGACGAGCATCCCTCAACACTTCATGATAACGATCATATTAACAAATGGAACTACAAGCACCTTACAAACCCCTACGGGGTGTGTTCTTCGATTCCTCGCAAGGAACAAAAGGAGCAGATCCTAAAGAGTGCTAACTACGCACGCCTCCGCAAGAGACGCTGATGTCTACTACACAACCTTCTTCTTGTAGACGTTGTTGGGCCTGCAAGTGCATAGGTTTGTAGGACAGTAGCAAATTTCCCTCAAGTGGATGACCTAAGGTTTATCAATCCGTAGGAGGCGTAGGATGAAGATGGTCTCTCTCAAACAACCCTGCAACCAGATAACAAAGAGTCTCTTGTGTCCCCAACACACCCAATACAATGGCAAATTGTATAGGTGCACTAGTTCGGCGAAGAGATGGTGATACAAGTGCAATATGGATGGTAGATAAAGGTATTTGTAATCTGAAAATATAAAAACAGCAAGGTAACAAGTGGTAAAAGTGAGTGTAAACGGTATTGCAATGATAGGAAACAAGGCCAAGGGTTCATACTTTCACTAGTGCAAGTTCTCTCAACAATAATAACACAGATAGATCATATAACAAGCCCTCAACATGCAACAAAGAGTCACTCCAAAGTCACTAATAGCAGAGAACAAACGTAGAGATTATGGTAGGGTACGAAACCACCTCAAAGTTATTCTTTCGGATCAATCTATAAAAGAGTTCATACTAGAATAACACCTTAAGATACAAATCAACCAAAACCCTAATGTCACCTAGATACTCCATTGTCACCTCAAGTATCCATGGGCATGATTATATGATATGCATCACACAATCTCAGATTCATCCAACCAAAATAAAAGTACTTCAAAGAGTGCCCCAAAGTTTCTATCAGAGAGTCAAGAACGTGTGCCAACCCCTATACATAGGTTCCCAATGTCATGAAGCCCACAAGTTGATCACCAAAAAATACATCAAGTGGCACATGATATCCCATTATCACCACGTATAATCACGGGAAGACATACATCAAGTGTTCTCATAAAAGACTCAATCCGATAAGATAACTTCAAAGGGGAAACTCAATTCATCACAAGAGAGTAGAGGGGGAGAAACATCATAAGATCCAACCACAATAGCAAAGCTCGGGATACATCAAGATCGTGCCATAGAGGGAACACGAGAGAGAACACGAGAGAGAGAGAGAGATCAAACACATAGCTACTGGTACATACCCTAAGCCCCGAGGGTGAACTACTCCCTCCTCGTCATGGATAGCGCCGGGATGATGAAGATGGCCACCGGTGATGGGATCCCCCTCCGGCAGGGTGCCGAGAAGGGCTCCCGAGAGGTTTTTGGTGGCTACAGAGGCTTGCGGCGGTGGAACTCCCGATCTATCTTCTGTTATGGAAGTTTTAGGGTACGTAGGTATATATGGGTGCAAGGGGTACGTAAGTGGAGCTACGGGGGCCCCACGAGGCAGGGGGGCGCTCCCTAGGGGGGTGGGCGTGCCCCCCACACTCCTGAGCACCTCCCGTATCTTCTGAAATGGAGTCCAAGTTCATCAGGTGGGTTTCCTTCCAAAAATAACTTCTCCAGTTGATTTTGTTCCGTTTTGACTCCGTCTGATATTCCTTTTCCTCGAAACACTGAAATAGGCATAAAACATCAAATCTGGGCTGGGCCTTCGGTTAATAGGTTAGTCCCAAAAATAATATAAAAGTGGATAATAAAGCCCAATATTGCCTAAAATAGTAGATAAAGTAGCATGGAGCAATCAAAAATTATAGATACGTTGGAGACGTATCAAGCATCCCCGAGCTTAATTCCTGCTCGTCCTCGAGTAGGTAAATGATAAAAAAGAATTTTTGATGCGGAGTGATACTTTGGCATAATTTCAATGTAAATCTTCTTAATTGTGATATGAATATTCAGATCCAAAAGATTTAAGACAAAAGTTCATATTGACACAAAAATAATAATACTTCAAGCATACTAATCAAAGCAATCATGTCTTCTCAAAATAACATGGCAAAAGAAAGTTCATCCCTACAAAATCATATAGTTAGGCTATGCTTCATTTTCATCACACAAAGATGTTCCCAACTTCTATACCCCCGATGACAAGCCAATCAATTGTTTCATACTTAAATAATCTCAAACTTTTTCAACCTTCACGCAATACATGAGCGTGAGCCATGGATATAGCACTATGGGTGGAATAGAATATGATGATGGGGATTGTGTGGAGAATACAAAAAAGGAGAAAGTCTCACATTGACGAGGCTAATCAACGGGCTATGGAGATGCCCATCAATTGATGTCAACATGAGGAGTAGGGATTGCCATGCAACGGATGCACTAGAGCTATGAATGCTCAACAAAAGAAAACTAGTGGGTGTGCATCCAACTCGCTTGCTCACGAAGACCTAGGGCATTTGAGGAAGCCCATCGTCGGAATATACAAGCCAAGTTCTATAATAAAAAATTCCCACTAGTATAAAAAGACAACTTATGAGACTCACTACACGAAGAACAAGGTGCTACTTTGAAGCACAAGTGTGGAAAAAGAGATAGTAGCATTGCCCTTTTTTCTTTTTTTTTTCTTTTTTTGGGCCTTTATTTTTTTTCTTTTGGCCTTTCTCTTTTTTTATTTGGGCAATGCTCTAATAATGATGATCATCACACTTCTATTGATTACAACACAAGGATTACAACTCGAAACTTAGAACAAGATATGACTCTATATGAATGCCTCCGGCGGTGTACGGGGATGGTGCAATGAATCAAGAGTGACATGTATGGAAAATAATGCATGGTGTCTTTGCCAGAAATACGATGTCAACTACAGGATCATGCAATGGCAATATGACAAAAGTAATGTATGTCATGATGATGATGGTGGAAGTTGCATGGCAATATATCTCGGAATGGCTATGGAAATGCCATGATAGGTAGGTATGGTGGCTGTTTTGAGGAAGATATAAGGAGGTTTATGTGTGATAGAGTGTATCGTATCACGGGGTTTGGATGCACCGGCGAAGTTTGCGCCAACTCTCGAGGTGAGAAAGGGCAATGCACGGTACCGAAGAGGCTAGCAAAGGTGGAAAGGTGAGAGTGCGTATAATCCATGGACTCATCATTAGTCAAAAGAACTCATATACTTATTGCAAAAATTTAGAAGTCATCAAAAATTCAAGTACTACGCGCATGCTCCTAGGGGGATAGATTGGTAGGAAAAGACCATCGCTCGTCCCCGACCGCCACTCATAAGGATGCACAAGCCAGGTACACTTCATGTTTCAAATTTGTTACACAACTTTAACCATACGTGCATGCTACGGGACTTGCAAACTTCAACACAAGTATTTCTCAAATTCATAATCACCCAACTAGCATGACTTTGATATTATCATCTCCATATCTCAAAACAATTATCAAGTATCAAACTTTTCTTAGTATTCAACACACTCATAAGAAAGTTTCACATATCTTGAATACCAAGTATATTAATATTAAGCAAACTACCATGCTATTAATGACTCTCAAAATAATCTAAGTGAAGCATGAGAGTTCATCTATTTCTTCAAAATAAAACTACCACCATGCTTTAAAAGATATAAGTGATGCACTAGAGCGAATGACAAACTACTCCAAAAGATATAAGTGAAGATCAATGAGTAGCTAAATAATTATGCAACTATATGAAGACTCTCTCTCATTTAATAATTTCAGATCTTGATACTTTATTCAAACAGCAAGCAAAGCTAAAGAAAACTACATTGCAAGGATAGCACAAATCATGTGAAGAAGCAAAAACTTAGGCTCAACCGATACTAACCGATAGTTGTTGAAGAAGAAAGGTGGGATGCCTACCGGGGCATCCCCAAGCTTAGATGATTGAGACTTCTTGAAATATTATCTTGGGATGCCTTGGGCATCCCCAAGCTTGAACTTTTGTGTCTCCTTAATTCCTCTCATATCATGGTTTCTCTTTGTATCAAAAAGCTTCATTCACAACAAACTCAACAAGAACTCGTGAGATAGGTTAGTATAAACCAATGCTAAACCTTATCATTTTCTACTGTAACAAATCACTAAAATTATTATTCAACATTTAATACTAAATGCCTCTGCATATTTAAAACTCCTATCCTCGAATAGAATCATTAAACAAGCGAACATATGCAAACAATGCAAACATAACAGCAATCTGCTAAAATAGTACAGTCTGTAAAGAATGCAAGAGTATCAATACTTCCCTAACTCCAAAAATTATGAACTAAAATTCCCAGTGTAGTAAATTTATCATATCTCATTATGCAAAGAGATTCAACATTATACCACTCTCTGACTTTTCTAGGGAATTTTTGCAACAGCGGTAAACTTTCTGTTTTTCAAACAGCAACATGTATACTAGCAAAATAAGCATGGCAAAGGCTATCCTTGACTTCTTTATTGAAACTAAAGC
Source organism: Triticum dicoccoides (assembly GCF_002162155.2). Classification (NCBI taxonomy): domain Eukaryota; kingdom Viridiplantae; phylum Streptophyta; class Magnoliopsida; order Poales; family Poaceae; genus Triticum; species Triticum dicoccoides. The sequence continues at coordinate 426,724,428 of NC_041391.1, read as the reverse complement.
TGCAAAACATTATTCCAACTAACAGCAAGCAAAAACTAACAAAAGTGTCATGGATTTGTCACGGCAGATGTCCTAATGAAAGGACTTAGTCGTGGAGCCATCGCTACGGGTTAACTTGAAGGGGTTAAAGCGGACACAAAGACACGGGGGTTTTATACTAGTTCGGCCCCTTCGATGAAGGTAAAAGCCTACATCTAGTTGTGATGGAATTGATGTGGTTTCGATGGCTAGGGAGCAAACAAGCTTCGCCTAGGCTCGAGTTGTTGTTGTCTGTCCTGAACCGCCGCCGGGTCGACCCCTTATATACACGGGTGACGCCCGTCGGTCCATAGAGTCCCAACCGGTTCATACTTGTATACTGGTTGGTCCCTCTCTATTCCTAACTTACAATACAAGTTTACATATCAAGCCGGTTTACAGCTACAAGCTCTAAACCGACTACAGGCCTTGGGCCTTCATCTGCTTATACTACTACTGAAGTTAACCCGGCCCAGATAGGCCGGTTCATGCCCGGTGGTAATATCCCCAACATTAGGCCCCAGATTGATTTGAACTGGTTCATGTCGCCATGTCGTCATCATCTCTGGTTGCTGTAAACCGGTATGATGTCATCATGAAGTTAACATTTATGACGCCTTCTTTTATCGATAGATCTGCGATGTCCAAGTCATCACCTCCACTTCCGAAATTTCGGCTCCTGGATTCGCACGCCTGACCCACATCTGCTGCCTTATAAATAGGACCGAAGGGTCATTTCCTTTTACTCCTCTTCGTCTCTTTCTATTCGTCTTCCTCGCATCGCCAGCCTCGGAGCTCCGCCGCCGCCGTCGACCTCTGCATCATCTTGGGCCGCTGCATCAACCTGAACGCACCAGAGCACTGCGGTATCCTCCCGCGTCTTCTTCGTTTCCAGTAAGCCTTCCATTCCTCTTGACCTAAATCTGTTCTTCGGGTTTCATGTTCTTGCCGAGTTCATTGTTTGTTCATACCCGTACCCAAACTCCTGAATAAATCTGTGAACCCCTGCCCTGATTAGCAGTAGCATTTAGCATCCGCCTGTAGTTTCACGCTTAAGTCCATAGATCTCATCTACATATCTGCTTGTTGGTTCACTTCCGTTCTGTCTTTATCCTTTTGAATATTTTCTATTTTTCTGAACTTGCTTCAGATCCATTGCTGCAATAAAACTTTGCGAAACCTGTTTCTGCATACTTAGCCCTCCGCCAACTTCGATTGCTTTCCATGTTTAGGTCAGGTGGTTTAACTTAATACAGAAAAAGTTAATAATCCGGCATATACCATTAGTCCCCTTGTTGAACTGCCAGAACTCTTTAGCCAGCTGATGCCACCTTATAGATATCCAGTTTAAATGTACTACCTCCGGTTTAACATTGCTCAGACCAGCACCTTCTGTTATCCAACATATTCCTGAACCGGAAGCACCTATTTCTTGTAGATCTTACCATGGCCAAACAAGTGTATGAGTGCAACTGGGTTCCTTCTCGCGTCACAGAGACTCAGCTGGACGATTTAGTCTTGATTGGCGCTTTAGACAGCAAAGATACGATCCACTGGAGGGTTCCTGGAAATGAATGTCCTCCCACACCTCAAGAAGGATAGGTTGTGATCTTTGCGGATCATTTAGCCCGGGGCTTCAAACCGCCCGGTTCTAAATTTTACCGGGATGTGTTAGCCAATTTTCAGCTCCGCCCGCAAGATATTGGCCCCAATTCTGTTACCAACCTATGTCACTTCCAAGTGCTCTCTGAGGTATACCTTCAAGAGGAGCCTTCAGTTGAATTGTTTAGAGACTACTTCCACTTAAACCGCCGCACAGAATTCACTGATGGCCCCAATACTGAATTGGGCGGTATGGCAATTCAGAAAAGAAAGGAGATCACTTATCCCCACGCCAGACTACACAGCCACCCCAAGGAGTGGAATGCAACATGGTTTTATTGCAAAGACACTTCTCCTGAGAATGAAAATCCTTTACCTAGCTTTCGTCCGGTGCGGCTCAGCAACACTCACCCCTTTCCGCAAAGATTAAGTGCCAAGGAGAGAAGTAAATATGCTCCCCAATTATCCAAGCTCCGAGCCTTCATGGCCAACGGTTTAACAGGAATAGACCTTGCACGCTGTTGGATATCATGGAGCGTACTGCCTCTCAGCCGGCGCTCCGGTTTGATGTGCACGTATACTGATAGCGTCGATGACCCACTCCAACACACCAAAATCCAGCTCTCCGATGATGAAGTCACAGAGTCTGTGAAGAAAATGCTGAACGAACCGGAGCATCTCTGCGCTCAAACCGGCCTGCTCCCTTTCTGCGCTACCAACAAACCGCCAGCTGTAAGATTTTGATTATTCTTTTATTGAACCTGTTACTACTATCTCCGTTTGGCATCGATCACTGCTTAATCTGGGGGATAATTCGTTTTGGAGCAAGAAGCTTCCACAAGACAAAGCGGAGAAAGCAGAACGGCCAACCCGGCCAAAGACCAAGGTCATGAAGAAGCCTGCTAAAAAGAGGAAAACCACTGCTTCATCTGATCCGGCCGTTGATGATGATGTGGGTAACTCAGACTTTGAGGTAGAACTCGATTCACTAGGCTTACTTTTTACACGCCTTATTGATGATGATACTTGTCAGGACAACGCTGAAGCCAGCAATGCTGATATCGCTGAGGTAACTATTCTCTCTTCCGATTCAGATCCTTTGCCTTTGCCAAAATTTCGCCAGACAAACCGGAAAGTTAAATTTTCTCATCCTCTTGCTTACTTGGATCCCAAATTTCTTATGAAGACTCAGCAACACGAAGCTCGCCGCACAACCCGGCACAGCGGCCAGGTAGTTACCTCTGCCGGTTTACCAAATAGTCCGGTTCGAAAACGCCGCTCCGAGGTCTCCGACCTTTTTATTAATTTACATCCTAAAGCGGGTTACTTCCGTCAACCTCTTAATCCGTCCGACTCCGATTATTAGGTTACTTCTCATTCATCCTCTGGTGAATCATCGGCCACCCAGCTGCCGCCACTGAAAACGGTCCTTGGGTAAGTTAAGCTGAACATATGCTTCTGGTATACTGTGTCATAACTTATGCTGTTCCTTGATTCTTTGTTTCTCTTTCAGGGCTAAACCTAAACCGAGCAAGAAAGCCCGCCTGGACAAAGCGGCCGAGGAAAATGTGGCCCCTGAACAGGATAGAGCTCCAGATCTTGAAGCGTTCGTTCATGAGGATATTCCCAACGATCCTCCCTTGCAAGATGATACTATCTTTGAGAAAAGGCCTATCAATACTTCAGTCCCTGTTGACCCGCCTGCCAGCTCCATCCGGATTGAAAAATCCCGCAGTCCTTCAAAACCTGCTGACAATCCGACCGCGCCAACGCAAACCGGTGAGTCCAAAGACGATGACGTTGTGATTACCGGTGTAGGTCGCTCTGAACCAGGGAATCCCGTCGCTTTAACCAAGCATACTGTGAAAGAAGATTTTTCTGCCCTGAACAAGGGTAAATGGGATGTTGAGCTGGAAACATATGCTGCTCTGAGTGCCCATGATCTCCATTCAGGTTACTTGAACCGGCTATATACTAGTCGTGACTGTGAAGCTGGCCTGGTAAAGATGATGAGAGATAAATTTGAGGCAACTTCCTTATGCTTCTTCTTTCTTTAAGTACTGCCACTATATTTATCCTCCTAGCCCCCAAGGGCCGGTTTGTAGTCTTCTTCAAGCCGGGACTTGAATACTGTCCACAATACTTTGAAATCCAGCAATGTAGGCCCCGAGGGCCGGTTCAACTTAGCATAGTTAAACCGGGACTCCAATAAAGATTATAACATGAGAACATAACTGAGCAAATAGCCATTAGCCCCCAAGTGCCAAGTTGAATACCTGTATTGAGCTTGGGACTTTGCGATTTCGTAATAGATGGAAATTGAAGGTGCATTAGCCCCCAAGTATCAAGCGCATAACTTGTTATGTGGTTGGTACTTCAGATTCTTGCACTGTTTGTTTGAAGGCAAGCACTATCTGTATGCAGGCTGAAGTGAAGATCAAAGAGGACCGGACAACTGATCTTCAGGCAACTTTGAAAACCCAACAGGCTGAAACCGACAAGGCAAAGGAAGAATTAATCGGCACCTTGAGCATCACAGAAAAGCTGAAGGAGGGCTTCAACAAGGAGCGGGCTGATTGGGCCGCTGAGAAGGCCGGTTTAACAAAAAGGGCTGAAAACGCTGAAGCTGCCCTTAAACCGGTGGTAGATGAACTTACTGCCGTAAAGCGGCAAGTACATTCCATGACCGCTGCTATCTTTGGTAAGCTCCTTTTGATTTCTTTGACAATTCTGACCTGCTTACAACAGGTCCGGTTTGTGACTTCTCCTGTATTGTTGCAGGTACACGTATTGGTCACTTAGGATCAGATGTTCGGATGAAGTTGAAGGCTGCATACACGTTGATTGAGAAACTGTATACCGGAGCGCAGCGGATCATTACCACCACATCTCATAACAATCCGGCACATACTTTAATCCAAGATACTCTAAAGAGGTTGTAAATGCTTCCTGCCCGGATTGAAGAACTGAAGAAATCTGCTGCTCGAACCGGCGCAATTAATGCCTTGATCTGGGCAAAAGCATGGGTGCCGGATTTCGATCCTGTTGAAGCAGCTCAAGGCTATCCCAGCTTGAAGGAAGATGGCTCAGAATTCAATGAAGAGGATTTGAGAGCGATAAACCGTGCAATGCGCCCTCTGGCTTGTCAATTAGCTGAGGAGGCAGACTTGTCGCATTACCAAGCTCAGTACGATGATCAGAACAAGCGAGCGGCTGCACCAGCTTTTGAAGCGGAGAATCTGATTCCTCCAAACCGTAAGCATACTTACGCTCCTGATATTGAACCGTCTTCTCTGATCCATGAAGAGGCTGTCTTTCAAGCTTTAATGGGAATCGACTGGACCACTGTTGATTTGCAGCCAATGGATAAGATGAGGAATCTGAAGCGACGCAAGACGATGAGCAGGCTTGAACCGGAGGCCGGTTTAAATGGCTGCCTTATGATGATCTGCCAAAATAACAATGATCCTATTTGGCCACCGTGTTGCCTTGTAATAGGATAGTTAATGCTTCTGTCTTGAATATGCCTTCGTGCATAAGTACTGATACTTTTGTTTGAAAAGCCTCAAATTATATTTCCTGCAATCAGAAAAATCTTGAACTTCGGTGGTGGTTGTACCGCCAGCCAGTTTATGATCTTGACATATATATATCATCAATGTATTTAAAACATATAACTAATTTAAGCGATACAAAGTACCCGCCATCACTGGGCATGAAGTTGGCTTAGCCAGGCTTGAAGCGGAGGTTTTATAAACCATCACCGTAAAAGGGGAGAAAAACAGCTCCCATGTAAACCGTGCTGGGTCATTACGAGCCCCCCTGTTACTCCATGATGTTAATAGGAAAGGTAAACCGGGTATATTTCGCCGGATTAAAAATGAACTGAATCTGTCAACTGAACCGGTTAAAAAGTGTTGTTGGTTTGAAGGAAACACAACAAAAATTAAGAAATAGCCATAAAGAAATATGGAAGCAAAGGCAACGATAAAAAACCGTTTGCAAAAAAACATGCTATACTGAGCCGATCAGATGGTGTTACCATGGTCGGACAGGACCAAGCCCCCAATAGGAGTGACAATGGCTCAAGTCAGCCAGGTCCCCAAATGAAACCGTGGCATATATGCCAATCAAAAGGCATGGCAATGGTTCGGGTTCAACCAAGCCCCCAAGTGATTTTGTGGCCTTAGGCCGATCAAGAGGCGTGACTGGTTCAGACTTGACCATGTCCCCAAGTGATCTGGTGGCTTTCGCCTATCAAAAAGGTGTCGCGTTGGTTCGGACACGACCAAGGCCCCAAGTGATATAAAAAGCAAATTTCAAGGGGTAAACCGGAGGCCGATTTAAAACAGAACTACTCCATGTAACCACGCATGATATGAAAGGACAGAGACCCCGCTTTAGCTGAGTACATTGTCATAATATGTACATAGAAAGAGCCGATGGCTCAAGTGTAGTAAGGCCAAAGATGAGCTATGTTCCACGGCCTGTTGGTCTCCTCCTCTGATTTGCGTGAGTCTTTATGCTCCCGAATATCGATCAGATAGTATGACCCGTTGTGCAGATCCTTGCTGACCACGAAAGGTCCTTCCCAAGGTGGGGATAACTTGTCCGCATCTGTCTGGTCTTGGATGAGCCGAAGCACCAAATCTCCTTCTTGAAAAGTTCTGGTTCTAACCCGGCGACTGTGATAGCGACGAAGATCTTGTTGATAAATCGCCGAGCGGGCAGCCGCTATGTCACGCTCCTCATCCAACAGGTCCAAAGAGTCTTGCCGTGCTATCTCATTGTCCGCTTCAACATAAGCCGCTACACGAGGTGAATCGTGCCAGATATCACTAGGGAGAACCGCCTCCGCTCCGTAGACCATAAAAAACGGCGTGTATCCTGTAGATCGGTTGGGCGTCGTATTGATACTCCATAGCACAGACGGTAGCTCTTCAACCCAACAACCCGGTGTTCTTTGCAATGGAACCATAAGCCAGGGTTTGATGCACGCAAGATCTCTTGATTAGCCCGTTCTGCCTGCCCATTGGACTGGGGGTGAGCCACTGACGATACGTCAAGTCGGATGTGCTCACATTCACAGAATTCCTTCATAGCACCCTTAGATAAATTGGTACCATTGTCAGTAATGATACTGTGTGGAAAGCCAAACCGGAAAATCACCTTTTTAATAAACTGCACCGCTGTAGCTGCATCACACTTACTGACAGGCTCCGCTTCAACCCACTTGGTAAACTTGTCAACTGCCACCAAAAGGTGGGTTTTCTTATCCTTGGATCTTTTAAAAGGTCCAACCATATCCAGCCCCCATGTTGCAAATGGCCAAGTAATTGGAATCATCCTCAATTCTTGAGCCGACACATGAGCACGCCTTGAAAATTTCTGACAGCCATCACACCGCTTAACCAAGTCCTCCGCATCAGCATGAGCTGTCAACAAGTAGAACCCGTGACGAAACGCCTTTGCCACCAGAGACTTTGAACCGGCGTGATGACCACAATCCCCTTCATGGATTTCTCGTAAGATTTCACAGCCTTCCTCAGGAGAGACGCAGTGTTGAAACGCCCCTGATACACTGCAATGATGCAATTCGCCATTGACAATGGTCATAGATTTGGATCGCTGGACTATCTGCCTGGCTAGAATCTCATCCTCAGGCAACTCTCCCCGGTTCATGTACGCAAGATAAGGAACTGTCCAATCCAGTATAACATGCAGGGCTGCCACCAATTGAGCCTCCGGATCAGGAATAGCTAAATCCGCTTCACCCAGGAGCTTGACTGACGGGTTGTGCAACACATCAAGAAAGACATTAGGCGGGACCGGTTTACGCTAAGAGCCCAACCGGCTTAAAGCGTCCACCGCTTCATTTTTTCGACGAGCCACGTGATCCACCTGATAACCTTTGAAGTGACCTGCAACCATATCCACCTCGCGACGATATGCAGCCATAAGTGGGTCCTTAGAATCCCAAGTGCCAGACACCTGTTGAGCCACGAGGTCCGAGTCACCGAAGCACTTAACCCGGCTTAGATTAATCTCTTTAGCCATCCGGAGACCATGGAGCAAAGCTTCATACTCAGCTGCATTATTAGTACAAGGGAACATTAAGCGGAGAACATAACAAAACTTATCACCTCGTGGGGAAGTTAATACGACTCCAGCCCCCGAGCCTTCCAATTTCCTGGATCCATCAAAATGGATAGTCCAATATGTGTGATCCGGCTTCTCCTCTGGTGCTTGCAACTCTGTCCAATTATTGATGAAATCAACAAGTGCTTGAGATTTTACTGCCGTCTGAGGCACATACTTCAATCCGTGCGGCCCAAGTTCTATGGCCCACTTGGCAATCCGGCCAGTGGCCTCCCGGTTCTGTATGATATCGCCCAAGGGAGCTGAACTTACCACTGTGATGGGGTGCCCGTGGAAATAGTGCTTCAACTTTCGGCTTGCCATGAAAACTCCATATACCAGCTTCTGCCAATGCAGATATCTTTGCTTGGATTCAATGAGAACCTCGCTGATATAATAAACCGGCCGCTGAACCGGATACTCTTTGCCTGCCTCCTTGCGTTCCACCACAATAGCCACGCTAACTGCTCGAGCATTGGCCGCTACGTATAACAACAACGGCTCCTTGTCGACCGGAGCTGCAAGAATGGGCTGATTGGCTAATTGGCGCTTTAAATCCTCCAACGCTTCATCAGCAGCCGGGCTCCAGATGAATTGATCTGTCTTCCTCAGCATCTGGTACAAAGGGATGGCCTTCTCTCCGAGGCGGCTGATAAACCGCCTCAGTGCGGCGATCCGACCCGCCAAACGCTGAACATCGTTGATACACTTAGCATCAGCCAGGGAGGTGATAGCCGTAATTTTCTCTGGATTGGCCTCAATTCCTCTATTGGACACCAGAAAACCCAATAACTTGCCTGCCGGAACACCAAAGACACATTTGGCCGGGTTAAGCATCATCTTGTAAGCCCTCAAGTTGTCAAAGGTTTCCTTCAAATCATCAACCAGCGTCTCCTTTTGCCTTGACTTGACTACAATATCGTCCACATAGGCGTGCACATTACGGCCGATCTGTTTATGCAGGCAGTTCTGTACACACCGTTGATAAGTGGCTTGGGAGCTCTTGAGCCCAAAAGGCATAGATACATAGCAGAAGGCTCCAAAGGGAGTAATAAACGCCGTCTTCTCCTGGTCCTTAACCGCCATTTTGATCTGATGGTACCCAGAGTATGCATCCAAAAAACTCAAACGCTCACAACCCGCCGTGGCATCAATAATCTGGTCAATGCAGGGGAGGGCAAAAGGATCCGCTGGACAAGCCTTGTTAAGATCCGTGTAATCCACACACATACGCCAAGTGCCGTTTTTCTTAAGAACCAGCACCGAATTAGCAAGCCACTCTGGATGGAACACTTCAATGATAAAACCAGCTGCTAAGAGTCTGGCCACTTCCTCTCCAATGGCTTTGCGCCTTTCTTCGTTAAACCGGCGGAGAAACTGTTTTACCGGTTTATACTTGGGATCAACATTAAGAGTGTGCTCAGCGAGTTCCCTCGGTACACCTGGCATGTCAGAAGGCTTCCATGCAAAAATGTCCCGATTCTCATAGATGAACTCGATGAGCACGCTTTTCTATTTAGGGTCCAAGTTGGCACTGACAGTGAACTGCTTGGACGAATCGCTGGGCACGAAGTCAACAAGCTTGGTCTCAGCTGCCGATTTGAACTTCAGATCTGAATCATGCTCTGTAGTGGGCTTCTTCAAAGGGGTCATGTCCCCCGGATCAACATTGTCCCTATAATATTTCAACTCCTCCATGGCGCAAACCGATTCTGCATAGGCCGCATCACCTTCCTCACATTCCAAAGCAATCTTGCGGCTCCCATGAACCGTGATTGTCCCTTTGTAACCCGGCATCTTGAGTTGCAAATAGATATAACAAGGCCGTGCCATGAATTTGGCATAAGCTAGCCGCCCAAACAAGGCGTGATACGGGCTCCGGATTTTCACCACCTCAAAGTTTAGTGTTTCAGATCGGGAATCATGCTCATCCCCGAAAGCCACCTCCAGGGCTATCTTACCGACAGGGTATGCCGATTTACCAGGCACCACACCATGGAACACCGTATTAGACGGTCTGAGATCCTTGTCTGTTAGCCCCATGCGGCGGAATGTCTCATAGTACAAGATGTTAATACTGCTCCCTCCATCCATGAGCACCTTGGTGAATTTGTAACCTCCCACCTGAGGGTCTACCACTAATGCCAACTGGCCTGGGTTGTCAATTCGGGGGGGGGGGGGTGATCCTCTCTGCTCCACACGATAGGCTGCTCCGACCAGCGTAAGTAACGTGGTACGGCCGGTTCAACAGAGTTCACCGCACACTTGTGAAGCTTCCGGTCGCGCTTATCCAGGCTGGTTGTGAAAACGTGATACTGCCCATTGTTCAACTGTTTTGGCTGGCTCTGATAACCCGACTGCTGCTGCTGTTGCTGTTGGTTGTAGCCCCCTTGACCGCTCTGATTGTTCTGGTTACTATTACCGCCCTGATTGAAACCTGAACCGGAAGCTCCATCGTGACCCGGCCCATGGAAACCGGATCCTGAACCACCACCTGACCCATGGTCATACCGGAAGGCATTAGAGTTTTTAAATTCCTGCATAATGTAACAATCCTTCCAAAGGTGGTTAGCCGGTGCCTCCTTCGTCCCGTGTTTTGGGCAGGGCTGATTCAGCAAATAGTTTAAGCGATCCGGGTTAGGATTTGGAGCCCCATTATGAATCGCCGCTTTACCTCTGTGCCGCTGACCCTTGTCCTGCGCATTAGTGTTAGCCACAAAGTCCATGCTGCCCTCCGCTTTACGCTTGCCTCCGTTTCCATGGCCCGCCGGTTTATATTGATGCCCCTTGGAATTGCTATTCTTCTTTCCCTTCCCTGCTTCGTCATCGTCAGTCTCGGGATCCTTGGTACTATCAGAATCAGCATACTTCACCAAAGCGGACATGAGAGTTCCCATGTCATTACAGAACCGCTTCATACGCCCCAGCTTCAACTTTAAAGGCATAAACCGGTAGTTGCCCTCCAGGGTTATGATCACCGAGTCAGCATTGATCCTGTCAGACGAGTGCAAGACTTCCGAAACGCGTCGCACCCAATGGGTTGTTGACTCTCCGTCCTCCTGAACACAAGCCGCCAAATCAACTATGGACTTAGGCTGCTTACATGTGTCTTTGAAATTCTGGATAAACCGGGCCCGCAACTGAGCCCATGAACTGATAGAATTAGGCGGTAGGCTTTTCAACCAAGTACGGGCCGTGCCTTCGAGCATCATGGTGAAGTACTTTGCACACGCGGTTTCCTCCACATCCAGCATCTCCATGGCCATCTCATAACTCTCTACCCACGCTTCTGGAGATAAATCAGCGGTGTAATTCGGCACCTTGCGCGGACCCTTGAAGTCTTTTGGCAGGCGCACATTGCGTAAAGCGGGGACTAAACAGGGTACTCCCAAGCTAGATGCCACTCCTGGCCCGGCCGAGGTGGTGGGACGGACCGGTGTAAGCTGATCCGCCTCGTTCTGTGCTGCTAACTCGGCCTCCCTTCGTGCCCGGGCCCGGTCCACTACATCCTGAGCATCACGAACCCCACCTGCCGGGCTATTGCCTCGGGCCGCTTCACGGTTCCGCGCGTTGCTTGATACGGCCGGTTCATCCATGCGCCTACTGTACCTCCGGCTTGGACGAGGTGTGGAATGAATCCGGTCACGGCTATATGAATACGCTTCCTGTTGAATCAAAGCAGTCCGGAGAAGTTCCTTAACCCGGCGCGTTTCTATTGCCTGTGGAGAGTCTCCTTCGACCGGGATAGCTTCTAATCGCGCAGCAGCTGCGACAAGATTGTCCATTAGATTTGAATAATGACCCGGAGGTGTCTGGACCGGTGGAGGAATCACAATGTTCTGCCGAGGAGGTTCCATCAGGCGGGGTTGGACCGTCGCTCCTGGCCCTGGTGCCTCGACCCCGTTTACCTCCTGGTGCCCTGGCGGATTACTGGTTCCTGCTCCCGGAGTATAAAAGAGATTTCGAGGGTCAAACCCTAACGGCAGGCGTGACCTGTGCTTCCGCTTTAAGACCTCCTATGATGCGCTCTGGTCGAGCATGAGCTTATAGGCCTGGGCGTCTAAAGTGGCCCGCTCTGCGGCCATCCGGTCTCTCTCCGCCGCCAGATCGGCTTTGGCCTGCACGATCTGCTCTCTCACCTTCGCAACCTCCACATCATGGGCCTCCTGATCCGCCGGATTGGCCTTGGCCATAAGTACCGCTAGCGCATCAAATAGGTCAGACAGAACTTGAACCGGCGGGCGTACAAGGCCTCCTGCGCCTGCTGCCGCTGCCGCTGCTGATCCGGAGAGCATTGCTGCTGCGGTCAAAGAGTGATTCGCCGCCTGCGTGCCGGCCATGAATATTCCAACCCGGTTGATCTGATCTGGGGGGTCCGGAATACTTTCGCCATCGGAACAGCCCCTAATCTGGTTGTCTTGCAACTGGTACAACGATTCAGTCTCTCCGGTCGAGGACTCGTCGCCAGAATAGACGACGGTCTCGCTACCGTATTCCGGCTCGTCCTCATGCCCTCCTCTGTGGATGACTCCAACGAAGGCACGCTTCATGGCCGGTTTAACCTGGGTAGATCTCGTACGTTGAGCCGTCTCGACGAGGTTGGTGCAGATGTCCGGCTCAGGCCCAGGCTCACCAATCTTGCCGATGAACACGTGTATACCACCAAAGGGGACCCGGTATCCGTACTCGATCGAGCTGGCTTCGGGACCCCATCCTGAATCGTCGATGTAGAGCTTGCCGCGACCACTCTTGGTCATCCGGCCCACAGCATAGCCTTCGAGTCCTTTGAGCTTGCCCTCCAAGATCATCAAACCGTCGTGCGATAGCCCCACGGTGGGCGCCAACTGTCGTGGATTTGTCACGGCAGATGTCCTAATGAAAGGACTTAGTCGTGGAGACATCACTACGGGTTAACTTGAAGGGGTTAAAGCGGACACAAAGACATGGGGGTTTTATACTAGTTCGGCCCCTTCGATGAAGGTAAAAGCCTACGTCTAGTTGTGATGGAATTGATGTGGTTTCGATGGCTAGGGAGCAAACAAGCTTCGCCTAGGCTCGAGTTGTTGTTGTCTGTCCTGAACCGCCGCCGGGTCGACCCCTTATATACACGGGTGACGCCCGTCGGTCCATAGAGTCCCAACCGGTTCATACTTGTATACTGGTTGGTCCCTCTCTATTCCTAACTTACAATACAAGTTTACATATGAAGCCGGTTTACGGCTACAAGCTCTAAACCGACTAACAGGCCTTGGGCCTTCATCTGCTTATACTACTACTGAAGTTAACCCGGCCCAGATAGGCCGGTTCACGCCCGGTGGTAATATCCCCAACAAAAAGGAAATGATGCTCCAAGCAAAACACATATCATGTGGTGAATAAAAATATAGCTCCAAGTAAAGTTACCGACGAACGAAGATGAAAGAGGGGATGCCTTCCGGGGCATCCCCAAGCTCAGGCTCTTGGTTTTCCTTGAATGTTACCTTGGGGTGCCTTGGGCATCCCCAAGCTTAGGCTCTTGCCACTCCTTATTCCATAGTCCATCAAATCTTTACCCAAAACTTGAAAACTCCACAACACAAAACTCAACAGAAAACTCGTAAGCTCCATTAATATTAGAAAACAAAACCACCACTTAGGTACTGTAATGAACTCATTCTAAATTCATATTGGTGTAATATCTACTATACTCTAACTTATCTATGGTTCATACCCTCCGATACTACTCATAGATTCATCAAAATAAGCAAACAACACATAGAAAACAGAATCTGTCAAAAACAGAACAGTCTGTAGTAATCTGTATCAAACGTATACTTATGGAACTACAAAGTTACTACCAAATTAGGAAGTCCTAAGCAATTCGTGTACCAATCCATAGCAAAAAGAATCAGATCAGAAGCAAATTTCTGTAAATTAACAAAACTAACTTACTGGGTGCAAACGTTTCGGATTTTCAGCAGGATCAACACAACTATCACCGTAAGCCATCCTAAAGGTCTTACTTGGCACTTTATTGAAACAAAAGCTATAAAACATGATTACTACAGTAGCATAATCATGTGGACACACAAAAACAGTAAGGATAAATATTGGGTTGTCTCCCAACAAGCACTTTTCTTTAATGCCTTTCTAGCTAGGCATGATGATGACAATGATGCTCACATAAAAGATAAGAATTGAAACATAACGGGAGCATCACGAAGCATATGACTAACACTTTTAAGTCTAACCCACTTCCTATGCATAGGGATTTTGTGAGCAAACAACTTATGGGAACAATAATCAACAAGCATAGGAAGGTAAAACAAGCATAGCTTCAAGATTTTAAGCACATAGAGAGGAAACTTGACATTATTGCAATTCCTACAAGCATATGTTCCTCCCTCATAATAATTTTCAGTAGCATCATGAATGAATCCAACAATATAACCAGCACCTAAAGCATTCTTTTCATGATCTACAAGCATAGAAAGTTTACTACTCTCCACATAAGCAAAATTCTTCTCATGAATAGTAGTGGGAGTAAACTCAACAAAATAACTATCATGTGATTAAAAATTAAGATCAAGATGAAAAGTTTCATGGTTATCATTATTCCTTAAAGCATGCGTGTCATCACAATAATCATCATAGATAGGAGGCATGCTTTCATCATAATAAATTTGCTCATTAAAGCTTGGGGGACAAAAAATATCATCTTCATCAAACATAGCTTCCCCAAGCTTGTGGCTTTCCATATCATTAGCATCATGGATATTCAAGGAATTCATACTAACAACATTGCAATCATGCTCATCATTCACATATTTTATGCCAAGCATTCTATGTAATTCTTCTTCTAGTACTTGAGCACAATTAAGCATATGAGGCATCCTTAATTCCATTTTTTGTAGTTTTCTTTTATAAACTAAACTAGTGCTAAAACAAGAAACAAAAAGATTCGATTGCAAGATCTAAAGATATACCTTCAAGCACTCACCTCCCCGGCAACAGCGCCATAAACTGCTTGATGTCTACTACACAACCTTCTTCTTGTAGACGTTATTGGGCCTGCAAGTGCACATGTTTGTAGGACAGTAGCAAATTTCCCTCAAATGGATGACCTAAGGTTTATCAATCCGTAGGAGGCGTAGGATGAAGATGGTCTCTCTCAAACAACCCTGCAACCAAATAACAAAGAGTCTCTTGTGTCCCCAACACACCCAATACAATGGAAAATTGTATAGGTGCACTAGTTCGGCGAAGAGATGGTGGTACAAGTGCAATATGGATGGTAGATAAAGGTATTTGTAATCTGAAAATATAAAAACAGCAAGGTAACAAGTGGTAAAAGTGAGCGTAAACGGTATTGCAATGATAGGAAACAAGGCCTAGGGTTCATACTTTCACTAGTGCAAGTTCTCTCAACAATAATAACATAGATAGATCATATAAAAAGCCCTCAACATGCAACAAAGAGTCACTCCAAAGCCACTAATAGCGGAGAACAAACGTAGAGATTATGGTAGGGTACGAAACCACCTCAAAGTTATTCTTTCGGATCAATCTATAGAAGAGTTCGTACTAGAATAACACCTTAAGATACAAATCAACCAAAACCCTAATGTCACCTAGATACTCCATTGTCACCTCAAGTATCCGTGGGCATGATTATACGATATGCATCACACAATCTCAGATTCATCCAACCAACATAAAAGTACTTCAAAGAGTGCCCCAAAGTTTCTACTGGAGAGTCAAGAACGTGTGCCAACCCCTATGCATAGGTTCCCAATGTCACGAAACCCGCAAGTTGATCACCAAAACATACATCAAGTGGCACATGTGAAAGTGCAATTATCCCTAGGTGGTTTTGGTAATTCATAACAACATATGGCTCATTGAGCTAATGCTATTCCAAGACTATTATTTCAGGAAAGCTCAATGAATGGCATGGCATGGATGATGACAGTGGATCCCTCAAAATACTAAGGACAAAGGATTGGCTCAAGCTCAAAAGCTCAAGACTCTTCATTTTACATTTTAGTGATCCAAGATCACATTGAGTCTATAGGAAAAGCCAATACTATCAAGGAGGGATGAGGTGTTGCTTAATGAGCCTCTTGCTTCATGTGCTTAGTGATATGCTCCAAAACCCTCAACTACTTTCCCACATCCACAAATGACCTAAACCCAAAGCCAAAATCGGTCACACCGATTCTTCCTATCCGGCGCCACCGATTCCAAAAGTCATAGCCACTGCCACAAAACCTAAGCAAATCGGTCTTACCGATATGGATCTCGGTCTCACCGAGATGGGGTTGTAATCTCTCTGTTTCCCTTCGTAACGTTTTGGTCTAACCGAAGTGAGCGATCAGTCCCACCGAGATTGCAATGTAAACTCTCTGTTTCCTTTTTGTGACATTTCGATCTCACCGAAAAGAGCAAATCGGTCCCACCGAGTTTACCTGACCAACTCTCTGGAAAGCTTATTACCAAATCGGTCTCACCGAGTTTGTGTAATCGGTCTTACCGAGATTACGTTATGCCCTAACCCTAACCGAATCGGTCTCACCGAGATGCATGTCAGTCCCACCGAAAATCACTAACGGTCACTAGGTTTACTAAATCGGTCCGACCGAGTTTAACGATTCGGTCCCACCGAGTTTGGTAAATTGTGTGTAACGGTTAGATTTTGTGTGGAGGCTATATATACCCCTCCACCTCCTCTTCATTCGTGGAGAGAGCCATCAGAAGGAACCTACACTTCCAACTTACCATTTCTGAGAGAGAACCACCTACTCATGTGTTGAGGCCAAGATATTCCATTCCTACCATATGAATCTTGATCTCTAGCCTTCCCCAAGTTGCTTTCCACTCAAATCTTCTTTCCACCAGATCCAAAACCTATGAGAGAGAGTTGAGTGTTGGGGAGAGTCTCATTTGAAGCACAAGAGCAAGGAGTTCATCATCAATGAACCATTTGTTACTTCTTGGAGAGTGGTGTCTCCTAGATTGGCTAGGTGTCACTTGGGAGCCTCCGACAAGATTGTGGAGTTGAACCAAGGAGTTTGTAAGGGCAAGGAGATCGCCTACTTCATGAAGATCTACCGCTAGTGAGGCAAGTCCTTCGTGGGCGACGGCCATGGTGGGATAGACAAGGTTGCTACTTCGTGGACCCTTTGTGGGTGGAGCCCTCCGTGGACTCGCGCAGCCGTTACCCTTCGTGGGTTGAAGTCTCCATCAACGTGGATGTACGATAGCACCACCTATCGGAACCACGCCAAAAACATCCGTGTCTCCAATTGCGTTTGAATCCTCCAAACCCTTCCCTTTACTTTCTTGCAAGTTGCATGCTTTAATTTCTGCTGCCTATATACTCTTTGCATGCTTGCTTGAATTGTGTGATGATTGCTTGACTTGTCCTAAAGTAGCTAAAATCTGCCAAACTCTAAAATTGGGAAAATGTTAAGTTTTTAATGGTCAAGTAGTCTAATCACCCCCCTCTATACATACTTCAAGGTCCTACAAGTGGTATCAGAGCTTTGGTCTCCATTTGCTTTGATTTCCATAGCTTTTGGTGGTCATAGTCTTGGTTTCACAACCTAGGAGAGTATGGCGTCTAGCGAGGGAAATTATCACCGTAGAGGTCCTTACTTTGATGGTACTCATTTTGCTAGTTGGAAGCATAAGATGAAAATGCATATTCTTGGACATAACCCCGCCGTTTGGACAATTATTTGTATTGGCTTGAAAGGTGAATTTTTCGATGGTAGAGAACCGAACCGTGAAGCTAATGCGGAAGAATTGAAGATGCTGCAGTACAATGCTCAAGCTTGTGATATCATCTTCAACGGATTGTGCCCCGAAGAATTCAACAAAATCAGCCGTCTTGAGAATGCAAAGGAAATTTGGGATACTTTGATTGATATGCATGAAGGTACCGAGTCCGTCAAGGAATCCAAGTTGGATGTGCTCCAAAGTCAGCTTGACAAGTTCAAAATGAAGGATGGTGAAGGTGTCGCTGAAATGTACTCTAGGCTTGCTCTTATCACAAATGAGATTGCCGGCTTAGGGAGTGAAGAGATGACCGACAAATTCATCATCAAGAAAATCCTAAGAGCATTGGATGGAAAGTATGATACCGTATGCACGTTGATTCAAATGATGCCAAACTACAAAGATATCAAGCCAACGGAAGTCATTGGAAGAATTGTTGCTCATGAGATGTCACTCAAGGATAAGGAGGAACTTCACAACAAGTCAAGTGGCGCTTACAAAGCCTCAAGTGAAGCCCCCACATCATCAAGTGAGAAACCAACCTTCAATGAAGAATTAAGCTTAATGGTGAAGAACTTCAACAAATTCTACAAGAGTAGAAGCAAAGAAAGAAGCTCCAAGTCAAGGTCTTACAATGACAAGAGATCTTCTAGTCGAGAGCGCAATTGCTACAATTGTGGGAGACCCGGACACTATTCCAATGAGTGTACGGCACCCTACAAAAGAAGATAAGATTCTCCAAGAAGAAGAAGCAAAAGAGAAGAATCACCACCAAGAGAGAGGAGCAGTAGAGATGATCGTTATGAACGAAGACCCTCACGGAGAAGCAAGGATTCGGAAAGGAAGGACAAGTCATCAAGGAGCTACACAAAACGAAGACATCAAGCTCATGTTGGTGAACGGGTTTCCGGCTCCAACTCCGACAATCACTCCGAGAGAAGCTATCACTCCGACTCCGAATATACTCAAGATGAAGGTGTTGCCGGTCTAGCACTTGCATCAACCAACTCCTACGACATATTTGACTCACCAAATGAAGGTGTTGGAAGATGCTTCATGGACATAGGTCCAAAGGTAACACATCCTGAGTATGTTGATTTCAATAGTGATGAAGATGACTTGCTTGTGGATGATGATTTACTTGTTGACAACTCTAGTGATGAATACTATGATGAAACGTAAATTAATCATGCTAATCAAGATAAAATGAATGACAATGATAAGGAGAAGATTGAGCTTCTAACTAAAGAACTAAACTCTCTTAAGTTAGCTCATGAAACTATCTACGAAGATCATCGAGAACTTTTAAGGGCTCATGAGAAGTTACGCTTTGAAAAGCTCAATCTTGAGCAAGAGCATGAGTTCTTAAAAGCAATCAATGATGATCTTTGCAAGAAAAGTTCTTCTTACATTGCCAAGCGTTTACTCTTATCTACTTAAATGCCTCAAGTCAAGTCTAGTAACAAGTGCAAGAAAGATACTTCCTCTAGTAGTAACAATAATAATGTCAAATCCAATATTGTTGCTTCTAGTAGTTCTCTTGATTCCACTAATGATTCTCTTAGCCAAGTTACACTTGAGCAAGAAAATAGCTTATTGAAGGGAATAATAGAGAAAGGTGTTTACAAGAGCCTTGCTGGGAGTAAGCAATTCGAGGAAATTGTACGCAAGCAAGGAAGGCACCGGAAGAATCAAGGTGTTGGTTTTGAACGAAAGTTCAATGCCAATGGAGTTGAGTGAGAAGAAGATCAATACCCCAAGACGAAGTTTGTTCCTCAACAAGAGAAGTATGATCCTACTTCCTTCAAGGGAACACAAGCTCAAGATGATCTTCCACCACAAGACCACAAGAACAAAGGCAAGGACAAGCTTCAAGAAGAGATTGATGCATTTGAAGAAGCACCTAAAGCCTCGTTCAAGTGGGTCCCCAAGACTACGTCAAGTTCTACTTCATCAAGTACAACTACAACTCCAAGGATTCCCATCAAGATGATGTGGATCCCGAAGAAGAAGAACTAGAGAGTTCTTGAGGGTGACTCCGCCAACATTCTTCACTCATATCATTTTGGCAAGAACAAGTGCAATCAACTTCCACATCTTGCACTAGTTCGAGGAGTCACAAACCCTCATGTTAGTAAGACAAGGGACAAGGAAACCTAATGATTTCATGGACATCATCTTGTGTGTTCATCACTCTATGTATATGGATATTCTTGTTTGTTCCTTGTGGGACTAACCCATGTAGGTAAGTTGAAAGTGCAACTCACTCCAAAGGATTGCTCCAAATGATCTACATCAACATTGAGCATCCACATCTTCAACACCTACATGAAGTCATCATCGACAAAACCCAAGGTTAGTTCATCCCTCTAAGGGGGATCTCACATCTAGGGGGAGCTTAACTCTAAGAATTGAGTCAAAGCAACTCTAATGGTGTGAACACATCAATGCATTATGTAAAAGTGGTAACCCCACTTGAGCTTAAACGATGAGTATGACCTATGATCAAATGTTCTCATTTGGCTCCTAAGTCAATATACTCATATATAGATAACCTAGTCATCGCCAATTGCCTGATAGATGCTAGAATTGGTTGTGCATGCTTTGCCACATATTTCATTTGCCATCTTATTGTGTGAGCATGTTGGTGCATATTTTACTCACTCAAGGACATCCACTTGTTGTTTTAATTGTTTGGTTTCTTCTTTTTGCCAAGTGGATGGACAAGAATGCCTAAGAACCTTCTTTAGCTATCTATGCTTTTCTCATCTCAAACTCTATTCATGCTACATCACAAAATTTGATCAAGTCAGATTCGAACCACTCTGTGTGAGGAGCACTCGGAGTCCCCGATTCGTCATAGACTTAAACTTCCAAAACCTCTTTGTGATTCTCGGTCTGACCGATTCCTCCATTTCATTCCTACCAAGATCACCAAGTTGATCTGAGTTTTCAATCTCGGTGCAACCTATTTGAACTTCTCGGTCTCACCGATTTGCTGTAACTGAACACAGTTATGCATCTCGGTGCCACCGAGTTGTTCCACTCGGTCACACCGACAGGGTCGGGCTATATATAGCCATGAGCAAAACTTTGGAAATTTCTCCGAAACCCTTCGTCCGCGCAACAGCTCGCTCTGCCATCGTGGTCTCCGGATCGTCTCCTCGTCGCCAGCAGCCTCCTGTCGCTGGTCTCCGCCGCCGTCAACGGATTTCGTCCCCACCGTTGCCGCCGTAGCAAGTCCACCGCCAAGTTAGGGTATGGACTTGATCTTTGTTCTATCCACGTCTGATTCCTAGCACATTGTATTCATATTGATTCTTGCCACGATTGAGACTCTTCTATCCAGCCAAAGTAATCCATAGATTAGATGAGATTCAAATTTTTAGGGTTAGGTTTCCGCCGAAACCATCTCGGACCCACCGAGTTGAAAAACTCGGTCTCACCGATTAGGCTTATGCCATTGCACTAGTGACTCTCAATCTGACCGAGAATTACTAATCGGTGCGACCGATTTGAGGATTTTGTGAAACCCTAGCAGTCTCGGTGCCACCGAACTGAGACTCAGTCCAACCGAGATCATCAGTTTAGCTTCCAAAACTGCTTCGGTATCACCGAGTTTGAAAATCGGTTGATCCGAAATGCTTTCTGTGGAAAACTAAAACTGAACTTTTGAATCATTCTTTTGGAAAAATCTCTGCATTTTGTGATGCTCATCTTCTCTATCTCATCTATAACTCCTCACAGGGTCAGCAGTCAGCTTTTGCAGTATGTCAGATCAGAGTGACAGCCAGAACATGTCAGAAGAGCAAATGGACTTGAGTGAGGGCACTAGTCCCTCAACTATAGATGAAGGGAGCAGAAGTACTCCTAGCATTTCGCCTAAGGCTGCAACTAGGCAAAGGAGGAAAAGAACTTCAGATTCAGAGGATGAAGATTACAAAGCTGAGGAAGATGAGGCCACTTCCAAGAAAGTGGTGCTCAAGAAGGAATATGGCTCTGCACAGAGCACAAAACCTGGTCTGAAAAGGAAAGTTCCTGCCAAGAGGACACCAATGCCAAAGGCCAGAAAGTCCACTCAAGTGCCAGCTCAGGCTCAACCCAAAGAGGCACCTGCAAGGAAAGATACATCATCCAAACCTCAGAAAGTCCCCACTGGTGAAACTATGAAATTCCAAATTGAGTCAGAGGATGATGGGGCTCAAGACAAGAAAAAGAATAGAGCAAGAACCACAACTGCCAAGGTCCTTGGAAAGCCCTCAATGAGAAGGGATTCTGATGAAGAGGAAGAGGATGCTGCACCAGCACCTAAGGCACCTAAGCTTATGGGTGATGCAATCAGATCAGGGGCTGCAACATCTAAGCCCAAGGAAGCACCCAAAGCTGCCTCCAAGGCCAAGAAAGTTCCAAAGAGGAATACTAGGAGTATTCCAGCTGCTGAGAAGAACAAGGCCCCAATGCCCAATGTTGCTGAAGATGAGGATGAAGAAGGACAGGTCTTAAGAAAGCTCAAGCCCAAGATACCAGACCACAATGATGCCCATCCTGTGGCTGAGGACATGAGAATCAGGAAGGACTCAGGGCTGAGACTGTGGAGGATGGAAGATCCATATGACTCAAGAAGAAGAACTGCTTTTGACTACAGGTTCCACACAAAGGAACAACAGGACTTTTATGAAACAATTCTCTTGGACAAGAAGCCCATAGTTTGTGACATGAGGTGGGTCGACTGGACCTACATCAAGGAAAATGAAGAGCACTATCCTGTAGTGCAAGAAAGCTTTGTTGCTTGTGGAGTTGCTGATTTTGTTGGCCAGAAGTTCACCAACTGGAATGATGAGCTTATCATGCAGTTCTACTCCACATCACATTTTTACCCAGATGATAGAATTGTTTGGATGTCTGAAGGTACAAGGTACCAATCCACTGTTGAAGAATGGGCAAGTCTGATAAATGCCCCCAAGGAAAATGAGGATGACCTGGACATTTATGCAAAGAAGAAGTTGGGTCACAACTCCATGGCTCACATGTACAAGGAGATTCTAGACAAGGCAGTAGAGACTCACAAGTTTGGATCAGTTCACTTTTTGCTGTCAGGGTTGCCAACCATCAATTGGATTCCGAGGCATACTTTGTTGCCCAAGTCTGGTGACCATAACATGATCAGAGGGCATGCCATCAACATGCTGCATGTGTTTGATGTGCCATAGAAGTTCAAAGTCATGAGCCTAATTATTGAAACCATTAAGAGGACTGCAACAGATCAGAAGAGGAGCTGTGGATATGCACCTCAGATCTAGGAATTGATCAACTCAAAGATGGGCACAGGGAAATATCAGTTGGATAAGGAAAATTTTCCACTTTATCCAGACTTTGAGGACAATGAGGTTGTCATGAATGAAGATGATCCACAATCAGTTCAAGCTCAGGAGAAGAAGGAGAAGGCAAAGAAGGAGAAGGCTGCCAAGATGCCAACTCAAGAGGAGGCATCTGAATATTTCTTGAAGACCAAACAGGAGCAACTTGGTTACTTGATAGCATCAACACTGAGGATTGAGAAAGGACTGGCCACCCTCACTCAGAATTAGGAGAGCCTTGAGAGAATCATGGAACAAAAATTCTATGATCTAGATGTTAAAGTAACTGAGATTCAGTCAGTTGTAGAGCAGCTGCAGGATGACATGCAGGAAAGGAAGGGCAAGACAACCACCAATGTGTTTGCCAGAGTGCCCAGAGCCCAGAGGTCAGTTGTAGTGCCAGTGACCGACACTAGAGCAACAACTTCAGCACCAGCTACTGCCCCTACAGTTCCAGTGCAACCAGCTCCAGCATCCACTCCAGCACCCTCTACTTCAACTGAAGCCTTCGTCCAAGGAGCTATCAGGACACCACCACCAGAAGACCAAGCCTGAGAGTCGATCTAGCACTATGCATTTTCTATGAACTTTTTGGTAACTTGTTGCCAAAGGGGGAGAAAAATGTATAGATCATAGGCTTCGAGAGAGAGAGAGTGTTCCTTTTATTCTCTCTTGCTTTATTTGGTGGCTTTTCAAACTTTGTTTGCTTTTGATTGAGATACTATGCTTGTGAGACATTGATGATCATGTGTTTGATCATAAGCTACACTTACGCATGCTTGATATTATCCTATCTATCTTATGTGATCACTCACTATGCTTGGTGATGAGTGCATGTATTCAATGTTTATTATTTTGAGCACTCCACCAAGATGTATGTGACATGGAAGAGTAACCCATGAGCCTAATTCATTGTGCATCTGCAGTCCAAAGAAAATCTTAACCCATGCACAAATTTAGGGGGAGCTCTTGCTTATAACATACTTCTCAAAGCGATGATGTTGTTCAATCTTATTATCATTTGTCGAAGCTTTGATCTATATGTTGTCATCAATTACCAAAAAGGGGGAGATTGAAAGTGCAACTATCCCTAGGTGGTTTTGGTAATTCATAACAACATATAGCTCATTGAGCTAATGCTATTCCAAGACTATTATTTCAGGAAAGCTCAATGAATGGCATGGCATGGATGATGAAAGTGGATCCCTCAAAATACTAAGGACAAAGGATTGGCTCAAGCTCAAAAGCTCAAGACTCTTCATTTTACATTTTAGTGATCCAAGATCACATTGAGTCTATAGGAAAAGCCAATACTATCAAGGAGGGATGAGGTGTTGCTTAATGAGCCTCTTGCTTCATGTGCTTAGTGATATGCTCCAAAACCCTCAACTACTTTCCCACATCCACAAATGACCTAAACCCAAAGCCAAAATCGGTCACACCGATTCTTCCTATCCTGCGCCACCGATTCCAAAAGTCATAGCCACTGCCACAAACCCTAAGCAAATCGGTCTTACCGATAGGGATCTCGGTCTCACCGAGATGGGGTTGTAATCTCTCTGTTTCCCTTCGTAACATTTCGATCTAACCGAAGTGAGCGATTGGTCCCACCGAGATTGCAATGTAAACTCTCTGTTTCCTTTTTGTAACATTTCGGTCTCACCGAAAAGAGAAAATCGGTCCCACCGAGTTTACCTGACCAACTCTCTGGAAAGCTTATTACCAAATCGGTCTCACCGAGTTTGTGTAATCGGTCTTACCGAGATTACGTTATGCCCTAACCCTAACCGAATCGGTCTCACCGAGATGCATGTCAGTCCCACCGAAAATCACTAACGGTCACTAGGTTTACTAAATCGGTCCGACCGAGTTTAACGATTCGGTCCCACCGAGTTTGGTAAATTGTGTGTAATGGTTAGATTTTGTGTGGAGGCTATATATACCCCTCCACCTCCTCTTCATTCGTGGAGAGAGCCATCAGAACGAACCTACACTTCCAACTTACCATTTTTGAGAGAGAACCACCTACTCATGTGTTGAGGCCAAGATATTCCATTCCTACCATATGAATCTTGATCTCTAGCCTTCCCCAAGTTGCTTTTCACTCAAATCTTCTTTCCACCAGATCCAAAACCTATGAGAGAGAGTTGAGTGTTGGGGAGACTATCATTTGAAGCACAAGAGCAAGGAGTTCATCATCAACGCACCATTTGTTACTTCTTGGAGAGTGGTGTATCCTAGATTGGCTAGGTGTCACTTGGGAGCCTCCGACAAGATTGTGGAGTTGAACCAAGGAGTTTGTAAGGGCAAGGAGATCGCCTACTTCGTGAAGATCTACCGCTAGTGAGGCAAGTCCTTCGTGGGCGACGACCATGGTGGGATAGACAAGGTTGCTACTTCGTGGACCCTTCGTGGGTGGAGCCCTCCGTGGACTCGCACAGCTGTTACCCTTCGTGGATTGAAGTCTCCATCAACGTGGATGTACGATAGCACCACCTATCAGAACCACGCCAAAAACATCCGTGTCTCCAATTGCGTTTGAATCCTCCAAACCCTTCCCTTTACTTTCTTGCAAGTTGCATGCTTTAATTTCCGCTGCCTATATACTCTTTGCATGCTTGCTTGAATTGTGTGATGATTGCTTAACTTGTCCTAAAGTAGCTAAAATCTGCCAAACTCTAAAATTGGGAAAATGTTAAGTTTTTATTGGTCAAGTAGTCTAATCACCCCCCCTCTAGACATACTTCAAGGTCCTACAACATGATATCCCATTGTCACCACAGATAATCACGGCAAGACATACATCAAGTATTCTCATAAAAGACTCAATCCGATAAGATAACTTCAAAGGGGAAACTCAATTCATCACAAGAGAGTAGAGGGGGAGAAACATCATAAGATCCAACTACAATAGCAAAGCTCGAGATACATCAAGATCGTGCCATAGAGGGAACATGAGAGAGAGCGAGATCAAACACATAGCTACTGGTACATACCCTCAGTCTCGAGGGTGAACTACTCCCTCCTCATCATGGATAGCGCCGGGATGATGAAGATGGCCACCGGTGATGGGATCCCCCTCCGGCAGGGTGCCGGGAAGGGCTCCCGAGAGGTTTTTGGTGGCTATAGAGGCTTGCGGCGGCGGAACTCCCAATCTATCTTCTGTTCTGGAAGTTTTAGGGTACGTAGGTATATATGGGTGCAAGGGGTACGTCGGTGGAGCTACGGGGGCCCCACGAGGTAGGGGGGCGCGCCCTAGGGGGGTGGGCGTGCCCCCACCCTCGTGAGCACCTCCCGTATCTTCTGACGTGGAGTCCAAGTCCATCAGGTGGGTTTCCTTCCAAAAATAACTTCCCCAGTTGATTTCGTTCCGTTTTGACTCCATCTGATATTCCTTTTCCTTGAAACACTGAAATAGGCATAAAACAACAAATTTGGGCTGGGCCTCTGGTTAATAGGTTAGTCCCAAAAATAATATAAAAGTGGATAATAAAGCCCAATATTGCCTAAAACAGTAGATAAAGTAGCATGGAGCAATCAAAAATTATAGATACGTTGGAGACGTATCAGACGCCATCATCAACAGTGGGCCGTCAGCCACCGGCGCCAACCCCATACAGATTAGTGGCGATGGCGGCCCGACGAGCCCGCCCTGCTCTGGGAGCGATGCAAGCTCGGGGGCTCGTAGCTGTCGTCGCTCGTCTCCGGGGTCGCGAGGAGCTCAGCGGAGTCGCTGGATCCTCCGACACCTCCGCTACCTGAGGAGCTCCTGGGGAAGCGGTTGACGAGCCTAGTCCTCGCCGCAGCAGGGCCCCGACCGCCTTTCTCAGGGCAGCACTCCAGCCGGTGTCCCTCCGCGTCGAAGACCTTGAAGAACATCAGGGAGGCGCCATCGTACTCGAGGTGGATTGTGAGGGCGCCACCCGTCCTGCCGACCCGGGCGATCTCGCCCCAGCCACGGGTCAGGTAGACCCTGCCCGGAGCGACGACCTCGACCTCCACTTTGGTCGCAGGTGCACTGCAGTTAGCATGCTGCAGCCAAAGCTCGATATGCCCCCTCGGTGGGATCTCGAAAGCGAAGGAAGGAGGGAGGCGAATCCAGGACCGAGGAGGCATGGCGGCGTGAAGCATGAGCTCGCGAGAAGAGCCTGCGACGTGAACTCCTGGAGGAATGACGCGCACCGCCATGACCCGCCGGCGGCGATGGCACCTCTGGCGATGCCGCTCGGCGCCAGCACCTTCAGGGCCCTCGATCCAGGCGTACAAGGGTAGTGGGAATCCCGACGGGAGCCGCTCGAACCACGGCCTCGACACTTCCTGCCAAGCACCTCCTTCCCCGCAGTAAGAGACGAGCCGTTTCTTCGGAGGAAGCGGGACAGGACTCTCTCGGGGTACCTTCCCCTTCTCTTCGGCAGAAAACCGACGGATCGGTGCCATTAGCGAAGGGAGGAGGAAGGACGAAGAGGAAGACGAAGAGTAGCGAGAAGAGATGAACTAGAGGGGCTCGCGCTATTCCATACATATAGCCGAGGAAGGCCAACCGTCGACCTCCATGATCACAGGTAATCATGACCCGTTTTTGCATGCAGGGACTTGTCAATTCATGCAGTTACCGAGGCATCGTGGGAGAGCCAGGACGCCCACGTC
Organism: Triticum dicoccoides; assembly: GCF_002162155.2. Taxonomy (NCBI): domain Eukaryota; kingdom Viridiplantae; phylum Streptophyta; class Magnoliopsida; order Poales; family Poaceae; genus Triticum; species Triticum dicoccoides. The sequence continues at coordinate 426,696,907 of NC_041391.1, read as the reverse complement.
CAATCAACCGCCATGTGGTGCCCAAGGCCACAGGCTATTGGGGCCCGTGGTGCTTCGCACTTGCCTCTTCGCTTCTCTGCTAAGCCAAGTCCAAGCGCGCCTTGGGCCCGGGGGCTACTGTCGGCGTTCTGGGAACTGGGGTACCCAGACTTGCCTACCTGCGGTCTGCGGCGTGGCTCAAGGAGTGGACCAGTATGAACCATCTTCATCAACACATGCTCAAGACCCTCGCGAGGGGCCAAGCCTCTCGGGGCGGACGATAGGAGGCTTCCTCAAGCACGGCCTCGTCAAGCTGGCTCGCGAGGAGGCGGAGAGATCAAGGCGGGGTACCTCACGAGGTGCCCGTGACGCAAGCCATGACGACCAAGGCCAGGCGGGCGCCAGGCGGGCGCCGGCCTGCGCAGAGTTCTTGTTTCCCCTTTGGTGCAAAGGGGGCAAGCGCAGGCAAGGGTATCAAGCAAAGGCAACCATTTCGGTGCAACAAGACCAAGACCAGAAGGATGGTAGAGCGGAGGTCATCGTGGAGCCCAAGCCAGCGTCATCGTCAGGGGCTTTGGCAGGCGAGGACCAACTTTAGTCAGGATAAGTGTACTAGATGTTCCCCTTCAAAATGGCCAATTGTTGGCGCCCTTCCCGCTCAATATTTGGGAAGAGGCCTGGGGCCTTCGCCTATAAATAGGACTAGCCACCCACAGGGTAGGCAATTTGATCTGATCTGATCTGATCTGATCTGATCTAATAGGATCTGCATCTGAGAGAGAGAGAGAGAGAGGCGACTGAACTCCCCCTAGCAGTTCATCGCACCAGCCAAGAACAGCTCCTCGCGAGGCTGTTCTTCCCTTGTACTGTTCCTCCTCAGCCCCAGAGGTAATCCACCACACCACAAACTGGAGTAGGGTATTACACCACAATGGTGGCCTGAACCAGTATAAATCTCGTGTCCCTTGTGTTGTTCTTCGTGTAGTTTTAGATCCTGGCGAGGCGGCGAGACATGGGTAGGCTGGGGGTGTGATCTCCGCGTGCACCCCAGTGTTCGAACCTCAAGGGTCTGCCGGAGCCCGAAATCCGACACCTTTATAGTCACCCAGTTACGTTGCGACGTTTGGTACACCCAAAGCACTCCTACGGCATCCGGGAGTTACACGATCTCATGGTCTAAGGAAATGATACTTGACATTGGAAAAGCTCTGGCAAACGAACTACACGATCTTGTGCTATGCTTAGGATTGGGTCTTGTCCATCACATCATTCTCCCAATGATGTGATCCCATTATCAATGACATCCAATGTCCATTGTCAGGAAAACTTGACCATCTATTGATAAACGAGCTAGTCAACTAGAGGCTCACTAGGGACATGTTGTGGTCTATGTATTCACACATGTATTACGATTTCCGGATAACACAATTATAGCATGAATAATAGACAATTATCATGAACGAGGAAATATAATAATAACCATTTTATTATTGCCTCTAGGGCATATTTCCAACAAGCCTCTAACCTTTTTACCCTTCCTAGAAAATCGTTGTTTGACTATGTTACGCTTGCTCAGCCCCTCTTATAGTGTTGCTAGTTGCCGGTGCGTTGCAGGTTGTTCCATGTTGGGACATGGATATCATGGATATCATGGGATATCACAACATCTCTTATTTAATTAATGCATCTATATACTTGGTAAAGGGTGGAAGGCTCGGCCTTTTGCCTGGTGTTTTGTTCCACTCTTGCCGCCCTAGTTTCCGTCATACCGGTGTTATGTTCCTTGATTTTACGTCCCTAACATGGTGAGGGTTTATGGGCCCCTCTTGACAGTTTGCTTTGAATAAAACTCTTCCAGCAAGGCCCAACATTGGTTTTACCATTTGCTCAACATAATAACTAAACCTGATATTAAATTTGACTCATAGGGAGTTAGCGCTACCCAAGGAGTATTTTAATATGATACGGGGTGGGGGGGTGTTGTTGGTGTTGGTCCCAAACAGGTAGACTGCGAGGCCACCACGAGGAAACTCGAGGATCTAGTTTTACTCGTAGGATGTCCCATCCGGACGTGGCCTGAGACGAGATACGCATGGCTACTATTCAGGGTGTTGGCAAGCCGGGAGGTCCTGCTGGATTAGTTTTACCATTGTCGAAATGTCTTGTGCACCGGGATTTTGAGTCTGATTGGAGGGTCCTGTGATGGAGGATTGACTCCGCGGATCATGAGCTTGTCATGGGCTAAGTTGGGACATCCCTGCAGGGTTTAAACTTTCAAGAGTCATGCCCGCGGTTATGTGGTAGATGGGAATTTTTAATATCCGGTTGTAGAGAACTTGACACCAGACCCGAAATAAAATACACCAACCACATGCGTAACCGTGACGGTCTATTTTCGAGTGAGTCGAGAAGAGAACACGGTGGGGTTATGTTTGAACGTAAGTAGTTCAGGATCACTTCTTGATCATTACTAGTTTGCGACCGTTTGCATAGTTTCTCATCTTACTCTTGTACTCGTAAGTTAGCCACCATATATTGCTTAGCCGCTGCTGCAACCTCATCACTTACCCTTTCCTACCCATTAAGTTTTGCTAGTCTTGATACCCATGGTAATGGGATTGCTGAGTCCTCGTGGCTCACAAATTACTATAACAACAGTTGCAGGTGCAGGTAATGCGATGATCCGACATGAGAGTGATGTTTACTTGTTTTGGAGTTCTTCTTCTTCTTCGCCGATCTTGAGATAGGTTCCTGGTCGGCAGCCTGGGCTAGCAGGGTGGATGTCATTTGAGCTTCTGTTTGTGTCTCATCCGTAGTTGGATGTTGTTCTCATGTATGATGTTTGATGTATTCATGTGGCATTTGTATGCCTTGCATGTATCCCCAACTATTATGTAATGGTACGATGTAATGATATCCACCTTGCAAAAGCGTCTTCAATATGCGCTTCTATCCTTGGTGGGACATGTCGGTGTCAAAACCGGCGGATCTCAGGTAGGGGGTCCCGAACTGTGCGTCTAAGGCTAATGGAAACAGGAGGCAGGGGACACAATGTTTTACCCAGGTTCGGGCCCTCTCGATGGAGGTAATACCCTACTTCCTGCTTGATTGATCTTGATGATATGAGTATTACACGAGTTGATCTACCACGAGATCGTAGAGGCTAAACCCTAGAAGCTAGCCTATGATTATGATTGTTGTTGTCCTACGGATTAAACCCTCCAGTTTATATAGACACCGGAGGGGGCTAGGGTTACACAGAGTTGGTTACAGTGAAGGAAATCTATATATCCGAATTGCCAAGCTTGCCTTCCACGCAAAGGAGAGTCCCATCCGGACACGGGACGAAGTCTTCAATCTTGTATCTTCATAGTCCAACAGTCCGGCCAAAGTATATAGTCCGGCTGTCCGAGGACCCCTTAATCCAGGATTCCCTCAGTAGCCGTGAACCAGGCTTCAATGACGATGAGTCTGGCGCGCAGATTGTCTTCGGCATTGCAAGGCGGGTTCCTTCTTCGAATACTCCATAGAAGATTTAGAACACAAGGATCGTGTCCGGCTCTGCAAAACAAATTCCACATACCACCGTAGAGAGCACAATATTCCACAAATCTAATCCGCTGACGACTTTTCATAGCGTGATGTCATACCACGGCCCGGTCTTTATTCAAACCGTTTTTCACAACCATCCACCGCACATATCGCGAGGCGATCTTATCGGCACATCTTGTCGAAGCAGAGATCGTGTCCCCTTACCACGGGATCCTCATCAATACGGATGTGGGTAACCCAACCGTGCCATCAAACGTGGCGCTCGGGGAATAAGCGAATTTAACGGGCAAGTGGGGAGGCGCAAGATCCCTGCTTCCTTTATAAGGGGATAAGAACCCCCTCTTTCACCCATGCCTTCTTCCACTACGCATTCGTCCCTTCTTGCTCAAGCCCTAGCGCTCAAGCGTCCGCCTTCTCCATCAAAAAGGTTTCCCAAAAATGTCCAGATCCGGAGCAGGAGGCAAGTGGATGGCCTCTACCGTCCAGGAGAAGGATATCAAAAAGCTTCGGGGGGCCGGGTATTTGGCCAAGAGAATCAGCCACTGTCTTTCGACGGCGGGACAAATTGTCCCCACCCCGGAACCCCACGAGAGGGTGCTATTCCTTCCTCATTTTGTCTGCGGGCTAGGGTTTCCCCTCCACCCATTTGTTCGTGGCATCATGTACTATTATGGGATTGATTTTCATGATCTATCCCCCAATTTTTTCCTCAACATCTCGACATTCATCGTCATGTGCGAGGCCTTTCTCCGCGTCCCGCCGCACTTTGGTTTATGGCTAAAGGTCTTTAATGTGAAGCCCAAGGTGGTGAGCGATGAGCATGCCAAATGCAGAGGTGCCATGGTGAGCAAGATGCCCAACGTCACATGGCCAACAGGTGCTTTCAATGATTCCGTCAAGGAGTGGCAACAACAGTGTTTCTACATCACTGAGCCGCGTGGCAAGGAATGGGCCACCGCCCCAGAGATCAAATCTGGCGCCCCCCTGCGGCTTACGTCCTGGCCCAAGAAGGGCCTGAACTGGGCTTTGTTCGATGAGCTATTGGAGCTCCAGACGCGTGTCCAAGACATGGAAGAAAAGGACATCAAGCTCGTCAATGTAGTCGAGGTGATGTTAGTTCGCCGGATTCTTCCTTGTCAACACCGGGCTTGCTATCTATGGGAGTTCGACTCGGCCAAGCACCAGACCTTGTCAGAGTTCTTTGTATCTTCACATAAGGACATCTGGAAGGTGCTTTTCAAGTCCAGAAAATCATGGTCGGACTCCGCCGAGGACCGCGGGTACCAACTGTCCCGCCCGGTAAGTTCGATAAGCGATCGCTTGTTGGCAGTTTGTGTGTTTCATTCGCATATTCTTTAAGAAAATGCCTGAAGTATTTCCCCCAAATTTCCTAGGGCTGGGCGAAGAAGGCAGGGCGGATCTACTATTTGGCCCCGCTACCAGAAGAACCGGCCGGCCCACTTCTGACGAAGATGCTGGTCCTGGCGCCTTACAAGGCGCCGAAGAAGAAGGCCGGAAGGGAGGCCAAGAAGACCTGGGGCGGCCTCCGTCGTCGTGGCGCTTTGGATGAAAGATCCGAAGAGTCCAATGCCCATTCTTCCTCCAAAGAGGATGAGGAGGAGGAAGGAGATGAATCCCCCATGCGGGAGGGGGGGGGGAAGAAAGAAAAGGACGGCCTCCACATCCCTGGAGGCCGAGCCACCTAAGAGGGGAAAAACTCCTCTACAAAAAGAGTCCACCGGCGCCACCGATAGCAGCCCGAAGTGGGATCCCAGGGCCGAGCCCCTGGTGAACTCGTGAGTATAAAATCTGAACACACTCATGTGTCCGGACTTGTCATGGCATCACATTCTAATCTGAGCCGTGCTTTTTTCAGTCCGGCGAAGCCCCACGCCGCACAATCCTCGTTAGAAGATCTGCTGGGTTTGAACGCTATGGAGAGCGGAACACCCCCAAAGGCCTCCTCCAAAAATAGGAATGAAACTGAGGTTTCATCCCTGAAGGACCTAGGCCATGGAGGAGGGGAAAAGGCCGCAAAGGCGGTGCCAGGAGGCCATACTTCGGGGGCCAGACATACGGGAGAGAAAGCTCCCGTTGGCATCGACGACGGGGGTCATCTTGAATCCGGTTCCCAGCCGGACATGATTCTAGAGACCCATATGGTCCCCGAGTCAGACAGACGGCCTCCGCCAACTGGAGGAGGTATGCCTGCTCCACCGGCCGCCTCTGTCCAACCAGAGGTGCCGGATACTTTATTGGCGGCGCTGAAGGGTGCCTCCATCGTTGATGAACACCGTGTCCTCATGGGTGCGGTGATTGAGAAGATTCAGTCTGCTGAGAGTGGACTGAATGAATCCTATATCAGCCTCATAAGAGGCTTTGAGGTATGTTTTATGAGTTTTTGGGAGAGTGTCATGGTATAGATAGCAGCCCTTGATACACTGTTCGGTGAAAGAAAGAACCAAACAGAGGATCACATTCATGCTCGCAGGAGACTCACTTGATGACATCTATCACTCTTTTTAATCAGCAGGCATCTATAGTGACTGCCGCCTCTCATGCTGTGGAAGTATCCGGACTGAGGCATAGTTCTGGAGCGGGCCGAAGGAGAACTTGGCCAAGTGAAGAGACAACTGGAGGATAATCAAGGTATGTAGAAACCTTGTTTATGTAACACAAATGAATAAGTGTACATGATGAAAATATTAATATAATGTGCTCTAGGAGCGACGACCGAAATTGAGGCTCTCAGGAAGGCTGTGGCCGAAGCCGAGAAGAAGGCAACCACAGAGCAGGCTCTTCGTGAGAAACACGAGGCTAGAGTTATTGAGGCTGAGCGAGAGTTTCAAGAGGCCGTGCAAAAAAGTGAAACCTTGGAGCAGAGTTTAGCGGGGAAAGAATCCGAACTCTACCAGGCTCGCCAAGCCGCATGTGATGCCCGGGGGGAGGCCCAAGGTGCCCTGAAGGAAATCCATGAGGCGAGGAACATTGCGGCTGGTAAGGCTTTTTCTGTACAAAGCGAGTATTTTGAAAGGAGAAAATCAAGTTGAGAGTTTAAATTTTGATTTTTCCAGGGGTATTTGCGGAGCTGCCACGCAGCATATCTGACGCCACCCAATTCTACCGAGCCTAAGAGAGGAATACTGCGGATAAACTCTTCTGGATGCAGTATCTGGCGCCGAATTATCCGGTGCCATTTTCAGATCAGCTGAAGCAGCTGGTCGAACTGCACAAGGCGGCCGAGCTAGCCATGAAGGATTTGATTATCCGGCTATGGCCTGTCGAGCCGATTCCAAGTAGTTACTTCGGGCTCGTGAAGCGGATTGTGAGTGCCTGGCCTCGACTCGAAGTCATTAAGCGGTCGGTCTGCATAGAAGGTGCGCGAATGGCCTTCGCCCGTGCAAAGGTGCATTGGGGGAAGATGGATGCAGAAAAGCTAATGACCAAGGGACCGCCAGAGGGGAAAGAGCACCGCAAGCTCGAACTGTATTATGAGGGTGTCTTGAAAGGGGCCCACCTTGCGGCGGAGCAGTGCACCAAGGACATTATATTTCCATGAATACAGTCATGTTTTTCCTTTGTAATATTTGAACAAGGTCATTATTTATTGCTTGTCGTATGAAAGTTTTTCCTCCTGTGCGACCGTTTTATATAATTGAGAGTCCACCAGTCGACAGCTTCCGCCCCCATGTAGTGAGTACGGGGGTGTTCTGGATAAACCTGAGCACTCTTTATCCCAGTTTTGGGTCCCTAAAGGAGGTGTTCAGCACAGCAAACCAGGCAATCAGACTATAGGGCTTTATCGCTCTCACTTAGCCATAGGAGTTTTTTCGAGGAAGGTAGGCGCAGCCCCTGGTGTTCGGAAGACCGCACGAGGGGCTCTATAAGCGCCTGATCGGAAAAGGCCGATCCATCGCATGCTGCATTGGTTATGGCATTATGCAAAAGAAATCCTTAAAGATTTTAGAACCTCTTGAACAGCTGACCAGCTCTCGCTACATCATGATAGTCAGTTTTCGGCTTTCTCTACTGAGGTGCTCGTCCGGAAGAACCGGGACACAATCGCAGTAGTTCTCCCAGTGCTACCTTAGCTGATATAGCAGAATGTAAGGTACCAAAACATAGGAGCCAGGCGAACCCAACTATTGACCCAAGACATGATTCGGAGCTGATGCATATAATGCTATAAGTTCGGGGTGCCGAACTACCGTGACGGTGTTCAGACTTTTTTGCCGTAGTATGGGCATGATGAAGCCCCTGGCATATTTAAGGCATATCACGATAAGCAACCGCCTTTTAACAAAAGAAATTTAAATAAGAAATAGCAGTAGATGAACATCACATAAACCCACATGTTGTATTTGAATGATACGTCAATGCGTATAAGTAGAAAATAATGTGATAAAAGGAAATATGATTGCGGAACCTGCTGATACCAGGCGTGAGGAAATTGTGTTTGTATCCGAGGTGTAGTCAGATGATCATAGAGGGGAAATATCTAGAGATTCCCTTACGCGCTCAAGCTGTTTCCACGCCATCCGTCCTGGCCTGCGTAAAGGTGAACCTGCAAAGAAAATGCAAGAAATGGTTTTGCGCCACCTGGCGGTTGATCCGCAGTATGTGGCTTGTATTATCTTTTTCTAGAGTGTTTTTAATTAAGCTCCGGGCGAACCGGGCTATCCTGCCGCGCAGTAGTTCGGACTCCCGTGCTGGTGTCTGGGAGCTTGGTCTCCGACTCGAGGTTCAGTTGGAAGGTGCCATCCGTTGTTCTTGCTGTTAAAGCGGTTGTAGGCTCTTTGGCAGTGAGGAGAAGTTCGGCCCTGCCGTCAACCGTGATGACACCACGTGGACCGGGCATCTTGAGTTTACGATAGGCATAATGTGGCACCACGTAGAATCGAGCGAACGCGGTTCGTCCGAGCAGTGCCTGATGATCACTGTGAAAGGGGACGATGTCGAAGACCAACTCTTCGGTACGGTAATTATTTGGTGATCCTAAGACCACTTCCAGTGTGGTTGAGTTCGTGCAACAGGCCTCTACACCTGGTATGACACGTTTGAAAGTGGTTTTTGTGGGCTTGATCCTTGAGGGGTTGATGCCCATTTTGCGCACTGTATTCTGGTATAGCAGGTTCAGGCTGCTACCTCCGTCCATTAGGACTTGTGTGAGGTGGCATCTGTCGATGATGGGGTCGAGGACCAGTGCGGCCGAACCGCCATGACGGATACTGCTGGGATGGTCCCTGCGATCGAAAGTGATCGGGCAAGAGTACCATGGGTTAAACTTTGGGTCGATTGTATATACTTCCCTTAGTGCACGTTTCTGCTTGGGGATGTGGCTTGCGTATATCATATTCACCGTTTTCACCTGGGGAGGGAATTTCTTCTGTCCTCCTGTATTCGGTGATCGGGGGTCCTCGTCGTCATTGTCGCTTTGAGACCCCTTCCCCTTATTTTCGGCACCTGGCCTGCCGGCTTGTCTGAAGACCCAGCATTCTCTATTGGTGTGGTTGGCTGGCGTTCCTGGGGTGCCATGAATTTGGCATGGACAGTCGAGTATGCGGTCCAAACTGGACGGGCCTGAATTGTTTTTGTTGAATGGCTTCTTCCGCTGACCGGTCTTGGAGCCGCTCAATCCGGCATTGACTGACGTGTCTTCGACACTATCACCATTTTTGCGGCGCTTGTGTTTGTTGCACCGTGGTTTGTCGTTGCTATCCTTGGCTTTCAATATGCCAGGATTTCTTGCTGTATTGTTGCTACGAGCCAACCAGCTATCCTCGCCCGCAAAAGCGGGTCATGAGTGTTGTGAGGGCTTCCATGGATTTTGGCTTTTCCTGGCCGAGATGTCGGGCAAGCCACTCTTCACGGATGTTATGCTTAAAGGCCGCTAGGGCTTCAGCATCCGGACAGTCGACAATTTGGTTCTTTTTGGTTAGGAACCGGGTCCAAAATTTCCTAGCTGACTTTCCGGGCTGCTGGGTTATGTGACTTAGATCATCAGCGTCCGGTGGTTGCACATAAGTGCCCTGGAAGTTGTCAAGGAATGCGCCTACCAGGTTCTCCCAACTCCCGATGGAGTTTGCCGGCAAGCTATTCAGCCAATGCCGAGCTGGTCCCTTTAGTTTTGGTGGGAGGTACTTGATGGCATGTAGATCATCTCCACGGGCCATGTGAATGTGGAGGAAGAAATCTTCTATCCATACCGCGGGGTCTGTGGTACCATCATACGATTCAATGTTCACGGGTTTAAACCCTTCCGGGACTAAACCCTCCGGTTTATATAGACACCAGAGGGGGCTAGGGTTACATAGAGTCGGTTACAGAGAAGGAAATCTACATATCCGAATTGCCAAGCTTGCCTTCCATGCAAAGGAGAGTCCCATCCGGACACGGGACGAAGTCTTCAATCTTGTATCTTCATAGTCCAACAGTCCGGCCAAAGTATATTGTCTGGCTGTCCGAGGACCCCTTAATCCAGGACTCCCTCAGGACCTTCGAGTTCCTTTTGGATAGGGTCACATATTGGGCGTGACACATGACGATAAATTGCACGTCATAGAATTTCTTTCGTCAAGCGTAACCAACACGTGGCATCCACCGTAACAGGTCGCCGTTAAGCTATCGGGTTCCGGTTTGGATCCGATAACCCGTTAACAACCCGGACCAATGGGGATTTTCCACATGTAAAATTCTCAATGGCCAGAGGAACCACGTGTCGCCTCACCGTTGGGACAGATGTCATCCACTCATTGGACCGAAGGAGCCTATGATACGTCGACACGTGGCATGGCCCAATAGACGCCCATTCCAGTGAAAAGGCCGGCCCATTTGACTTGGTCAAAAGGTAGCGGGCCATCCCCCGGAAAGCCCGTTAACGACCTGTTCGCATATAGCCCATTTACGGCCCGCTAGGTCACGGCCCGTTACAGCTTATCCGTATTAGGCCTAGTAGCATCATGTGGGCCGTCCAGTATGATTCCAGCCCGTTGTAACTTTCGGCCCATGTATGGCCCATGACGTCTTTCTGCCCATATGAGGTCCTTTGTAACTCTTGGCCCATTAACGGCCCGTGGTGAAACTGGCCCGTAATGAACAGTGTATCACTTTATACCCATTAACGACCCATTAGTCCGTCGGCCGTTTCCAGCCCGTGTTAACTTTTGGCCTTCTAAGGTCCCATTTATTCTAGGGCTCATTTCTAGAATTTGATTACTCACGGTCCGTTACTGGCCTGTTCCACTTGTGGGCCAAATTCAACCCATGGTTACAGTCGGCCTGTTTCTGGCCCGTTAACACGTTGGGCTGTTTTCGTAGTGTCATCAATTACGGCCTATTAATGGCCCATTATGGTCGGGCCATAAAACAGACAATTTCCACTCTAGCCCATTTATGACCCATTTTGCGGTCCGTCATTGATCCTCGAATAGTACGGCCCATGGTTGGCAAAACGATTATACGACCCATAGAAGGCCCATAGATGAGACAGCCCGTAGAAGGCCCATGGATCCTATAACCCGTGGAAGGCCCATGGATCGTACAACCCGTGGAGGGCCATGGTCACTATAGCATGTAGCAGGACCATGGTCACAACAGTCCGTGTGTTGCCATGGTTATTGTGGCCTAGTTTATTGTGGCCACTTGAAAAACGCGGAAAAAGAACTACAGTGACTACAAGCAAACAACTAAACAAGACAATAAGGAAATAAATAAGAAAGCAACTAACGCTAGGCTATTACGGCTATTACACATATTACATCCACCGGGCATCAAAGTTCGCCACCAGTGTAAATATAGGGAACAAAGCATCATATTACATACACTGGCCGTCTAAATTGGCCACCAGTGCAAATAAGCGTGGTAGCAAAACAAGTCCATAACCGAAACAACTTCAGAATAGCTCAAAAAACGTTATCCTGGGTATCCACCATGCTGGCAATAAGCTTAGCAATCTTATGAGCTTTGTCATGTTTGGTGCTAAAATCCTCCAACGCTTGTTGTTGCACCAGAAAGTATGCATCTGAATCCTCCAGGGACTTCTGCTTCTTGTCGCAGCACAGCTGATCGATGTCTTTCAGCTTGTAGCTGAGACCCAATAAACCGAACTGATTCAGACAATGAGTTTGAATATCTTGTGCAAGCGGTACTGGCCAGTAACTCGAACACTAAACCAAGAGAGGACTTTGGGGTTGTCTCACTATCTTCAAGATAGTTTTGCTTAGCTGTTTTATCAGATTTGTTGGAGACTAACAAGGATGTCTCACTATCCTGAATCTTATCAGCATTACTTCCTTTACCATTGCTTAATAAGGCACTATTCCCCAATATTATGTCAGCATTCCAAAAGAAGAAACAAGCAGACACATAACATGTTTATGAAACTCATTTCGGTGAACCTGTTCATTATTAAGGTGGACAAGATTAAACTACCAAGTTTTCTATTGCCAAGTAGTACATAATAAAAGCATCAAACAAACATATATCTATGTCCTATGGTCATTGCATTGTCTTGCCAAATCAAAATGGAGACACGGTTCAAATCATATCAGTTCAAGACAAAGCAACACTGAAAGAATACAAAGCGTGGGAAACTACACGACACAACAAGATTTCAGATGGGTACCACGGGTCTACATGCACAACAACACTATTGGCTCTGTTGTGATGCTAGTAATGTGCATGATATGAGAAGTCAACTATATACACAATTGAAATTGAAATCAACAGAGCTATTTATAAGAGCAAACCTGTTAAAGAAACATGCGTAAACATACCTGCTATGCCATTGGAGTTTCGATTGGATCCTTCAATTTAAAAATAAGTTTGTATGAGTAAATACAGTGATACAAGAGCAAAGTAGTATGCATGATAGCAATGGAATCTTAAATGAGAACAATTGTTCTTCAGGTTTAAGCACTTGTTCTACATGAACATAGTATAGTAAGACGCAAGTATATAGTACTTAAAAATAGAAAATGAGCTCATAGACCTTACCACATTCTTGGCGTTCCCAGTCATTGTCCAGTAAATGTGTCTCAGGATAATGTAAGTGTCGGATTCCGGGTTCCGGCAGACCCTTGAGGTTCGAACACTGGGGTGCGCGCGGAGATTTCACCCTCTACCTACCTGCTCCTTGGCGAATCGCTAGGATCTAAACTACGGAAGGAACAACACAAGAGACACGGGGTTTATACTGGTTTAGGCCACTATTGCGGTGTAATACCCTACTCCAGTGTGTGGTGTGGTGGATTGCCTCTTGGGCTGATGATGAACCATACAAGGAAGAACAGCCTCGCGAGGGTCTGTTCTTGGCTGGTGCGATGAACTGCTAGGATGAGTTCAGTCGCTCTTTCTACTCTTTCTCTCTTGATTCCGGTACCTCTAGATGCCTCTCTCGATGCCTCTACCCCGGGGGTGGCTAGTCCTATTTATAGGCAAAGGCCCTGGGCCTCTTCCCATATATTGAGCGGGAAGGGCGCCAACAATTGGCCATTTTGAAGGGGAACAGCGGGTACACTTATCCTGACTAAAGTTGGTCCTCGCCTGTCAAAGGCTCTGGTGGTGACGCCTGCTTGGGCTCCACAATGACTTCCTTCCTGCCGTTGGGCTGGTCTTGGTCTTGTTGCACCGAAATGGATGCCTTTGCTTGATGCTCTCGCCTGCGCTTGCTCCCTTTGCACCAAAGAGGAAAGGAGGACACTGCGCGGGCTGGCACCCGCCTGGCGCCCTTGGTCGTCATGGCTTGCGTCACGGGCACCTCGCGAGGTACCCCGCCTTGATCTCTCCACCCCCTCGTGAGCCAGCCTGATGAGTCCACGCCTGAGGAAGCTCCTTGTCGTCCACCCCGCGAGGCCTGGCCCCTCGCGAGGGTCTTGAGCTTGTGTTGATGAAGATGGGCCGTGCTGGGCCCCCCTTTTGAGCCACGCCACAGGTCGCAGGAAGGCAAGTCTGGGGACCCCCGTTCCCAGAACGCCGACAGTAAGGGAATTTGATGAGTTTCTTTGCCAGTGAAGTATGTTTTCTTCAGGTAATTCCGATATTGCCACCAAGCATTCTTGTAGATAGCAGAGGTATTAGCACATGTTACCTCATCCTGAGTTTCATAATCGGTCCTTCTCTATAGAGAAAAATGGGAAAATTTGCTGTATTATAACCATCATGGAGGTAGAATGTATGGGACAAAGCAAAGTAATTGCCATGAATAACATTACTTACACATAACTCCTGGACAAACACCTGCAACTGGCATTTTCCTTCATCTTTAGTATAATATTTTCATGATGGGAAGATACACACATAGGATTTAAATACATCAGATGCGATAGATGCTAAACTACTGGATGGTTGTGATTCCTCCACAGGAATAGGTGTACTAACTGGTGGAGTAGGGATTCGCCGTGGTAGTACTGGCACTTTGGGCACAGGAGCTGCCTCACTAACTGCTCTTGTTTGGGAGCTCTGTGGTGGAGATGGTGCTGTGTCAACTGGAACTGGGTTACTATCTACTAGGGTTGGGGTTAGATTGGCTGAAGCTGTTTCTCTGTCCATCGCAGTAGGGGTACAATCTGTGGGAGTCTGGGTTATGTGTGGTAGGGCTGGTTCTCGTGCATGTACAACCGGGGTGCTATCTGCACCAAGAGGTAGCACTGTTTTATTTGAAGACCGTGTTTTTACTCCGCTAGATACTGGCATCACCAGGTCCAATTCAAATGGATGATAAACAGGAAACATAGTTGAATGTACATACATTGTATGAGAGACAGATGCAATAGATAGTGTGGAAAAAAGAGGGCATGAAATAGTTTACATGTATATTGTTTAACTAAAACGGATAGCATGACATAATTTCACATATATGATGTCTATCTAAACTGGAAAACATGGCATAACATAATTCAAACTATGATGAATAACTAAACAGGATCACATGACATAATTCACATACATGTTATCTAAGTAATCAAGATCGCATGATTTAATTCACATATGTGATTTATATGCTAAGCAGAGGGCATTCACATATATGATGCCTGAACTAAGAACATGGTGTTGAATATTGTGTATATGATGTCTAAACTATGCAATGCAAGACACCGTATGCATGATATGAGCAGCATAACTGTGCCAAGTTAGAGCATACACCTCGGTGGGGGAATAGGACTGGTCATCCGTCTCTGAATCCATCTCTAAGGAGCTATTGGGATCCAGCAAGAGATCTGCTTTGACAGGTAGCACTGTCAGCTCTGAAGGCCTTGTTTTCACTCCAGATTTTTTCATCACCCACTCAAATGGCTGATTCACAGGAATAGTAGTTTAATGTACAAACATTGTCGACAAATGGAAATGTAATAAAGAAAAGGACGGGCAAGATATAATTCAAACATATGATGCCTGGTTAAACAGGATGGCATTGCACATTTCACATATTTATGGCTGGCTAAAAGACATGAGACTGCATAATTCCCATATAAGCTATAGAAACTAAACAGGTGGCATTATAGAACAAGTCTGAACTAAGCAGATGACATATATGATGTCGAAAGTAGGCACTGCAAGGCAACATATGCATGATATGACTAACATCATCATGCCAAGTTAGAGCAAACACCTTGGGGGGGGGGGGGTAAATAGGAGTGGTCAGCTGCATCTGAATCCGCCTCAGAATAGATATCTTCCTCTGGATTACAATCTAGAGAGAGGGGGAGGGGGAGGGTTTGCCATTGAACCCACCATGGAGCGATGTCTGCATGACATCGTTTTGCCGTGCAAAACTCTTCTCTTTTTCTCTACACGTTCAGCATGACTGTGTACAATATCTGACATGCATACAAAAAAAATATGGTGAGATTATGTAAGGAGAGCATGCAGAAATATAGAGTGATGGTAACAACCGGTGGATGGATCCAAAAATAATGATAGCAGGCTAACAATTGCTTTAATTTAATAAAAAGACAGATGCTGATTGCTTTACTATTTGTTTCCCACCCAAGATGAACAACATAGGCATACCCTAGGTGAACCAGATATTAGACAGAAATACTATTCATTATTGCCTCGATATGTGCCCCATAACACATTTAGAACTCAAGTTTGAACATTAATTTGGACCTGACTTGGAGTCTAAGAGGTGAATAGGACGATAAAGTAGCAGGTAATATTAAGCAATGCATAACATAAGCAGAAACAAAAGAGTGCGACCTCTCTTGTGGACCCGTGTACTCCTCAGGTTCATCTGCTGAGTCGATGATGGTGATGCCGTTGCGTTGGGTGCCGACGGCAGGGAAGGAGATCTGAGGCGGCGCAAGATGGTCAGGAGTCGTGATGTCTGGTTTGGTGGATGCTTCTATCGATGGAGCAGCTCAGGTGAGGTGGACGACGTCGCGGCAGGAGCAGGACAAACCACACAAAGTTTTCTTCGACACCTACCTAAACTGAAGTAATTCTGTATGGGTTCATTTGGCTTGCATGATTCTAAAAATGCAGGGATAGGAAAAACACCAGAATAGGATAGGAATGCACATGGGAAACAAAGCATTTGTAAACACATGATTTCTGTCAAGTTGGGTGTTTGGTTCACAGGAAATGGAAGAGCAGAGGAATGCAAAGAAACATGGCAAAAAGAAAGTGAAACCATATGAAAGCGTGTACAGTTAGAATGTTATTCTGCCGCTAATGCACTTGGTCTCATTTTCATGCATAGGATTTTGAAAAGTAGGTCCAGGTGGATGTTTTGCTCCATTCCTTTCAACAAAATGCATGAATAATTGAATAGTAGAGTGCCATAGGAAAATTTCCTATTGCTATGTTTTTCTGTTCAACCAAAATAGCCCTAATGGATCGACATGAATATGGAGTAATAAGTGATGCGACAAGTGTACAACCACTTTGCCGTAGCCGTGTCGACCTCAGCATCATTGGGTTGGTCGCTGAAGAAGTTGAGGCAGAGGTGGCTGTTGGAGGTGTGGAGGAAGATCTGAGGAATTTGTAGACGGCGTCCAGGGCACTGCTTTATTGTGATGGATAGTTCCGTCGCTGGAGCAGCTCTGGCGAGCCATAAGACGTCGAGGCTGAAGTAGCACAAGACATACATCGTTAATCTCAAGTGGGATTCTAATAGCATCTCCAATAGATGATGTAAACTACATTACTACCAAAAAGTGATAAATGTAAAATTTACGTCACCAAAAACCACTTGACTACAACAGATGATGTAAAAACTGTTGACTCTGAACTTAATTGTCGAAACTAAAATTTACTATGGAATCAGAATGTTACTATCGAAACTGAATGCAATGATAGAAGACATGAACTTCACATGTAGTTTAGGGAGGGCCTG
>NC_041391.1:426653952-426679719 GCF_002162155.2 Triticum dicoccoides | reverse complement strand
CGCCTCATCGCCCTGAAACCACTCCCACCCGCCGGTCCACCGCCGCCCCGGCCAGCCCTCTAGGCCCCCCCCTGACGGAGTCCTGTATTAGGGGGTATCCGGACAGCCGGACTATATACATCGTCCGGACTATTGAAGCGTGAAGATACAAGACTCGAGACTTTGGCCCGTGTCCGGATGGGACTCTCCTTTGCGTGGAAGACAAGCTTGGCGATCCGGATGTTGTGTTTCCTTCCTTGTAACCGACTCCATGTAAACCCTAGCCCTCTCCAGTGTCTATATAAACCGGAGAGGTTGGTCCTTAGAAGGGCGATCACAATTACAATCATACCATCATAGGCTAGCTCTTAGGGTTTAGCCTCTACGATCTCGTGGTAGATCTATGATGTCTACTACACAACCTTGTTCTTGTAGATGTTGTTGGGCCTGCAAGTGCACAGGTTTGTAGGACAGTAGCAAATTTCCCTCAAGTGGATGACCTAAGGTTTATCAATCCGTAGGAGGCGTAGGATGAAGATGGTCTCTCTCAAACAACACTGCAACCAAATAACAAAGAGTCTCTTGTGTCCCCAACACACCCAATACAATGGTAAATTGTATAGGTGCACTAGTTCGGCGAAGAGATGGTGATACAAGTGCAAAATAGATAGTAGATATAGGTTTTTGTAATCTAAAATAATAAAAACAGCAAGGTAACAAGTAATAAAAGTGAGCGTAAACGGTATTGCAATGATAGGAAACAAGGCCTAGGGTTCATACTTTCACTAGTGCAAGTTCTCTCAACAATAATAACATAGATAGATCATACAACAATCCCTCAACATGCAACAAAGAGTCACTCCAAAGCCACTAATAGCGGAGAACAAACGTAGAGATTATGGTAGGGTACGAAACCACCTCAAAGTTATTCTTTCGGATCAATCTATAAAAGAGTTCGTACTAGAATAACACTTTAAGACACAAATCAACCAAAACCCTAATGTCACCTAGATACTCCATTGTCACCTCAAGTATCCGTGGGCATGATTATACGATATGCATCACACAATCTCAGATTCATCCAACCAACACAAAGTACTTCAAAGAGTGCCCCAAAGTTTCTACCGGAGAGTCAAGAACGTGTGCCAACCCCTATGCATAAGTTCATGGGCGGAACCCGCAAGTTGGTCACCAAAACATACATCAAGAGGCACATGATATCCCATTGTCACCACAGATAAACACGGCAAGACATATATCAAGTGTTCTCATAAAAGACTCAATCCGATAAGATAACTTCAAAGGGGAAACTCAATTCATCAGAAGAGAGTAGAGGGGGGAGAAACATCATAAGATCCAACTACAATAGCAAAGCTCAGGATACATCAAGATCGTGCATAGAGGGAACACGAGAGAGAACACGAGAGAGAGAGAGATCAAACACATAGCTACTGGTACATACCCTCATCCCCGAGGGTGAACTACTCCCTCCTCGTCATGGAGAGCGCCGGGATGATGAAGATGGCCACCCGGTGATGGGTTCCCCCTCCGGCAGGGTGCCGGAACGGGCTCCCGAGAGGTTTTTGGTGGCTACAGAGGCTTGCGGTGGCGGAACTCCCGATCTATCTTGATTTTTTTGATGGTTTTAGGGTACGTAGGCATATATAGGCGAAAGAAGTCAGTCGGGAGGTGCTCGAGGGGCCCACGAGACAGGCGGCCGCACCCAGTAGGGAGGGGGGGGCACACCCTCATATCTCATGGCCTCCTCGAGGATCTTCTGATGTGGACTCCAAGTCTCCAGGATCATATTCTTCCAAAAAATCATGATGCCGAAGGTTTCATTCCGCTTGGACTCCGTTTGATATTCCTTTTCTTCGAAATACTGAAACAGGCAATAAAACAGCAATATGGGCTGGGCCTCCGGTTAATAGGTTAGTCCCAAAAAATGATATAAATGTGTAAAATAAAGCCCATAAACATCCAAAAGGGGTAATATAATAGCATGGAACAATCAAAAATTATAGATACGTTGGAGACGTATCAAGCATCCCCAAGCTTAATTCCTGCTCGTCTTCGAGTAGGTAAATGTCAAAAACAGAATTTTTGATGTGGAATGCTACCTAGCATAATTCTCAATGTAATTTTCTTTATTGTGGCATGAATGTTCAGACCCAAATGAATACAGAACAAAAGTTCATATTGACATGAAAATGGTGATACTTCAAGCATACTAATCAAAGTAATCATGTCTTCTCAAAATAACATGGCCAAAGAAAGTTATCCCTACAAAATCTTATAGTCTGGCTGTTGCTCTTTCTTCATCACACAAAGTATTTAATCATGCACAACCCCGATGACAAGCCAAGCAATTGTTTCATACTTCAATAATCTCAAACTTTTTCAACTTTCACGTAATACATGAGCGTGAGCCATGGACATAACACTATATGTGGAATAGAATGGTGGTTGTGGAGAAGACAAAAAGGAGAAGATAGTCTCACATCAACTAGGCATATCAACGGGCTATGGAGATGCCCATTGATAGATATCAATGTGAGTGAGTAGGGATTGCCATGCAACGGATGCACTAGAGCTATAAATATATGAAAGCTCAACAAAAGAAACTAAGTGGGGTGCATCCAACTTGCTTGCTCACAAGACCTAGGGCACTTTTGAGGAAGCCCATCATTGGAATATACAAGCAAAGTTCTATAATGAAAAATTCCCACTAGTATATGAAAGTGACAACATATGAGACTCTCTATCATGAAGATCATGGTGCTATTTTGAAGCACAAGTGTGGAAAAAGAGATAGTAGCATTGTCCCTTCTCTCTTTTTCTCTCATTTTATTTTTTATTTCCTTTTTATTTTCCTTTTTTTCATTTTTTTTCTTTGGCCTTTTTTTGGCCTTTCTCTTTTTTTCCTTTTTTTCTTTTTGTAAAGTCCGAAGTCTCATCCCGACTTGTGGGGGAATCATAGTCTCCATCATCCTTTCCTCACTGGGACAATGCTCTAATAATGAAGATCATCACACTTTCATGGATTTACAACTCAAGAATTACAACTCAAAGCTAGAACAAGATATGACTCTATATGAATGCCTCCGGTGGTGTACCGGGATATGCATTGAATCAGGAGCGACATGTATGAAAATTATGAAGGTGGCCTTGCCACAAATACAATGTCAACTACATGATCATGCAAAAAGCAACATGACAAAAGTAATGCATGTCATATGAACGGAACGGTGGAAAGTTGCATGGCAATATATCTCGGAATGGCTATGGAAATGCCATAATAGGTAGGTATGGTGGCTGTTTTGAGGAAGGTAAATGGTGGGTATATGGTACCGGCAAAATTTGCACGGTACAAGAGAGGCTAGCAATGGTGGAAGGGTGAAGGAGTGCGTATAATCCATGGACTCAACATTAATCAAAAGAACTCATATACTTGTTGCAAAAATTTAGAAGTCATCAAAAATCAAAGCATTACGCGGATGCTCCTAGGGGGATAGATTGCTAGGAAAAGACCATCACTCGTCCCCGACCGCCACTCATAAGGAAGACAATCAATAAATAAAATTGTGCTCCAACTTCATCACAAAGCGGTTCACCATACATGCATGCTACGGGAATCACAAACTTCAACACAAGCATTCTTTAAATTCATAACCACCCAACTAGCATGGCTTTAATATCACTACCTCCATATCTCAAAACAATTATCAAGCATCAAGTTGATCATAGCATCCAATGCACTTTCCATGATAGTTTTTATTATACCAAACTTGGATGCTCATCATTCTAGGACCAACTTTGTAAACATAACAAATACCATGCTGTTCTAAAAGACTCCCAAAATAATATAACTGAAACATGAGATACTAGCAATTTCTTCAAAATATAACCACCGCCGTGCTCTAAAAGATATAAGTGATGCACTAGAGCAAATGACAAACTACTCCGAAAGATATAAGTGAAGATCAATGAGTAGTCGAATAATTGTGCAACTATGTGAAGACTCTCTAGCATTAAGGAATTTCAGATCTTGGTACTCTAATCAAACAGAAAGCAAAGCAAAATAAAATGACATTGCAAGGATAGCACAACTCATGTGAAGAAGCAAAAACTTAGGCTCAACCGATACTAACCGATAGTTGTTGAAGAAGAAAGGTGGGATGCCTACCGGGGCATCCCCAAGCTTAGATGCTTGAGACTTCTTGGAATATTATCTTGGGGTGCCTTGGGCATCCCCAAGCTTGAACTTTTGTGTCTCCTTAATTCCTCTCATATCATGGTTTCTCTATTTCTCAAAAACTTCATCCACAACAAACTCAACAAGAACTCGTGAGATAGGTTAGTATAAACCAATGCAAAACCTTATCATTTTCTACTGTAAAAAATCACTAAAATTATTATTCAACATTGAAAACTAAATGTCTCTGCATATTTAATACTCCTATCCTCAAATAGAATCATTAAACAAGCAAACATATGCAAACAATCCAAACATAACAGCAATCTGCCAAAACAGTACAGTCTGTAAAGAATGCAAGAGTACCAAAACTTCCCTAACTCCAAAAATTACGAAATAAAATTACCACTCTAGTAAATTTATCAGATCTCATTATGCAAAAAGTTTCAACATTGTACCATTCTCTGACTTTTCTAGGGAATTTTTGCAACAGCGGTAAACTTTCTGTTTTCAAACAGCAACATGTATACTAGCAAAATAAGCATGGTAAAGGCTATCCTTGACTTTTTTACTGAAACTAAAGATACAAAACATTATTCTAAATAACAGCAAGAAAATACTAACAAAAGAAAACGACGCTCCAAGCAAAACACATATCATGTGGTGAATAAAAATATAGCTCCATGTAAAGTTACCGATGAACAAAGACGAAAGAGGGGATGCCATCCGGGGCATCCCCAAGCTTAGGCTCTTGGTTGTCCTTTAATATTATCTTGGGGTGCCTTGGGAATCCCCAAGCTTAGGCTCTTACCACTCTTTATTCCATGATCCATCGAAGCTTTACCCAAAACTTGAAAACTCCACAACACAAAACTCAACAGAAAACTCGTAAGCTCCGTTAGTATAAGAAAATAAAACCACCACTTAGGTACTGTAGTGAACTCATTCTAAATTCATATTGGTGTAATATCTACTGTATTCAAACTTATCTATGGTTCATACCACTTAATACTAGCCATAGATGCATCAAAATAAGCAAACAACACATAGAAAACAGAATCTGTCAAAAACAGAACAGTCTGTAGTAATCTGTATCAAACGTATACTTATGGAACTCCAAAAATCCTACAAAATTAGGAAGTCCTAAGCAATTTTTGTACCAATCTAGGGAAAAAATAATCAGATCAAAAGAACATTTCTGTGAATTAACAAAACTATTTTACTGGGTGAAAAAGTTTTTGATTGTCAGCAGGATCAACACAACTATCACCGTAAGCTATCCTAAAGGTCTTACTTGGCACTTTATTGAAGCAAAACCTATAAAACATGATTACTACAGTAACATAATAATGTGAACACACTAAAACAGTAAGGATAAATATTGGGTTGTCTCCCAACAAGCGCTTTTCTTTAATGCCTTTCTAGCTAGGCATGATGATGGCAATGATGCTCACACAAAAGATAAGATTTGAAACATAACGGGCGCATCATGAAGCATATGACTAGCACATTTAAGTCTAACACACTCCCTATGCATAGGGATTTTGTGAGCAAACAACTTATGGGAACAATAATCAACAAGCATAGGAAGGTAAAATAAACATAGCTTCAAGATTTTCAAGACATAGAGAGGAAACTTGGCATTATTGTAATTCCTACAAGCATATATTCCTCCCTCATAATAATTTTCAGTAGCATCATGAATGAATTCAAAAATATAACCAGCACCTAAAGCCTTCTTTTCATGATCTACAAGCATAGAAAATTTACTACTCTCCACATAAGCAAAATTCTTCTCATGAATAGTAGTGGGAGCAAACTCAACAAAATAATTATCATGTGAGGCATAATCCAATTGAAAACTAAAATCATGATGACAAGTTTAATGGTTATCATTATTCTTAATAGCATACAAGTCATCACAATAATCATCATAGATAGCAACTTTGTTCTCATAATCAATTGGAACCTCTTTCGAAATAGTGGAATCATCACTAAATAAAGTTGACACTCTTCCAAATCCACTTTCATATTCATCACAATAAGATTCAACATCCTCCAAAATAGTGGGATCACTACTTCCTAAAGTTGACACTCTTCCAAACCCACTTTCATCAATATAATCATCATAAATAGGAGGCATGCTTTCATCATAATAAATATTCTCATCAAAACTTGGGGAACTAAAAATATCATATTCATCAAACATAGCTTCCCCAAGCTTGTGGCTTTGCATATCATTAGCATCATGGATATTCAAGGAATTCATACTAACAACATTGCAATCATGCTCATCATTCAAAGATCTAGTACCAAACATTTTAATGCATTCTTCTTCTAGCACTTGAGCACAATTTTATTTTCCATCATACTCACAAAAGATATTAAAAAGACGAAGCGTATGAGACAAACTTAACTCCATTTTTTGTAGTTTTCTTTTATAAACTAAACTAGTGATAAAATAAGAAACAAAAAGATTCGATTGCAAGATCTAAAGATATACCTTCAAGCGCTAACCTCCCCGGCAACAGTGCCAGAAAAGAGCTTAGTTGACGGGGTGTGAGTGAGTGCCCTTTACCTAGCCTCCCCGGCAACGGCGCCAGAAAAGAGCTTGATGTCTACTACACAACCTTCTTCTTGTAGACGTTGTTGGGCCTGCAAGTGAACAGGTTTGTAGGACAGTAGCCAATTTCCCTCAAGTGGATGACCTAAGGTTTATCAATCTGTAGGAGGCGTAGGATGAAGATGGTCTCTCTCAAACAACCCTGCAACCAAATAACAAAGAGTCTCTTGTGTCCCCAACACACCCAATACAAATGTAAATTGTATAGGTGCACTAGTTCGGCGAAGAGATGGTGATACAAGTGCAAAATAGATAGTAGATATAGGTTTTTGTAATCTGAAATAATAAAAACAGCAAGGTAACAAGTAATAAAAGTGAGCGTAAACGGTATTGCAATGATAGGAAACAAGGCCTAGGGTTCATACTTTCACTAGTGCAAGTTCTCTCAACAACAATAACATAGATAGATCATATAACAATCTCTCAACATGCAACAAAGAGTCACTCCAAAGCCACTAATAGCGGAGAACAAACGTAGAGATTATGGTAGGGTACTAAACCACCTCAAAGTTCTTTTTTCGGATCAATCTATAAAAGAGTTCGTACTAGAATAACACTTTAAGACACAAATCAACCAAAACCCTAATGTCACCTAGATACTCCATTGTCACCTCAAGTATCCATGGGCATGATTATACGATATGCATCACACAATCTCAGATTCATCCAACCAACACAAAGTACTTCAAAGAGTGCCCCAAAGTTTCTACCGAAGAGTCAAGAACGTGTGACAACCCCTATGCATAAGTTCATGGGCGAAACCCGCAAGTTGGTCACCAAAACATACATCAAGAGGCACATGATATCCCATTGTCAGCACAGATAAACATGAGAAGACATACATCAAGTGTTCTCATAAAAGACTCAATCCGATAAGATAACTTCAAAGGGGAAACTCAATTCATCACAAGAGAGTAGAGGGGGGAGAAACATCATAAGATCCAACTACAATAGCAAAGCTCGGGATACATCAAGATCGTGCCATACATGGAACACGAGAGAGAACAAGAGAGAGAGAGATCAAACACATAGCTACCGGTACATACCCTCAGCCCCGAGGGTGAACTACTCCCTCCTTGTCATGGAGAGCGCCGGGATGATGAAGATGGCCATCGGTGATGGGTTCCCCCTCCGGCAGGGTGCCAGAATGGGCTCCCGAGAGGTTTTTGGTGGCTACAGAGGCTTGCGGCGGCGGAACTCCCGATCTATCTTGATTTTTTGATGGTTTTAGGGTACGTAGGCATATATAGGAGAAAGAAGTCGGTCGGGAGGTGCTCGAGGGGCCCACGAGACAGGGGGCCGCACCCAATAGGGGGGGGCTCCTATCTCATGGCCTCCTCGAGGATCTTCTGATGTGGACTCCAAGTCTCCAGGATCATATTCTTCAAAAAAATCACGATGCCAAAGGTTTCATTCCGTTTGGACTCCGTTTGATATTCCTTTTTTTCGAAATACTGAAACAGGCAATAAAGCAACAATATGGGCTGGGCCTCCGGTTAATAGGTTAGTCCCAGAAAATGATATAAATGTGTAAAATAAAGCCCATAAACATCCAAAAGGGGTAATATAATAGCATGGAACAATAAAAAATTATAGATACATTGGAGACGTATCAATCTACTCTTGTACTACCCATATCTTCAATATTAATCAAGCAGGAAGTAGGGTTTTACCTTCATCGAGAGGGCCCGAACCTGGGTAAACATCTGTGTCCCTTGCTTCCTATTACTATCAGCCTAGACGCATAGATCGGGACCCCCTAGCCGAGATCCGCCGGTTTTGACACCGACATTGGTGCTTTCATTGAGAGTTCCTCTGTGTCGTCGCTGCAAGGCTTGATGGCGCCTTCAATCATTAGCAACATGGTCCAGGGGGAACTTTTCTTCCCGGACAGATCTTCGTGTTCGGCGGCTTCGCACTGCGGGCCAATTCGCTTGGCCACCTGGAGCAGGACGATAGCTATGCCCTTGGCCACCAGATCAGGTTCGGAAACCTGAACTACACGGCGGACGTCCGCGGAGATTTGATCTTCGACCGATTCGGGCCCATGCCAGGAGCACCGGACAGTCACGACGAGCACGGCTTAGACCTGCTGTCGATCAAAGCTTGGGGTATCACCCCCGCCGTAGCCTCGGATCTAAATCCGGAGCGGGCTGCACTGCCTAAAGACGGAGGGCTGGACCCTGTCCCGCAGGCCGCACACTCATCGGCGGTGGAGCCGAACACGGGTCTCACCTCTGTGGTGGCCTGTGACTTCGGACCCCCAGATTCACATCCGGATGTTGGTTCCTGCCCGCGCACTCCCGAGCCAGTCGAGCCAGGTTGGGCTCCGGTAATGGAGTTCACCACTGCGGATTTCTTCCAGCACTCGCCCTTTGGCGACATGCTGAGTTCATTAAAAACTCTCTCTTTGACAGAAAATTCCGCGCCGAACTATGTCCGGCTCTAGTGGGAAGCAGGCGACGAAGAAATTTATTACCCACCCAGCACCCACTTCATAGCCATGGTTGATGATTTAACTGACGTGCTTGACTTTGACTCCGAAGGCATCAACGGTATGGACGACGATGCAGGAGAAGATTCAGCATCTATGGGGTGCCGGACTTCTGCCTCGTCACACGACATATACATGGTGGATACGCCCAAGGAGGACGACACTGACAATCCAAAGGATAAAACCCCCGGGCAAAGGCCAAAGCGACGGTGCAGACGCCGTTCCAAGTCCAGCAACTGTAAAAATAGCAGCAAGAGCGCCAGAAGGATCGATACTCCGGTCAACCCCAAAGGCAACCACGACCATACGGAACCAGCGATGGAGCAGGACGAACCAGGTCACGCCGAACATATTTCGGAGCAGACGCCCGAGGACAATGATCCAGAGGGACGAGTTCATCAAACCGGCCCAAGACAAGAAGACAGTCTGGACGATGACGCATTCATCATTCCGGAAGAACGCGTGGAACGAGATAACCTCCACAGAAACCTTATGGCCACAGCGAGAAGTCTGAAGAAGCAGAAGCAATGGCTCAAAGCCGCACAGGAGACGCTCAACCGCAGATGGAATAAAGTGCTAGACACCGAAGAAAGATATGGCGACGATCGCCATACAAAGAGCTATCCAAAACACAAGCTACTGCCAGAATTCAACGACGAGGCCGTTCCACCAAAGACTAATACGACCAGGAGGCCCACTGTACCACTCCACAACAGCAACGGAACAGCCACCAACACCGCGCTCGATCTACGTGAGCACCTGGATAAGAAGGATGGCGCAGCTAGGTCCATCTACAGATCTAAAGGACACACCCCGACGATGGACTATGGTCACCAAAACGATTACGCTAATCAAATACCAGTTCGGAACAAACACCGGACACAACAGCCGACCGCATGCCACAGCGCATCCATATACAGAGGGGTTGCTCACCCGTTGTGCTTCACCGAAGAAGTACTGGACCATGAATTCCCACAAGGTTTCAAACCTGTGAACATAGAGGCATACGACGGAACGACAGACCCGGGGGTCTGGATCGAGGATTTTATCCTGGATATTCACATGGCTCATGGGGATGATCTCCATGCCATCAAATACCTTCCCCTAAATTTGAAGGGACTAGCTCGACACTGGTTGAAAAGCCTCCCCGAAAATTCAATTGGGAGTTGGGAGGAACTCGAAGACGCTTTCAGGGCCAATTTTCAAGGGACCTATGTCCGGCCTCCGGATGCTGACGATTTAAGTCACATAATCCAACAGCCCTGAGAGTCCACCCGCAAGCTTTGGAACATATTCCTCACTAAGAAGAATCAAATTGTCGACTATCCGGACGCCGAAGCCTTAGCAGCTTTCAAACACAGCATCCGCGACGAGTGGCTCGCCAGACACCTCAGCCAAGAAAAGCCAAGAACAATGGAAGCCTTAACAAGCCTTATGACCCGCTTTTGCGCGGGAGAAGACAGATGGCTAGCCCGTAAAGGCACCAGCGGCCCCAGCACATCTAAAATAAGGGATGGCAACGGGAAGCCACGGCATAGTAAAAACAAACGCCAAAACAAGGAAGAGAGCCCGGATAACACAACGGTTAATGCCGGATTCAGGGGCTCTCGATCTGATCAGCAAAAGAAGCCATTTAAAGGCAGCAAAGAGGGATCGTCCGGTCTGAATAGAGTCCTAGACAGACTGTGCCAAATTCATGGCAGCCCTGACAAACCTGCGAACCACACGCATAGAGAGTGCTGGGTCTTCAAGCAAGCCGTCAAATTAAATGCCGAACACAAGGGAAGGGATACGCCAAGTGAAGACGAGGATGAACCTCGCCAGCCGAACACTGGGGGACAGAAAAAATTCCCGCCAGAGGTTAAAACAGTGAACATGATCCACGCAATTCACACATCCATGAGAAGGCATGAACGCGCGCATAGAGACGAGCGTGATATAGAGCCCATCGTACCCACACCTAGTCACTGGATGACTAGTCCGACCACTTTCGATCACTTGAATGGCCGAACTAGTATTCGGCGCGAAGGATCAGAGGCCTTGGTGCTTGACCCAATAATCGATGGATACCATCTCACCCACGTCCTCATGGACGGTGGCAGCAGTCTCAATCTAATATATGAGGACACTGTCCGTAGGATGGGGATAGACCCATCCAGAATTAGTCAAAGCAACACCACCTATGAAGGGGTAATACCAGGTGTTGAAGCCTACAGCAGGGGCTCCGTCATACTGGAGGTAACATTCGGCTCTCCAGGCAACTCCAGAAGCGAAGAACTACTCTTCATCATCGCACCCTTCCAAAGCGACTATCATGCATTGCTTGGAAGAACGGCCTTCGCCCGCTTCAACGCATTGCCGCACTATGGCTATCTTACACTCAAGATGGCCGGTCCACGTGGCATCATCTCCGTTAGCGGAATCACAGAGCACTCTTCACATGCAGAGGAACACGCGACGGCCCTAGTGGCCGGACTATAAGCGGCCTCCAATTTCAGAAAACATGACTGGTCATTAAGACCAAAGACATGGTTAGACGATTCCGGTAGCCCGGATAAAATTGAACCAGGGCACCGTATATGTAATCCCATAGCGGACACCAGGGGCTGCAAATATCTAATACAGCCCCACGCTTGGCTCAACCTTATTGGCAGGCCAACATCTTACACTTTTATTATCCATCGCATACTTACGTTGTACTCTCTTACGAGTTTTCTTTTTTCTGTAGACAACTTTCGCGCTCCCTTCCAGGATACGGCACAACGGAGACAAAGGTGCAGACGTGCAACAGGGCCCCGTTCAATAGGTTTCTTTTTAGATTAAGCCCCTGTGTAAACCTTTTCTATTGCCTCTTGTTGTTTAACCATCCCATGGGTTCCATACCCACAGAGGATACTATCGTTATTGGCATTTCGCCACGACAGATTAACGCACGTACCTAGAAACACAGGGTTTATAACGAATGGGCATTCTTGAACCCATCATTTGTTATAAACTCCGAATACCTTCAGGAGTGTTCGGCGTCACGAGTTTGGCCTTATATGCATTAGCTCCGAATCATGTCTTTGGTCAAATGTTGGGTTTGCCCGGCTCCTGGGTTTGCCGCATTACGTTCCGTTATTATCGGCTAAGGTGGCCAAAGGAGAAGTACTACGATTGTGCCCTGGTTATTTCGGACGAGCACCTCAGTAGAGAAAGCCAAAAACTGACTGTCATGATACAACGAGAGACTGTTCAACCACTCGAAGACTTATCGGAATCTTTAGGATCCCTCCGCATTAATGAAGGACCGTTTCCTGGTCATGTATAGACGCGCCCATATTCGGATGCAAGCGAAAGTACCAGGGGCTACATAGTAGCCCCACCATTAGACTCCCATCGCTAGGCGAAAGCGTTACATCTATATAGTCCGGTTGCCTAGTTCGACATGCGATCACCTCCTTAATGGACCAAGACGTTGGATCAAGTGTGATTATGCATATTTTTTCTCGAACACCCCTGCATTATATGTGTGGGGGCTGAAGCCAACAACCGCTAACTTTCGGATGACATGTAGACATATACAAAAAACGGCCGCACAGGAGACACAAATAATACTTTCAGGCAAAAAGTATAAATATAGTCTTACAACCAAAATAACATTGTTTTTACAATGATTCAATTCGTCACTCAAACAAGACATTCTTCGAGCACTGCGCCTCTATTAGGCGGGCACCTTCTGTAACCTGCGCCAAGTAGTGCTCGGCCGGATATTGGCCCCCCACCGGATCCTGGGTCCCTATAATGGTGGCCTCAATATCCGTCCAATAGGCCTTAACGCGGGCAAGAGCCATCCGCGCACCCTCTATGCACGCCGACCTTCTCATAGCATCGATCCAAGGCACGACCCTAAGGAACTATTGCACCAAGCCAAAGTAACTGTCCGGCTTAGGCCCCTTCAGCCAAAGATGGTCTATTACAGACCGCATTGCAAGCCCGGACAGCCTGTGAAGCTCCGCTACAGCAACCATCTTATCACTCAACAGCAGCGGGCGAGTGGGAGCATTAAATTGCGATCAAAAAAGCTTCTCCACTTCCTTATCACCCTGATCTTCAAAGAACTTGGCAGCGTTAGCAGTACTCTTTGCCAAATCCGCATATGCACCCGCAGGACTCCAGCGTCCATCCAGGGGAGCCTACTTCGGATCAAAAAACTTCGTCCGCAACAAATATGAGCCCCCAGCCGCGATTTTTCCGGCCTGTTGAAGCTCCTCCCGCACACCCCTGAGCTCGGTCCGTATTTCCTTGGTGGCATTAAGTGCCTTGTTCAGATCGGCCGAACTATCCTTATGCTCCTTTTTAAGGAGCTCATACCGGTCAGCGACATTTTTTAACTCCATAGCCATTTTGGCCATCTTTTCCTCGCTTCAGCGATGAGCAGCCTGTTTGGCTCTCAATTCCTCGGCCGCCTTTAGGGCAGCCGCATTGCTAACCCGAGCTTGTTCCTTGGCCTGGGCAAGTTCCATCCTCAAGGCCTCCATGGCAGCAGCACCATCCGTAGTCCAAACATACTACATTAATATCATGCCGCCTTCATATTTTCCTATATAAAGGAAGGCAGAACACATACCTTGTGATTTGTCCAGCCGCTTGTTCACCAGCGTAATATCGGCATCAATCGATCCAATCTGCCTTGTTAGTTTGGCAACTTCAATGGACTGGCCGGCGGCCGGACCCACAGGTACCTGCACATATTTGCAGCACAATCATTGGTTTATGATCCCCTGTTTGCCGCCTAGGGCGGGCAACCAGAGTCTCAGGGGATACTATCTATATGGAGCACACCTAGCGCGTGCCTCACGGCCAAAAAATAGTGTATTCTTCACTACATACCTCAAAGCCTTTGAGCAGGCTCGTAAATGCTTCATTCAAACCGCTTGTAGCGGATGAAATTTTCTTGAGCACCGCGCTCATTAATGAACGGTGCTCCTCCAAGAGCGCAGCTCGCTCCAGTAGGCCTGTCAGTACGTCTGGCCGGACATTAAACTGTGCCGGACCCTTCCCATCGCCCCATGGGAGCCAAACGCTCCGGGCTCAGGGCGGCTGATGCATTGGCTTTCGGCTTTGGCAGATCCGGACTCCTCCATGATGACACCTCGGTGTCGTCCGCTTCATGAGTCGGAGAGGCGGGTGGGGTCTCGCTCTCCATCATCTCCGGAGGAAGATCCCTCGAAGATGAACTCTGTTGAGAAGAGCTGCTAGCCGGACTGCAAAAGACGAATCCCGATTATTGATCTAGGAGGAACATAGTACCTTCAAATTAACGACTGACTTACAGCTCGGTGGAGGGCTGGCCTGTTGGCAGGCACGACGCGGTGAGGGGGCCCATCAGGGCAAGGCCCCCTCGGGATACCTTTTTTCCCGGTTTAGGCATCTCCGCCTCCAAGTCTTTGGAGGCATCCCTCTTCTTCCCGCGCGGGGAGGAGGCCTTAACCTCCCCTTCCCAACTATCCTCCTTAGGGGAGGTAACAATTCCCCTGGTTCGGATGTGTAGCGTGTGGAGTTCGGCTTCTTCGTTCTTCCCCTTGTCCTTCCCTGAGGGCATTCTGCTGAGTACCCGGTCAAGCATCTTAGCCATGGTGGGACCAGACGAGCCTTCGGGAAGTGGCGCCGGACACCTGATTCTCTCTGCCTTGTTGAGCCATTCCTGGCCACGGATGAATTTTATAATAAACAATTGTGACAAATACAAAACAAGGTGTCCGGTATCAAGGTTACTTACTTGGGTATCTAGGCGATTGCAGCTTAGGCCCGCATCCTCGGTAGTGTCCGAACACTCTACTTTCGGTCCAAAGAATAATTTGCACATTCCTTTGAGCTTCAAGCCGAAGAAGTGCTTGACATTCTGTGAACCCTCCGGATTAAACTCCCACATCCGGAGAGGCCGGCATTGGCACGGTAACATCCGTCGGATTAACATCACTTGCATTATGCTGACAAGGTTAATGTCCCTCTCAAGAAGCTATCGGATGCGATTCTGCAGTACTGGGACATCACCAGCGGGCCCCCAATTCCGTCCTACGTCGGTCCAAGACGCCAACTGTGATGGAGGGCCCGATCAGAACTCGGGGGCGGCTACCCACTTTGTGCCCCTGGGAGCCGTAATATAAAACCACCTCCGCTGCCATACATCAGATACTTCTGGGAAAGAACCATCTAGCCATGGGGCATCGGCGTTCCTGCTTATTATGGCACCTCCGCACTCTACATGTCGCCCCTTGATAATCTTTGGCTTCACACTGAAGGTCTTGAGCCATAAGCCAAAGTGTGGAGTGACGTGAAGAAAAGCCTCGCACACGATAATGAACGACGAGATATGGAGGATAGTGTTCGGAGCCAGATCATGAAAATCCAACCCATAGTAGAGCATGAGACCCCTCACAAAGGGGTCGAGGGTGAAGCCCAAGCCGCGGAGGAAGTGAGGGACAAACACGACGCACTCATTGGGCTCCGGTGTGGGGATGACCTGCCCAGGAGTAGGAAGCCTGTGCTGGATGTCGGCGGTCAGGTATCCGACCTCCCTGAGCTTCGCAATGTCTTCCTTTTGAATCTAGGAGGCCACCCACCGGCCTTGAGGGTCAGATCCGGACATATTGGGGGATCTGGGATGTTGGAGCTTAGGTTTCGGGTGTTAGAATTCAAGGTGCGAGAAGGTGCGAGGAAGGTGGAAAAGAGGCATAGGCCTCGACCCCTTTATAAAGGGGGTGAATGTCAAGAGTCCTCAGTGTGACCGTTTGAGGCTTATCTAAAAACACACGGAGTTATACCGACGGCCGTCGTGGGGTCACGCACGCCCATATTAATGGAAAATTCCATAATAAGAGGAACACGATCTCTGCCTCGACGAGACGTGCCAATAAAACCGCCTCGCAATACGAGTCAAGGTGGGGCAAGAAACGCCGGTTCGCGTTGGACCGGGCCATGATGCAAGGGCACGACGTACGAAGATGGCCAGCGAATCAGAATTATGCTATGGTATGTGAAGATCATCTTGCAGATCCGGACACGGTCTACGTGTTCGATAATTACTCCGGAGTATTCGGAGAAGGAACCCACCTTGCAATGCCGAAGACAATACTACACACCAGACTCATCGTCATTGAAGGCTGGTTCAGGGGCTACTGAGGGAGTCCTGGATTAGGGGGTATCCGGACAGCCAAACTATATATATTGTCCGGACTATTGAAGCGTGAAGATACAAGATTCAAAACTTCGGCCCGTGTCCGGATGGGACTCTCCTTTGCATGGAAGACAAGCTTGGCGATCCGGATATTGTGTTTCCTTCCTTGAAACCGACTCCATGTAAACCCTAGCCCTCTCCGGTGTCTATATAAACTGGAGAGGTTGATCCTTAGAAGGCCGATCACAATTACAATCATACCATCATAAGCTAGCTCTTAGGGTTTAGCCTCTACGATCTCGTGGTAGATCTACTCTTGTTCTACCCATATCTTCAATATTAATCAAGCAGGAAGTAGGGTTTTACCTCCATCGAGAGGGCCCGAACTTGGGTAAACATCTGTGTCCCTTGCTTCTTGTTACCATCAGCCTAGACGCATAGATCGGGACCCCCTACCGGAGATCCGCCGGTTTTGACACCGACACCCCCTGCGCCGTCTTTTTCTCCGGCAATCCCCACGCCACCGGCCCACCACCGCGGCCCCACCGCCGGCGACCACTGCCCCACCTTAAACCCTAAGATAGATAGTGGGGTACCTCTCCAGTGAGCCTCCCTCCCCGCTGCGGGTGGTTCTTCCTTAACTCCGGCGAGCCCCCCCACCCCCTGAAAATCGACTGATCCAAAAGTCGATTCAGTCGACTGAAGTGTAGCTAAATCGGAGCAGAGCAGCAGCACGAGCGAGCGAGCGAGAGCCGGAGTAACCGCAACAAATCTGGCTGGTATGGCCGCCGCCGCCGAAGGGGCCTCGCATTGGGGGAGGGCCGCCATGGAGATGTCGCCCGCGGCGCTGGCTTCAAGGTAGCTGCGCCATGGGGGTGCGTGATGGTGCACCGTCGGTGCCGGGAGGTCGAGTTAAGGAGAAGGTGTGATGCGATGAGTGTACAACCTCTTTGGTGGCACCGAGTAGGCCTCAGTTTCGTCCGAGGAGTCGGTGAGGATGATGTGGTTCCGGTGGAGTAGGTTAAGGCAACACTATCGGGATGGAGAAGCCGTGATAGATGATGCGATCTTCAGAGCAGCTCCTTGGAGGTGGAGAACGAGGTGGCTGAACCGACGGGACGATGAGATGGACGATGGATCCTCATCCAAGGAGATGGATGAGGGACGTCAAGCTATTGCGGGGGACAACATCGTCGGGGAAGAGGCTCTGGCCAGGCAACAGTGAGGTGGCGGATGGAGGAGGGTGGGGTTTCACGGCTGGAGTGGAGAGGTTATGGCGGCTGATAACCCACAAGTATAGGGGATAGTTGTAGCCTCTTTCGATAAGTAAGAGTGTTGAACCCAACGAGGAGCTAAAGGTAGAACAAATACTCTCTCAAGTTCTATCGGCCACTGATACGACTCTACGCACGCTTGACGTTCGCTTTACCTAGAACAAGTATGAAACTAGAAGGACTTTGCAAGTGTTGTTGGATAGGTTTGCAAGAAAGTAAAGAACACACAAATATAAACTAGGGGCTGTTTAGATAAAGATGCAACAAAGTAAATATAGCGAGTGTGGAAAAGTGGTGGTAGGAGTTGTGGAATTGTCCCTAAGCAATTGGCTATGTTACTAGACTGGTAATCACTATTGCAATTCTATTTGAGGGAGAGGCATAAGCTAACATATCATCCCTTACTTGGAATTCTATGCACTCATGATTGGAACTCTAGCAAGCATCCGCAACTACCAAAGATTCATTAAGGTAAAACCCAACCATAGCATTAAAGCATCAAGTCCCCTTTTATCCCATACGCAAACAACCTACTTACTCGGGTCTGTGCTTCTGTCACTCACGCCACCCACCATAAGGAAATCATAAGCATATTGCAAACCCTACAGCGGGAATCCCTCATGCTTGCAGGGCACAATAGGACAGCACCAATAATAAAACATGCAACTCAAATCAATCATAGAAATTCATCAATCACCGATAGGACAACGAAAATCTACTCAGACATCATAGGATGGCAACACATCATCGGATAATAATATGAAGCATAAAGCACCATGTTCAAGTAGAGGGTACAGCGGGTTGCGGGAGAGTGGACCACTGGATATAGAAGTGGGAAGGTGATGGAGATGTTGGTGAAGATGATGGCGGTGTTGGTGAAGATCGCGGTGATGATGATGGCCCCCGGCGGCGTTTCGGCGCCACCGGAAGCAAGGGGGAGAGAGCCCCCCTTCTTCTTCTTCTTCCTTGACCTCCTCCCTAGATGGGAGAAGGGTTTCCCCTCTGGTCCTTGGCTCCCATGGCGTGGGAGGGGCGAGAGCCCCTCCGAGATTGGATCCATCTCTCTGTTTCTGCGTTCTCTGATTCTACCCCTTCACAATTTCTTAAATATCCGGAGATCCGTAACTCCGATTGGGGTGAATCTTTCGCCCAGATCTTTATCATAAAATTATCTTTCTTGCGCCAGAAGAAGAGTATCCACCGCCTTACGGGTGGACCACAAGGGCCAGGGGCGCGCCTGGGGGGGGGGGGAGGGCGCGCCCCCCTACCTCGTGACCACCTCGGACATCGTTTCGCGTTGATTTTACTTCTGAAAAATCATAAATATTCCAAAAAAATCTCCATCCGTTTTGTCCCGTTTGGACTCCATTTGATATTGGGTTTCTGCGAAACAAAATACATGCAACAGACATGAACTGGCACTGGGCACTGGATCAATATGTTAGTCCCAAAAATAATATAAAAAGTTGCCAAAAAGTATATGAAAATATTGGCATGGAACAATCAAAAATATAGATATGACGAAGACGTGTCAGCATTCCCAAGCTTAATTCCTGCTCGTCCTCGAGTAGGTAAATGATAAAAAGAATAATTTTTGATGTGGAATGCTACCTAGCATAATCTTGATCATATGTCTAATCATGGCATGAATATTAAGACACGAGTGATTCAAAGCAATAGTCTATCATTTGACATAAAAAACAATAATACTTCGAGCGTACCAATAAAGCAATCATGTCTTTCCAAAACAACAAGGCAAAAGCAAGCTTATCCCTACAAAATCATACAGTTTGGCCATGCTTCATTTTCGTCACACAAAATGCCCCCATCATGCACAACCCCGATGACAAGCCGAGCAATTGGTTCATACTTTTTAATGCGCTTCAGCTTTTTCAACCCTCACGCAATACATGAGCGCAAGCCATGGATATAGCACTATAGGTGGAATAGAATATAATGATGGAGGTTATGAGGGGAAGACAAAAAGGGAGAAAGTCTCACATCAACTAGGCGTATCAACGGGCTATGGAGATGCCCATCAATAGATATCAATGTGAGTGAGTAGGGATTTCCATGTAACGGATGCACTAGAGCTATAAGTGTATGAAAGCTCAAACTGAAAACTAAGTGGGTGTGCATCACACTTGCTTGCTCATGAATACCTCGGGCATTTGAGGAAGCCCATCATCAGAATATGCAAGCCAAGTTCTATAATGAAAATTCCCACTAGTATATGAAAGTGAAAGCATAGGAGACTCTCTCTATGAAGAACATGGTGCTACTCTGCAGCGCAAGTGTGGTAAAAGGATAGTAGCATTGCCCCTTCTCTCTTTTTCTCTCATTTTTTATTTTCTCTCTTTTTTTGGTGGGCTTCTTTGGCCTCTTTTTTTATTATGGCTTCTTTGGCCTCTTTTATTTTTCATAAAGTCCGGAGTTTCATCCCGACTTGTGGGGGAATCATAGTCTCCTTCATCCTTTCCTCACTGGGGCAATGCTCTAATAATGATGATCATCACACTTTTATTTACTTACAACTCAATATTACAACTCGATATCTCGAACAAAGATATGACTCTATATGAATGCTTCCGGCAGTGTACCAGGATGTGCAATGATCTAGCATAGCAATGACATCAAAAAACGGGCAAGCCATGAAAACATCATGCTAGCTATCTTACGATCATGCGAAGCAATATGACAATGAATGATCAAGTCATGTATATGATGATGATGGAAGTTGCATGGCAATATATCTCGGAATGGCTATGGAAATGTCATGATAGGTAGGTATGGTGGCTGTTTTGAGGAAGGAGTATGGTGGGTGTATGGTACTAGCGAAAGTTGCACGGTACAAGAGAGGCTAGCAATGGTGGAAGGGTGAAAGGGTGCGTATAATCCATGGACTCAACATTAGTCATAAAGAACTCATATACTTATTGCAAAAATCTACAAGCCATTGAAAACAAAGTACTACACGCATGCTCCTAGGGGGATGGATTGGTAGGAAAAGACCATCGCTCGTCCCCGACCGCCACTCATAAGGAAGACAATCAATAAATAAAATTGTGCTCCAACTTCATCACAAAACGGTTCACCATATGTGCATGCTACGAGAATCATGAACCTCAACACAAGTGTCTCTACAATCCACAACCACCCACTAGCATGACTCTAATATCACCATCTTTATATCGCAAAACTATTGCAAGGAATCAAACATATCATATTCAGCGATCTACAAGTTTATGTAGGACTTTATGACTAACCTTGTGAATGACCAATTCCTGTCATCTCTCTAAATAGATATAAGTGAAGCAAGAGAGTTTAATTCTTTCTACAAAAGATATGCCCACGCTCTAACAAATATAAGAAAGAGCATTCTACAAATGGCGGTTTTCTATGTGAAGAGAAACATGCAATCCAAACTTCAAATGATATAAGTGAAGCACATGAAGCATTCTATAAAGCCATACTCAAAGGATTTAAGTGAAGTGCAATCAGCATTCTATAAATCAACCAAGGACTATCTCATACCAGCATGGTACATAAAATAAAAATGAAAACTAAATGCAAAAGACGCTCCAAGACTTGCACATAATGCATGAACGAAATGAATTCGAAAACATACCGATACTTGTTGAAGAAAGAGGGGATGCCTCCCCAGCATCCCCAAGCTTAGACACTTGAGTCTCCTTGAATATTTACTTGGGTTGCCTCGGGCATCCCCAAGCTTGAGATCTTGCCTCTCTTCCTTCTTCTCACATCGAAACATCCTCGATTAGACACTACATCCACACAAAACTTCAACAGAAAACTCGGTAAGATCCGTTAGTATAATAAAGCAAATTACCACTCTAAGTACTGTTGCAAACAAATTCATATTTTGTTTTTGCATTGTGTCTACTGTAATATAACTTTTTCATGGCTTAATCCACTAATATAAATTGATAGATTCATCAAAACAAGCAAACTATGCATCAAAAACAGAATCTGTCAAAAACAGAACAGTGTGTAGAAATCTGAACAATCACAATACTTCTGGTACCCCAACAATTCTACCAAAATTAGGGAAACTAAACAAGTTGTATAGCAAGACAGTGCAAAAGGAATCAGAACCAAATGACGTTTCAGTTAAAAACGTAAAATCGCGCACTACAGCCAAAGTTTCTGTCCTGCACCGTACAAACCAACAAGCATTGTAAACATCCTAAAGGCAAACCTTGGCACATTATTTTTATAATACAATGGAATTGTACAAGGGGATAATTATTTTTATTGAAAAGTTTCTGTAATTAAGATTCACAAAGTTCCCATGGGCCTGAACAAGTTCAAGTACGTCCCCCACTTTCACAATGCTCGTCTCTCTCACTTTCACTTCTCTTTTTGAAAAGTTTTAGGTCCCCCTCTTTATTTTTTTGTTTTTAAACTATATAAAAGCACTCAACAGAAATAAATGACTCTCTAAAACTTCCAGGTTGTCTCCCTGGCAGCGCTTTCTTTAAAGCCATTAAGCTAGGCATATAGTGCTCAAGTAATGAATCCACCCGGATCCCAAGGTATATCAAAGCCAATTTTAATTAACAATGATTTGTAATTTAGTAGTGAGCACAAAGTAACATATATCATGCAACAACGAAATCTAAATCTCTTCCTATGCATCGGCATGTCATAAGAGAACAATTCATGCACACATAGTAAAGGCCAATGCATAGTATAAGCAGTTTCTTGCAATTCTATCGTGTTGGAAACATAAAGAGGCGCAGATAGAGTTCCTCTCTCATAATAATTGCAAGTAGGAGCAGCAAGCACATGCATATTATATCTATCAAAATCATCATGTGCAACGGTAAAAGGCAACGCATCAATATAATCCTTAAT
Organism: Triticum dicoccoides; assembly: GCF_002162155.2. NCBI lineage: Eukaryota > Viridiplantae > Streptophyta > Magnoliopsida > Poales > Poaceae > Triticum > Triticum dicoccoides. The sequence goes on along the minus strand of NC_041391.1, from coordinate 426,657,117 downwards.
AAGGGCAAACTTCTCCGATATAGTATAATCGGAATAATTCAAAAAGATAATAGGACTATCATGCGTGGGTGCAATAGCAACAATTTCATGTTTAACATAAGAAACTATAGCAAGTTCATCTCCATAAGCATAATTTATATTGGCATCTTGGCCACAAGCATAGCAAGCATCATCAAAAAGGGATATTTCAAGAGAATCAATGGGATCATAGCAATCATCATAGCAGTCATCCTTCGGTAAGCACGAAGGGGAATTAAACAATGTATGAGTTGAAGAGTTACTCTCATTAGAAGGTGGGCACGGGTGATCAATCCACTCTTCCTCCTTTTGTTCTTCGCTCTCCTCATCATCTTTTTCATCCAATGAGCTCACAATTTCATCAATTTCTTCTTCCATAGCTTCCTGCAAAATATTAGTCTCTTCTTGGACAGCGGAGACTTCCTCAATAAATTGTTTAACATAGGCATTAGAAGCATAATTATAATAACAATATTCAAGTATGGCAAAATTTTTAGATTTGTGAAGAGTAGCATCATACTTTTCAATCAAAGTAGCAATTTCAAAAGCACCCTTAAAAGCAACAAATTCTTCAATTTGTTGAACATCATAGTAACTATAAACACCTTAACATACAAAGATAAGATCCCATTATCAATAAACTCACATTGGTAGGGAAGGTGTTTTTTAGGGTTTTCAGAACAACAAGTAAAATCATATTCCCAACATAAATTCCAAGCATAGCATTCTAAACGTTGAATTTGACCCCATAATAGTTTCCCTTTTTCAGATATACAGTGTCGCACATAACAAGCATGCTCATCTAAAGATTTTCCCTCAACTAAGCTAGTTGGGGTTTCAACACGAGCACATAGGGATCGAAGATGATCCAAGTAATAAGCTTCAGCAGTGTGATAGATTTTGAGTGGTTCTTCAACCATTGGTTCAGCAGGTACAACTATTTTTTTGGTATTTTGCGTTTCCTACCCATGACTGAAGATAGAAAACAACTAAGGATAGCAAATAAAAATTACTTAGTGATAAAGCAAACAAGCACACACGAGAATATTCACCCCACGCTATGACTCCCCGGCAACGGCGCCAGAAAAAGGTCTTGATAACCCCCAAGTATAGGGGATAGTTGTAGCCTCTTTCGATAAGTAAGAGTGTCGAACCCAACGAGGAGCTAAAGGTAGAACAAATACTCTCTCAAGTCCTATCAGCCACTGATACGACTCTACGCACGCTTGACGTTCACTTTACCTAGAACAAGTATGAAACTAGAAGGACTTTGCAAGTGTTGTTGGATAGGTTTGCAAGAAAGTAAATAACACGTAAATATAAACTAGGTTCTTTTTAGATAAAGATACAACAAAGTAAATATAGCGAGTGTGGAAAAGTGGTGGTAGGAGTTGTGGAATTGTACCTAAGCAATTGACTGTGTTACTAGACCGGTAATCACTATTGCAATTCTATTTGAGGGAGAGGCATAAGCTAACATATCATCCCTTACTTGGAATTCTATGCACTTATGATTGGAACTCTAGCAAGCATCCGCAACTACTAAAGATTCATTAAGGTAAAACCCAACCATAGCATTAAATCATCAAGTCCCCTTTTATCCCATACGCAAACAACCTACTTACTCGGGTCTGTGCTTCTGTCACTCACGCCACCCAACATAAGCAAATCATAAGCATATTGCAAACCCTACAGCAGGAATCCCTCATGCTTGCGCGACACGGAGGGCACAATAGGACAGCACCAATAATAAAACATGCAACTCAAACCAATCATAGCAATTCATCAATCACCGATAGGACAATGAAAATCTACTCAGACATCATAGGATGGCAACACATCATTGGACAATAATATGAAGCATAAAGCACCATGTTCAAGTAGAGGGTACAACAGGTTGCGGGAGAGTGGACCACTGGATATAGAAGGGGGAAGGTGATGGAGATTTTGGTGAAGATGATGGTGGTGTTGGTGAAGATCGCGGTGATGATGATGGCCCCCGGCGGCGTTCCGGCGCCACCGGAAGCAAGGGGGAGAGAGCCCCCCTTCTTCTTCTTCTTCATTGACCTCCTCCTTAGATGGGAGAAGGGTTTCCCCTCTGGTCCTTGGCTCCCATGGCGTGGGAGGGGCGAGAGCCCCTCCGAGATTGGATCCATCTCTCTGTTTCTGTGTTCTCTGATTCCACCCCTTCAGCGTATATTAAATATCCGGAGATCTGGAGCTCCGATTGGGGTGAATCTTTCGCCCAGATCTTTCTCATAAAATTATCTTTCTTGCGCCAGAAGAAGAGCATCAACCGCCTCACGGGTGGACCACGAGGGACAGGGGCGCGCCTGGGGGGGGGGGAGGTAGGGCGCGCCCCCTACCTCGTGACCACCTCGGACACCGTTTCGCGTTGATTTTACTTCCCAAAAATCATAAATATTCCAAAAAGCATCTCCGTCCGTTTTTATCCCGTTTGGACTCCGTTTGATATTGGGTTTCTTCGAAACAAAAATCATGCAACAGACAGGAACTGGCACTGGGCACTGGATCAATATGTTAGTCCCAAAAATAATATAAAAAGTTGCCAAAAAGTATATGAAAGTGAATAATATTGGCGTGGAACAATCAAAAATTATTGATACGACGGAGACGTATCAGCGGCCTACAGTACTGGAATCAACTACTTTGCCATCTGCCAGTTCTTTGCCGTCAGCTAGCAGACGGCAAAGAAGCTCTTTGCCATCAGCTACCCTAAAGCAGACGACAAAGAACTGGCTGATGGCAAAGAGAGCCTTTGCCATCAGCCAGCTCTTTGCCGTCTGCTAGCTGACGACAAAGAATCTTTGCCGTCTGCTAGCTGACGACAAAGAATCTTTGCCGTCCGCTAGCTGACGGCAACGAGGGAGGGCGGGGCCCACTGAGGAGCTGGTTAAAAAATACTGGACGTCCCCCCGCTTTGCCATCCGCCGCAGATGGCAAATATGAAGAAAAGTGGACGGCAAAGGAGGGCGGACGGCAAAGGTTGCCCTAACTAACCTAACTAACGGCCGAGCCCCCTCTCCCCTGCCCGTTACTCATCTCTCTCCCCTCGGACTCCTCCGCCTCCCGCCCCCGCCGCCCCCGCCCCCGCCGCCCGGCGCCGGCCCCGCCCTCGCGGCACCC
>NC_041391.1:426593490-426653152 GCF_002162155.2 Triticum dicoccoides | reverse complement strand
ACCCCGACCCAGACACCACACCCCGACACACAGACCACGACACCACACCCCGACACCCCGACCCCGACACGACACCCTAACCCCGAAACAGCACCCGGACACCGACATGACACCCCGACCCCCTAAACCTCCCGAAAAGGTGCTCTTTGGCCTTCCAGAGGCCGACGGGGTTATATATTTGTGAATTATTAGTTAGGTCATATATTTTTCGATTTTGTTATGAAAAACATCATATATAATTGTGTTGATCGGGTAGATTTAAATGTGCAGTTGTTTCATCGCTGCGAGGTTTGGTGTTCGACGACCTCGCCGTGCGTTTGACGAGCTCTGCCCCTTCGTTCATGGGTGAGCACAAATGACATGTCCTTCTCCCCCATTAATTATTTGCACAAATGACATGAAATTTGGTAGCCAGCTATATATGTGTCTTGAATCATCAGTATGCGTAACCAATATGTGTCTCCCGTTTGAAAGCGTCATAGTTATAAATATGCATGCATTTGCATATTTATAACCTTGATTCTTTCAAATTGTCCAACGCTATCCATGGACAACCCGAGTATGTGTAGATTGGGTTCGTTTTCCCATATGCTTTGCTCTGGATCCGACGCATAAATTTCGTCACTGCCTCCCCTGTTGTTCTCCGGGTACACATCCTCTCCGGGTACACATCTTCTTGTTCTCCGGGTACACATCGTCAGTGCTAGACTATCTCCCCCAAAGGAAGAGCATTATGAACCTCACATTAACCCAGACACATATGAAGGAGAATTCTTCCAAGAGACACGTCTTTCCAAAAAGTGTTTCAAGAACCGGTATACTTCACCCCAAAACATTGAAGTAGACAGCGACAGTGAATCCCACATCACCCCAGAGGAGGAACAAGAAGAGCCGGAACAAGAAGAGGTTACTGCTGCGGAAGACCTCTCAATGCTTGACCGATTACGTAAAGGTGGCCTTCCACATGTTGATGCCACTGAACCCTATGAGCCCGTCATTGATTATAGTGATGATGATGATTATGCATTTATTGATGATACTGATCGAGATTATTACTAGTGTCAGGTATTCAATTTTTTTATGTTGTACTTGATGATGATACACTTAAGTGATATACATATTATTATTCATGTCGGTATTTTTTTATGTTGTACTAATTTCATTTACTCTTTGTCATGGCAGGTGTTGAAAGATGGAAGGGGAGCCGACTGAGGCCAAGGATAAACGTGCCAAATTGAAGGTGTGCCACACCATCAAGGTAGCTCCAGCTTATATCAGTTTGGGCGGAATTGGGTAATGTGGTTTGCTTCATGATTAATGCAATTCATTCATCATGCTAGCTTGAGCCCTTTAATTACTAATTTACTTTGTTTCTCTCTTTTAGGCATGCTATAATAAGACGGATAAGGTGCCAGAGGGGTATGGCCTGTATGCCATGGCCCACACTGCCTCTTACAAGCAAGTCAAGGGGAAGGCGAGGAAAGGGGAGGAGTTTTACCCGAGCCAGATCCCCTGCAATCTAGAGCAGGTGATGAGGTCCCATGGCTCCATAGCCATTGATCCAGAGATTGCTCCTGAGACCACGGTGAGTTTAATTTGAATGTACGTTACTTGCTAGTCTTAACATTTGAGTGTCATCATGCTAACGAAACATTGGAAATGATCTTTGGTGCAGCGTAACTCCACACAAGCATCACACGATCCTTCTCCAGCTACTGGCATGAGCCAGCCCGCTCCCACACCTCCATGATCAAGGTAAGTTTCTCTAGTTTTTTGCTTAACAAATGCATAAAGACCTAGACTTAGCTTTATTTCATCCAATATGCTTACCTTAATGACCTAGACGTAGCTTCTTTTCCTGCAAAATGACTTAATAAGCTTACTGACCTCCAAAACCAGCCATTTTACCTAAGTTAGCTCTAAAACGATCTATACTTAGCTTTGTTTCCTCCAAAATGACCTAAGTTAGTTATAATATGCTTAGTTAACTAGGTTTTCTCAATAATGACATGTACTTACCTTACTTATGTAAACAACGGCATAATTAGCTTAGTTAGATCATAAACGATCCATTTTACCTACATTAGCTCTAAAATGATGCATTTTACCTAAGTTAGCTCATAAACGATCCATTTCACCTAAGTTACCTCACAAACGATGGCGTGCTTCTTCTTCTAGTCTTCTTCTTCTAGTCACCTTTTCCTAACTTTCTTATTTGCCATTTTGCAGATTTCATTCACTTCTCGGGAGCTAGATTGCTATGATGGAGTGCTTGTTTTTAATTTCATTCTCTTCTAGTATTCTTCTAGCTTGCTACGATGGAACTTGCTTAATGAAACTTTGCATTGTAATATGTATGTGCAACTTTGCTATCTTGATGGAACTTGCTATGTATGAGTGGATGGAACTATATATGTATGTAGGATGAAACTTATGTGCTGTTAAATAGCTCTGTGAAATATATCTATATATGTCATATATATTTGCTGTGAAAATTGTTGGATTAATAAAAAACAGAAAAAGAGCCAATATGCAGGCTCTTTGTCGTCAGCCACCGACGGCAAAGGTATCTTTGCCATCAGCAGCGGACGGCAAAGAGTCCACGTGGCAGGCAATTGTGCTTCCTGGGAGGCTGACCTGTTTGGTCAGTTTGCCAACAGTGGCTGACGGCAAATAGGAAAAACACTTTGCCTAAAGCGGCGGACGGCAAAGAGGAAAAAAAACTTTGCCTACAGCAACGGACGGCATAGGCTTGCCGTTAACCACCTAACGGAGTAACAGCGCAAATATTGCCGTCAGCATTCTTTGACGTCGGCAGCTGATGGCAAAGGACCCTTTGCCGTCAGCCGCCCGAAGCGGACGGCAATGTAGCTCTTTGCCGTCCCTTACATTGCCGTCCACTTTTGCCGTCCGCGGCCGACGGCAAAACCTTTGCCGTCCGCCATCCATGCCTTTGCCGTCTGCCGTGGCAGATAGCAAAGTAGCAGATTCCTGTAGTGCTAGGATTTCGAATGGCGAAAAGGAGGCGATGGGAGGGGGAACCATGACTTAGGGATGCGCTTGTCCAGAATGTAGGGTGTGTTACAAAAGTACCCCCACTGATTTGAACTAGTGGCCCTTTCGGCTCAGTGTTAGAAGGGGGATTTTGCATGTTGGGATTTGGCAGCTGGAGGGAGTTTTTGCGCGTTGTAATTTTGGGATAGCAAGGCGCGGGTTGTGAAGGCGCGAGTTTTTGGAGTACGATATCTGAATTTTCGGGATATAACAAGGCGCAGGTTGAATTTTAGGGACAAGACTAACGTGTAATATTGTACAGTACTTGTATGTACCAAATCAATTCGCACTTCCCTCATGAAAAACAGAAAATAAATAAAACTATTCACACCACACAAAGAGAGAGTCTTGTCCCGTTTTACTATACAAATGCTATTCAAAGCTATGAATCCATGTTATGTCCAATTATATTTTTTCGTTGGCTGTATAATGTTGGGAACGTAGTATTTAAAAAAAATTCCTACGACCACGCAAGATCTATCTAGGAGAAGCATAGCAACGAGCGGGGAGAGTGTGTCCACGTACCCTCGTAGACCGAAAGCGGAAGCGTTTTATCAACGTAGTTGCTGTAGTCGTACGTCTTCATGAGCCGGCCAATCCTAGCACCGAACATACGGCACCTCCGTGTTCATCACATGTTCAGCTCGATGACGTCCCTCGTACTCTTGATCCAGTTGAGGCCAAGGGAGAGTTTCGTCAGCATGACAGCGTGGCGAGGTGACAATGAAGTTACCGGCGCAGGGCTTTGCCTAAGCACTACGATGATATGACCAAGGTGTGTTTCTATGGAGGAGGGCACCGCACACGACTAAGACAAATCTTAGAGTGTGTTCTAGGGGTGCCCTCCCCACGTATATATAGGAGGGAGAGGGAGGCAGGCAGCCTAGGGCGCGCCCAAGTAGGAGGAATCCTACTTGGGCCCCTAGTCCAATTCACCTCCCACCATATTTGGACAAGGGGGAAAGAAAGAAGGGGGAGGGGAAGGAAGTAGGAGTCCTACTTCATACTTTCCTTTTCCTCCTCTCCTTTCCCTTTCTTCCCATGTGGCTGGCCGGGGGGTTGCCCGGAACCCCTTCAGTGACCCAGTATCACCCGGAACACTTCCGGTGTCCGAATATAGCCTTAAAATATATGAATATTTACCTCTCTACCATTTAGAGACTCCTCATCATGTCCATGATCTCATCCGGGACTCCGAACAAACTTTGGTCATCAAATCACATAACTCATAATACAAATCGACATCGAACGTTAAGCATGCAGACCCTACGGGTTCGATAACTATATAGACATGACCGAGACACACTCTGGTCAATAACCAATAGCGGAACCTAGATGCTCATATTGGCTCCTACATATTCTACGAAGATCTTTATCGGTCAAACCGCATAACACCATACGTTGTTCCCTTTGTCATCGGTATGTTACTTGCCCGATATTCGATCGTCGGTATCATCATACCTAGTTCAATCTCGTTAACGGAAAGTCTCTTTACTCGTTCCGTAATGCATCATCTTGCAACTAACTCATTAGTCACATTGCTTGCAAGGCTTATAGTGATGTGCATTACCCGAGAGGGCCCAAAGATACCTCTCAGATACACGGAGTGAAAAATCCTAATCTTGATCTATGCCAAGTCAACAAACACCTTAAGAGACACCTATAGAGCATCATTATAATCACCTAGTTACATTGTGACGTTTGATAGCACACAAGGTGTTCCTCCGGTATTCGGGAGTTGCATAATATCATAGTCCGAGGAACAAGTATAAGTCATGAAGAAAGGAGTAGCAATGAAACTGTAACGATCATAATGCTAAGTTAACGAATGGGTCTTGTCCATGACATCATTCTCATAATGATGTGATCCCATTCATCAAAGGACAACACATGTCTATGGTTAGGAAACATAACCATCTTTGATAAATGAGGTAGTCAAGTAGAGGCATACTAGGGACACTTATGTTTTGTCTATGTATCCACACATGTACTAAGTTTTCGGTTAATACAATTATAGCATGAATAATAAACATTTATCATGAAATAAGGAAATAAATAATAACTTTATTATTGCCTCTAGGGCATATTTCCTTCAGTCTCCCACTTGCACTAGAGTCAATAATCTAGATCACATCACCATGTGATTAACACCAATAGTTCACATAACCATGTGATTAACACCCATAGTTCACATCGCCATGTGACCAACACCCAAAGGGTTTACTAGAGTCAATAATCTAGTTCACATCGCCATGTGATTAACACCCAAAGAGTACTAAGGTGTGATCTTGTTTTGCTTATGAGAGAAGTTTAGTCAATAGGTCTGCCACATTCAGATCCATATGTATTTTGCAAATTTCTATGTCTACAATGCTCTACACGGAGCTACTCTAGCTAATTGCTCCCACTTTCAATATGTATCCAGATTGAGACTTAGAGTCATCCGGATCAGTGTTAAACCTTGCATCGATGTAACCCTTTACGACGAACTTTTTCTCACCTCCATAATGAGAAACATATCATTATTCTACTAAGGGTAATTTTGACAGCTGTCCAGTGATCCACTCCTGGATCGCTATTGTACTGTCTTGCCAAACTCATGGTGAGGTACCCAATAGGTTTGGAACATAGCATAGCATACTTCATAGAACCTATGACTGAGGCATAGGGAATGACTTTTCATCCTATTTTTATTTTCTGCCTTGGTTGGGTTTTGAGTCTTTACTCAACTTCACACCTTGCAATACAGGCAAGAACTCCTTCTTTGACTGTTCCATTTTGAACTACTTCAAAATCTTGTCAAGGTATGTACAAACTTATCAAGCGTCTTGATCTATCTCTATAGATCTTGATGCTTAATATGTAAGCAGCTTCATCAAGGTCTTTCTTTGAAAAACTCCTTTCAAACACTCCTCTATGCTTTCCAGAAAATTCTACATCATTTCCGATGAACAATGTGTCATTCACATATACTTATCAGAAAGGCTGTAGTGCTCCCACTCACTTTCTTGTAAATACAGGCTTCACCGTAAGTCTGTTTAAAACTATATGCTTTGATCAACTTATCAAAGTGTATATTCCAACTCCGAGATGCTTGCACCAGTCCATAGATGGATCGCTGGAGCTTGCATATTTTGTTAGCACCATTAGGATTGACAAAACCTTCTGGTTGCATCATATACAACTCTTCCTTTAGAAATCCATTAAGGAATGCAGTTTTTGACTTCCATTTGCTAGATTTCATAAAATGTGGCAATTGCTAACATGATTCGGATAGACTTAAGCATCGATACGAGTGAGAAAATCTCATCGTAGTCAACACCTTGAACTTGTCGAAAACCTTTTGCGACAATTCGAGCTTTGTAGATAGTAACACTACTATTAGCGTCCGTCTTCCTCTTGAAGATCCATTTATTCTCAATGGCCTGCTGATCATTGAGCAAGTCAACCAAAGTCCATACCTTGTTCTCATACATGGATCCCATCTCAGATTTCATGGCCTCAAGGCATTTTGTGGAATCTGGGCTCATCATCGCTTCCTCATAGTTCATAGGTTCATCATGGTCTATTAACATGACTTCCAGAATAAGATTACCGTACCACTCTTGTGGGGACCGTACTCTGGTTGACCTACGAGGTTCGGTAGTAACTTGATTGAAGTTTCATGATCATCATCATTAACTTCCTCACTAATTGGTGTAGGAATCACTGGAACTAATTTCTATGATGAACTACTTTCCAATTAGGGAGAAGGTACGATTACCTCATCAAGTTATACTTTCCTCCCACTCACTTCTTTCGAGAGAAACCCTCTAGAAAGGATCCATTTTTAGCAACGAATATCTTGCCTTCGGATCTGTGATAGAAGGTGTACCCAACAGTCTCCTTTGGGTATCCTATGAAGACACACTTCTCCTTTTTGGTTTTGAGCTTATCAGGCTGAAACTTTTTCACATAAGCATCACAACCCCAAACTTTAAGAAAGGACAACTTAGGTTGCTTCCTAAACCATAGTTCATAAGGGGTCATCTCAATGGATTTTTAGACGGTGCCCTATTTAATGCGAATGCAGGTGTCTCTAATGCATACCCCCAAAACGATAGTGGTTAATCGATAAGAGACATCATAGATCGCACGATATCTAATAAAGTACGGTTACGACGTTCGGACACACCATTATGCTGTGGTGTTCCAGGTGGCATGAGTTTGTGAAACCATTCCTCATTGTTTTACTTGAAGTCCAAACTCGTAACTCAAATATTCACCTCCATGATCAGATGGTAGAAACTTTATTTTCTTGTTATGGTGATTTTCCACTTCACTCTGAAATTCTTTGAACTTTTCAGATGTTTCAGACTTATGTTTCATCAAGTAGATATGTCCATATCTGCTCAAATCATCTGTGAAGGTCGGACAATAACGATACCTACCGCGAACCTCAACACTCGTCGGACCGCATACATCAGTATGTATTATTTCCAACAAGTTTGTTGCTCGCTCCAATGTTCCGGAGAACGGAGTCTTAGTCATCTTGCCCATGAGGCATGGTTTGCAAGCATCAAATGATTCATTATAAAGTGATTCGAAAATCCCATTAGCATGGAGTTTCTTCATGCGCTTTACACCAATATGACCTAAACGGCAGTGCCACAAATAAGTTGCACTATCATTATTAACTTTGCATCTTTTGGCTTCAATATTATGAATATGTGTATCACTACGATCGAGATCCAACAAACTATTTTCATTGGGTGTATGACCATCGAAGGTTTTATTCATGTAAACAGAACAACAATTATTCTCTGTCTTAAATGAATAACCGTTTTGCAATAAACAAGATCAAATCATATTCATGCTCAACGCAAACGCCAAATAACATGTATTTAGGTTTAATATTAATCCCAAAAGTATAGGGAGTGTGCGATGATGATCATATCAATCTTGGAACCACTTCCAACACACATCGTCACTTCACCCTTAACTAGTCTATGTTCATTCTGCAACTCCCGTTTCGAGTTACTAATTTTAGCAACTGAACCGGTATCAAATACCCAGGGGTTGCAATGAACACTAGTAAAGTACACATCAATAATCTGTATATCAAATATACCTTTGTTCACTTTGCCATCCTTCTTATCCGCCAAATATTTTTGGGTAGTTTTGCTTCTAGTGACCATTCCCTTTGTAGTAGAAGCACTCAGTTTCAGGCTTAGGTCTAGCTTTGGCCTTCTTCATGGGAGTGACAACTTGCTTGCCATTATTCTTGAAGTTCCCTTTCTTTTCCTTTGCCCTTTTCTTGAAACTAGTGATCTTGTTAACCATCAACAATTGATGCTTTTTCTTGATTTCTACCTTCGCCGATTTCAGCATCGCGAAGAGTTCGGGAATCATTTTCGTCATCCCTCGCATATTATAGTTCACCAGGAAGTTCTAGTAACTTGGTGATAGTGACTAGAGAACTCTGTCAATCACTATCTTATCTGGAAGATTAACTCCCACTTGATTCAAGCGATTGTAGTACTCAGACATTGCGAGCACATGCTCACTAGCTGAGCTATTCTCCTCCATCTTGTAGGCAAAGCACTTTGTCAGAGGTCTCATACCTCTTAATACAGACATGAGTCTGAAATACCAATTTCAACTCTTGGAACATCTCATATGCTCCATGGCATTCAAAATGTGTTTGAAGTCCCGGTTTTAAACCGTAAAGCATGGTGCACTAAACTATCAAGTAGTCATCATACCGAGCTTTGCCAAACGGTCATAATGTCTGCATCTGCTCCTGCAATAGGTCCGTCACCTAGCAGCGCATCAAGGACATAATTCTTATGTGCAGCAATGAGGATAGTCCTCAGATTATGGACCCAGTTCGTATCATTGCTACTATCATCTTTCAACTTATTTTTCTCTAGGAACATATCAAAATTAAATAGGGAGCTACATCGCGAGCTATTGGTCTACAATATAGATATGCTAATACTACCAGGACTAGGTACATGATAAATTAAAGTTCAATTAATCATATTACTTAAGAACTCCCACTTAGATAGACATCCCTCTAGTCATCTAAATGATCACGTGATCCAAATCAACTAAACCGTGTCCGATCATCACGTGATATGGAGTAGTTTTCAATGGTGACCATCACTATCTTGATCATATCTACTATATGATTCACGCTCGACCTTTTAGTCTCAGTGTACCGAGGCCATATCTGCATATGCTATGCTCGTCAAGTTTAACCCGAGTATTCTGCGTGTGCAAAACTGGCTTGCACCCGTTGTATGTGAACGTAGAGCTTATCACACCCGATCATCACGTGGTGTCTCGGCACGACGAACTGTAGCAATGGTGCATACTCAGGGAGAACACTTATTCCTTGAAACTTAGTGAGGGATCATCTTATAATGCTACCGCCGTACGAAGCAAAAAACAGATGCATAAAGGATAAACATCACATGCAATCAAAAATATGTGACATGATATGTCCATCATCATCTTGTGCTCATGATCTCCATCACCGAAGCATCGTCATGATCTCCATCGTCACCGGCGCGACACCTTGATCTCCATTGTAGCATCGTTGTCGTCTCGCCAACTATTGTTTATACGACTATCGCTACCGCTTAGTGATAAAGTAAAAACAATTACATGGCAATTGCATTGCATACAATAAAGCGACAACCATATGGCTCCTGCCAGTTGCCAATAACTCTGTTACAAAACATGATCATCTCATACAACAATTTATATATCATCACATCTTGATCATATCACATCACAACATGCCCTGCAAAAACAAGTTAGATGTCCTCTACTTTGTTGTTGCAAGTTTTACGTGGCTGCTACGGGCTTAGCAAGAACAATTCTTACCTACGCATCAAAACAACAATGATTTTTCGTCAAGTGTGTTGTTTTAACCTTCAACAAGGACCAGGCATAGTCACACTCGATTCAACTAAAAGTTGGAGAAACAGACACCCACTAGCCACCTGTGTGCGAAGCACGTCGGTAGAACCAGTCTCATGAACGCGGTCATGTAATGTCGGTCTGGGCCGCTTCAACCAACAATACTGCCGAATCAAAGTATGACATGCTGGTAAGCAGTATGACTATTATCACCCACAATTCTTTGTGTTCTACTCATGCATATAACATCTATGCATAGACCTGGCTCGGATGCCACTATTGGGGAACGTAGTATTTCAAAAAGTTTCCTACGATCACGCAAGATCTATCTAGGAGAAGCATAGCAACGAGCGGGGAGAGTGTGTCCACGTACCCTCGTAGACCGAAAGCGGTACCCATCTGAAATCTTGTTGTGCCGTGTAGTTTCCCACGCTATGTATTCTTTCACTGCTGCTTTGTCTTGAACTGATATGATTTGAACCGTGTTTCTATTTTGATTTGGCAAGACAATGTAGTGACCATAGGACATAGATATATGTTTGTTTGATGCTTTTATTATGTACTAGTACTTGGCAATAGAAGACTTGGTAGTTTAATCCTATCCACCTTACTAATGAACTGGTTCACCGAAATGAGTTTCATATACTAGTACATGCTAAACTTGTTATGTGTCTGCTTGTTTCTTCTTTTAGAATGCTGACAGAATATTGGGGAAGAGTGCCTTATTAAGCAATGGTAAAGGAAGTAATGCAGATAAGGTTCAGGATAGTGACACATCCTTGTTGGTCTCCAACAAAGCTGATAAAACAGCTAAAGAAGACTATCTTGAAGACAACAAGACAACCCCAAAGTCCAGTCTTGGTTTAGTGTTCGAGTTACTGGCCACTACCGCTTGCACAAGCTATTAAAACTCATTGTCTGAATCAGTTCGGTTTCTTGAGTCTCAACTACAAGCTGAAAGACATCGATCAGCTGTGCTGCGGCAAGAAGCGAAAGGACTGCAGAAGTCCTTGGAGCATTCGGATGCATACTTTCTGGTGCAACAGCAAGCGTTGGAGGATTTTAGCGCCAAACAGGACAAAGCTAATAAGCTTGCTAAGCTTATTGCCAGCATGGTGGATACCTAGGATAACGTTTCTTGAGCTCTTCTGAAGTTGTTTCAGTTATGTGCTTGTTTTGCTGCCACGTTTATTTGCACTGGTGGCCATTTTGACGGCCAGTGTATGTAATATGCTGCTTTGTTCCCTATATTTGCACTGGTGGCGAACTTTGATGCCCAGTGGATGTAATATGTGTAATAGCGGTAATAGGCTAGCTTTAATTGCTTGCTTATTTATTTCCTTATTGTCTTGTTTAGTTGTTTGCTTGTAGTCACTGCAGTTATTTTTCTGTGTTTTTCTAGTGGCCACAATAGCCTATTTTTGGTAACTAGGCCAAAATAATCATGGCAACACACGGACTGTTGTAACCATGGGCCTACTGTAGGCCGTATGATCCATGGGCCTTCTTCCGGTCGTAGGATCCATTGGCCTTCTATACGGGCCGTAGGATCCATTGGCCTTCTATACGGGCCTTAGGGTCCATGGGCCTTCTACGGGCCATAGGGTCCATGGGCCTTCTACGGGCCGTATGATCCATGGGCCTTCTACGGGCCGTACTATCCATGGGCCTCATACGGGCCATAGGATCCATGGGCCTTCTACGGGGCGTATCATCATTTCGCCAATCATGGGCCGTACTATTCATGGACCATAACAAACCGTTAATAGGCCGTATTTGATAACTCTATGAAAACAGCCCAACGGGTTTTTTGACATGAAAACGGCCCAACGTATTAATGGTCCGCAAATGGGCCGACTGTAACGATGGGCTGAATTTGGCCCACAAGCAGAAAATGACAGTAACGGCCCAAGAATTAATGCTACAAATGAGCCCAAGAATTAATGGGCCCTGAGAAGGCCAAAAGATAACTTGGGCTGGAAACGGCCCAATGGAATAACGGGTCGTTAATGGGTATAAAGTGATACACTGTTCATTACGGGCCAGTTTCACCACGGGCCGTTAATGGGCCAAGAGTTACAAAGGGCCTCATATGGGCCGAAAGAAGTCATGGGCCACATATGGGCCGGAAGTTAAAATGGGTTGGAATCATATTGGACGGCCTAGATGACGCTATTGGGCCTAATTCAGAGAGGTCGTAACGGGCCCTAGGTTAGCGGGCTGTAAATGGGCTATATGCAAACATGCCGTTAACAGGCTTTCCATGGGCCGGCCCGCCACCTTTTGACCAAGTCAAATGGGCCGACCTTTTCACAAGAATGGGCTTCTGTTGGGCCGTGCCACGTGTCGCCATATCATAGGCGCCTTCGGTCCAATGAGTGGATGACATCTGTCCCAACGGTGAGCTGACACGTGTTTCCTCCAGCCAATGATGATTTTACATGTGGAAAATCCCCATTGGTCGGGGCTCTTAACGGGTTATCGGATCCAAAACCGGACCCGATAGCTTAACGACGTTCCGTTATGGTGGATGCCACATGTCGGTCACCCTTGATGAAAGCAATTCTGTGACGCGCGATTTATCGTCATGGAAGTGGACACTTCTGTGATGATAATTTTGGTAATGTCATGGAACACTTCTACGA
The DNA here is from genome assembly GCF_002162155.2 of Triticum dicoccoides. Classification (NCBI taxonomy): domain Eukaryota; kingdom Viridiplantae; phylum Streptophyta; class Magnoliopsida; order Poales; family Poaceae; genus Triticum; species Triticum dicoccoides. The sequence continues at coordinate 426,640,544 of NC_041391.1, read as the reverse complement.
CAGCACAGGTATTACTATCTTGATTCTGTCATAAAATCGTCATGGATGTACATGCATGACAAAAAACGCGACCTACTGTGACAAACACGTATCATCACGGAAGTGTATTTTTTTTGTAGTGTCGAAGTGGGGACACACGAAGATAAACTCTGTCTCTGACTTCGTAAACTGTCTCATTGCGTTTAGAATCCACATAGCTCTTCTGCCTGGATTGGGCTACCTTGAGTCTATTGCGAATCAGCTTAACCTTCTCTTCAGACTCTTTAATTAAATCTGGTCCAAACAACTGATGTTCTCCAACCTCAACACATAATAACGGTGTTCTGGACCTCCTTCCGTACAAAGCTTCGAAAGGGGCCATCTTCAAACTAGCTTGATAGCTGTTGTTGTAAGAGAACTCTGCATATGGCAAATTTTCGTCCCAACTAGATCCATAATCTAGTGCACAAGCTCTCAACATGTCCTCCAGAATCTGATTGACTCTCTCGGTCTGTCCATCTGTCTGTGGATGAAAGTCTGTACTAAACTCTAGCCTGGTAACCAAAGTTCAGTGCAACTGATTCCAGAACTTTGAGGTAAACTGGGTTCCTCTATCTGATACAATTGTCCTCGGAACTCCATGCAGACATACGATCCTGGTCATGTATATCTTTGCCAACTTAACACTGGTGTAAATGGTCTTCACTGGGATGAAATGAGCTACCTTCGTCAAACGATTGACTACAACCCATATCGAGTCATAGCCTGAGCGAGTCCTGGGAAATCCCATGATAAAATCCATGCCTAGCTTATCCCACTTCCATTTGGGTATCGGCAATGGCTGTAGCAATCCTGCTGGCTTATGATCTTCTGCCTTCACTCTCTGACATACATCACAAACTGCTACATACTCAGCAATATCCTTCTTCATTCCGGTCCACCAGAAACTGTCCTTCAAATCCAGATACATCTTGGTATTTCCTGGGTGAATTGAATACGGAGAATCATGGGCCTCTTGCAGAATCAACTTCCTGATCTCCGGATCATTAGGCACATATACACGATCCTCAAACCATAAGGTATCGTGCTCATCCTCACGAAATCCCTTAGCTTTCCCTTTGCTCATCCTTTCCTTGATCTCGGCAATCTCCTTGTCCGTCTTTTGAGATTCTCTAATCTTATCCATCAAAGTAGACTGAATCTCCAATGCTGCTACATAGCGTCTCGGGACAATTCCAAAACATAGCTCATGAAGATCCTCTGCTAACTCCTGGGGTAACTCTCTGGTCATGAGTGTGTTGACATGGCTCTTGCGACTCAACGCATCGGCTACTACGTTAGGCTTTCTGAGATGATAATGCAACCTCATATCATAATCCTTAATGAGCTCCAACCATCTCCTTTGCCTGAGATTCAACTCCTTCTATGTGAAGATATACTTCAAAATCTTGTGATCCATGTGCACCTCATAGTGGTTTCCGATGAGAAAATGTCTCCAGGTCTTCAAAGCATGCACTACAGCTGCTAACTCCAAATCATGTGTAGCATAATTCAACTCATGGGGTTTAAGCTTCCGTGAGGCATATGAAACAACTCTTCCCTCCTACATAAGCACTGCTTCAAGTCCTCGATGAGAAGCGTTGCAATACTTGATAATCCTTGCGTTGATCTGGAAGAATCAACACTGGTGATGTAACCAAGCGTTTCTTCAACTCCTGAAACCTGGCCTCACATTCCTCAGTCCATTTGAACTTGGTGTCCTTCTTCAACAACTCCGTCATGGGCTTCGCAATCTTCGAGAAATTCTCAGTGAACCTCCGGTAGTATCCTGCGAGTCCAGGAAAACTCCAGATCTCTCCAACTGACGTGGGTGCTTCCCAATTTTTCACAGTGACAACTTTGGTGGGGTCTACATGCTATTCCTTCTCCGGATATAACATGTCCGAGGAATCCAACTTCCTTCAACCAAAACTCACACTTGTTGAACTTGGCATATAACTGATGATCTCTGAGCTTCCCAAGTACCAAACGCAAATGTTCTTTATGCTCCTCTTCATTCTTCGAGTAGACCAGAATATCATCAATGAACACCACAACAAACTTATCCAAAAACTCCATAAACACCTTGTTCCTCATGTTCATGAAATAGGCAGGTGCGTTAGTTAGACCAAATGACATAATGGTATACTCATATAGCCCGTACCTTGTGGTAAAAGCTGTCTTAGGTATATCCTGCTCTCGAATCTTCAGCTGGTGGTATCCTCATCACAGATCGATCTTGGAAAATACCTTACCTCTTTGCAACTGGCCAAACAAATCATTGATCATCGGCAGTGGGTACTTGTTCTTGATTGTGACTTCATTCAACCCTCGATAATCAACAACCATCCTCAATGATCCATCCTTCTTCTCCACTAGAAGCACTGGTGATCCCCATGGTGACGAACTTGGGCGAATATAGCCTTTAACTAGTAACTCCTTAATATGCTTCTTAATTTCCTCCAAATCCTTTGCGGGCATCCTGTACAGTCTCTTAGATATTGGCCCTGTGCCTGGCAAAAGCTCAACCAAAAAGTCAATGTCTCTATCTAGTGGCATGCCTAGCAACTCTTCTAGAAATACATTAGGGAAATCCTTCACCACTGGTACTTCCGCCTATACAACTCCTGATAAGGAATTCACTTGAGTCCTCTTCAACACATGTTGGGATACATACTTAATCCTCCTTCCTTCTGGGGTGGTGAGCATAATCGAGTTACTGGCACAATCGATGTTTCCTCCATACATCGATAGCCAATCCATACCCAAAATCACATCCAAACCTTGCGACTCCAAAATTATCAGGTCTGAGGGGAATACATGCCTACCTATGGTTAATGGCATCTGAAAACATCCTTGGCTTACTAACATAGGTGCTCTAAGAACTTTGGTGGGCAGTTTATACTTATCCACAAATGCCCTTGATATGTATGAATGTGATGCACCAGTATCAAAAAGAACGATTGCAGTAAATGACTTAACCAAAAACTTACCTACTACTGCATCTGGTTGTGCTTCAATCTCCTCCACGTTAACGTGGTTTACTTGTCCCCTGTTGAAAGGGTTAGGCTTTCTTCCCAGGGCTTCCATTGCCATTTCCATTCTTTGCTTCAGGACATTCATTGGCATAATGTCCACTCTTCTGGCACTTAGGAAGTAATGTGACTTAGATCCTTCTTGGCGAGCGTTGCTGGGTTGGAACGGTTCTGTCCGTTGCTTCCTCCATTACCATTCCCATTCTTGGGGCCACTATGGTTGTGCGAAATCCCTCCATTGTGAGTGTGACCTCCATGGTTATGCTGAAAAGGTCCTCCTGAGTTCGGGGTAAAACGAGGCCTCTGCTGGGCTCCAGAATTGTACTTCCCTTGTCCATACTTCCTCTTGCGATTGTCAATCTGCTGCTGCTTCCCTTCAATCATGAGAGCTCTATCTACCAACTCCTGGTAGTTGTTGAAGGTTGCCACCATCAACTGCATACTCAGCTCATCATTCAGTCCTTCCAGAAACTTCTCCTGCTTAGTTGCATCTGTAGCAACGTCATCTGGGGCATAACGTGCTAACTTACTAAAATAATCCACATACTGGCCAACGGTACGTCCTCCTTGGCGCAAGTTGTGAAACTCACGCTTCTTCATGGCCATAGCTCCTGCTGAAACATGGGCAATATGGAAAGCCTGCTGAAACTGGTCCCATGTGACAGTGTCGACAGGGTAAGTAGCTGTGAAATTCTCCCACCATGATGCTGCGGGTCCATCAAGCTGATGTGCGGCAAAATGCACTCTCTCTGCATCTGTGCATCCTGCAGTGGTCAACTCCCTTCCAATCTTGCGGAGCCAATCATTTGCAACTATCGGCTCGGTGCTACTAGAGAAACCGACGGATTGAGCTTTAAGAAATGGGCTAAGTGATCAACAAGTGGTGGTGGTGGTGGGTTGTTGTTGTTCCCCTGATTCTGATTTTAGACTAGTATCTGCATCAATGCATTCTGCTGCTGGATCAACTGAGTGCGCTCCGGTGGGAAAGCAAATCCATTGTCGCGTCTCGGAGGCATCTGATGGGTTTAGAAAAGATGAGAAAATAGAATAGAATGAGATCTAGAGGGAAAACACTACCCATATGCACATGAGACAAACACAAACAAATCACTTCAATCAGTTTCAAGCAAGGGCCTACAATCGGTCTAACTATCGTTACAAAAGTGCTCGGACTATACTATATACATGGGGGAATAATACTACTGTTAGGGTGGTCAACTTGAAAAATTGATCGGTGGAAGACTCCATGACATCTGCTCTAGCTTCATCAACAAAGTCATCATCGCTATCATCAGAGTCCAAGTCGGTGTCGTCAATGATGATGTAGTTCCCCGGGGAAGTGGAATCGTCATCCTCTCCTCCTGGCGCGGGGTCTCTCATGAATATTCCTAGCTTCTTCTTCAGATCGTCATTCTTCTCCACGAGTATCGTCATTTCCTCCTCATATCCATCGCGTGTAGTTTTGAGTTCTTCTTCCAGCTCCGTGATCCTGGTCATTGCCTTCTTCACATCTATCATATCTGCGCACATCTGGTTCTCCTGGCATCGAATGTGCTGGTCTAACTCCTGGATGAAAGTTGCAATAGATCTATCCTTCCTGGTGCTGATCATCTCCCATTGCTCATCTCGGCGCCCACAAATCTGGTAGATAGTATCCTTGAGATCCTTGTGGTAAACTTCTCCAATGCGTCCCATGGTGATGTGGGCTGCCATGCTCTTTCCTAGACTCCAGGTTGGTGCATCAAAGGAAAACCCTATGGGCTCAATGACTGGCATGAATGTCCTTCCTAGAAATTGAACTCGAATCATCCAACGCTCCTCTTCTGGTAAAGTGGCGATGTAGGTACCGGTGAAGCTTGGTATTCCGATGTTCAGGTATCTAGTAACTTCCTTCAAGTGGCGTCCAAAAGGCGTATCTTCATCTGGTTGCGCGAACTTGTTCCTTGCATCCGCCATCCTAAAGAGTAGAAAAGGGAGAATTGTCAGAAATGAGAAGAGAGTAGTGATCTAGGACTTTAGCTTAGTGGTCATGTCCTATAGTTAGCTTGTGCTCTGATACCATCTTGTAGCAACCAGACCTCAAACAGTCTGATCTTTGTGCATCAGTGTCATCCCTGGATCATTAATGCTGACACACACAGTACTTGAAGGATTTATAATAGAGTAGCAATCACGCACTTATTACATCGAATGTCTCCAAAAGAGAACTTATTACAATAAATATGGCTTAAGGTCATCTAAAACGATAACAACGGGAGGCTTGGAAGATAAAGTGAGTCCATCAACTCCAACGGCATCACTGAGTGAAAGATCACGACCTAAGGCACCTTACTCATCGTCTGAAAATTCTGCAACATGAACATTGTAGCCCGAAACGGGTCAGCACATGGAATATGCTGGCAATGTAACACAAGAGAGTAATGAACAGAATAATTGCTATCACTACATTCATATATGGCTGGTGGAAAGCTCTATGGTTACCGTTTTGCATAAAGACAAATTTTCCCTATAACAAAGGAATAAATTTTAATTAACTATCATGGTGGTTGTTAAACATTGAGAAGGTTCACCCAACTCAATCCCAATTAAGCATCATCATTAAACCAATCAAATTATATTAAGAGTGATGAGATCCACATGATAATCCAAGAACTAGATACTCAAAACATCCATAACCGGGGACACGACTAACCATGACTAGTTTATACACTCTGCAGAGGTTTGCACACTTTTCCCCACAAGACTCGAATACATCCATGGTCGGAGAAACAAGACACAATCTTTCTGAAACAATAACTCTTTACTCCGGGTGGACAGTTACACCTACTTTCCCCTACATCTGCTAGCCCACCACTGAAAGAGGTCTTGCAACTTACGCAACTATGCTAGAGCCCATAATAGCTTGTGGCTGCACACAGATGTTTCTAGCATGAATAATCTTATGATCCCTTTGATCCTGGGTGGCGGTCCATAGGAGAATCACACGGTACCCCGGGTTTTCCAAAAAAAACAGGCAACACTGGGTTCCCCAGGTGCCTCATTCCACCCAGATGTGTTTTAAAGTAGCCACCTTAAGTTAACCATTAAATAACAATACTCACATCTGTCATTGATACACTCACCCAATCCACGTCTACAAGCATAGCATAGCAATATAAGCAACATAGAAGTAACTCCCAAAGGTTTGATAATAAACATGACAATAGGTACTACCTCATCTACTTTCCAACACCAGCATATTACTCAGATCCTAACCATGCAATTGTTTTAGGATTGATCTAATGCAATAAAACTGGGTAGTAAAGAGGTATGATCAAAATGTTACTTGCCTTCCGGGTACGCATCGCACTCCGGGTACTCTATCGCAAACAAACAGGAATACAATAAGCACTCAAATAGAAGCACGGGTAAAACTCAAATAAAAGATCTAACCAAAAAGTTCAACTTAAAAACTCCGGTTTGCAAAAAGAATCAAATCAAACGAAGCAACGAAACTCAAACCGCGAAAGAAACAAGCTACGTTTACTAATCTAGACTTAAGTCAAATTTTACAGTAGCAAAAACTTGTTTGAGTTGGTTAAACAGAAAGAGGGCTTCGAGACAAAACTCTAGGCACTTGAATCACCTAATTCTGATAAACGAGCGAAAAGATAAACTAAAACGAAAGTCAGGGCAGAAATCGCGATCGAAAATAATCGCAGAAAATCCCTGGAAAAAGAAAACTCACGAATAGGCTAATGAACGAACATTCGCTATCTGCGGCTAAACGGTGAAAATCGTTCGTTAAAACAAACGAACGAATGGGCGTTCGCTAATTAACTAAACCAGAAAATAAAAATAATAAACCGATCTAAAAAAATAAACCGCGGGTTCAAAAAATAAACCGGGCGGTTTTCTAGGGAAAACCGGCGGCGGCGACGACGGCTACCTCGGCGGGACCGCGGCGGCGGGCGGCGGCTCCGGCGGCGGGCGGCAGCTCCGGCGGCGGGCGGGGGCGACGGCAGGGTCGGCGGCGACGGTGGTGGCGGCGGCGGGCGGTGGCATCGGGTTCCGCCGGCGGGGCGGCGGTCGGTGGTGGCGACGGGGTCGGGCGATGAGGCGGCGGCGGCGGACGGGGGCGGCGGCGACCTCTGGCGGCGGCGGCGTGGTGTAGGAGGCGAGGCGGGGCTGGCGGCTAGGGTTTCGACCGGGTCGGGCCATCGGCCTTTAAAGGCCCCCCGGGTACAATGTCCGGGTCAGACACGACCCGATAAGGTGGTGCTCTTTCTTTAAATAGTTCCACGCAGAAAGACAAATAAAAGAAATACTAAACAGACACCAAAAATCCTGAAATAAATTTTCCCCGCCCTCTAAAAATATAGAGGACAAAGTGCACATTTATTTGGGCCTCTAATGCAATCTTGAAAAAACGCATATTTTTCCTAATTCAAATAAAATAGCGAAAAACTACGAATAAAATTCTTATATGATTTTAATATTAAATCTCCAATATTTCTTTATTTTGGGAAAGTCATTTTATCCCCTCTCTTTTATTTCTAAAAAAGACATTTGAAGATAAAATAATTAAAATCAAATGATCCTCTTTTCAAAAATTTGAGAAAATTCAAATATGAAAATATCGAAATCCCCAACTCTCTCCGTGGGTCCTTGAGTTGCGTAGAATTTCTAGGATCAAGCCAAAATGCAATAAAATGTGATATGCAATGATGATCTAATGTATAACATTCCAAATTGAAAATTTGGGATGTTACATGATGAATCCAAGAACGATAATACTACTACTCCAATAGCAAGAACAAGCTATCCAGCTAAGATCCACATGCAAGTGTCATCTCCAAAATCATACTCCAAAACATAATATCAACTATCATTATGATGAAAACAATACTAGCCACTAGCAATCCAAAGGCAATATGACATCCAAAGTAATACTCCAAAATATAATATCAGATACCAACATAAAAATAATCATAATGTCATCAACTAATAATCCAATGGCAACATGTCATCCACATAAGCTGCAAAATATTATCCTAGAACTCCAAGCAATATCATGGCAATAGCAAGATCAAAATAATACTCCGAGAAATGCCATGAGCAGAATCAAACGTAGCTAATGCAATATTTTAAACAACCAATTGAAGGGGTCGACTGCCCAAGGAGACTAAAATAACTATTAAGTAAGGAAGGAGGGGATTTAGTCACACCCACACCTAGCCCTTGGATGAAGTAGGTTAAATAAGTAAACCATGTCACTACATTGCAATCATGCAAATGGAGGGTGTGGCTTGCCTGGGCTGGAGGGATTCACCGGGAAGAAGTGTGAGAAGCTCGCGAAAAGAATCACCGGAAACAGTTCTCTCTTAGAGGGGCCTGATTTAGGGCAAGGGCATAATGGTCATTTTCAGAATGTTAAAACATGGTGAAAATGATACCAGCAGAATGGGATCGACGAGACGAAGAAGTGGGCTTTGGAATCACCTCAATCGGAGTTGTGAGTGTTTGACTGCCAGGGACCTATCTATAAAAATTAATCCAAAAATAAGTCCTTGACTGGAAAAACAGAAAACATATTTGGTCAAATACGCTTTCCAGAATAGGAAAGCGCATTACTGGCTTAAGCCACAAAAATAAGCTTTCCTGACAGGAAAACGTACTAGTGCGAATGTGCTTCCACTTACTCCAGCTGGCAGGTGCGGGGCCAGGTCGTGTGCCACTGACGAGTGGGGCCGCGGGGTCCATGTGCTGGTCAACTCTCTCCTCCCGCTCCCTCCTCTTCATTCCCCAATGCCGCACGCAGAGTAGAGGAGGACCGCCGGAGCTGCTGCTCGTTTGGCCAGCTCCGGCCACCGCATGGGATGCTGCGACCACCGCCGAGCTCGAGAGAGAGCGCCGCCTCCATCCCAGCTAGACACGGACACCGAGGAGCACCGAGACGAGCATGCTTTCGTCATGGCGGACAGGGACTCCGGACGTCGAGGGGCATGAGGACAGAGGCCATAGGAGGGAGGGGAGAAGGGAAGGGGAGGCTCGCCAGGATTCGGGTGGAGCCCTAGTGGTGGCTAGGTGAGGAGGGAGGGCTCGGATTCGAGCTTCCAGAGGCGGCGGCCATGGTGGACATGGGCGAGGAAGAAGGGATCCGGGGCTCGGGCAAGGGACTAGGCGGGACCGGAGGAGGGTGGGGAGGCTGGTGATGAGGAGAGGAGGGGCTCGGGGACCTTTTATAGGCGGGGGCCTTTTATAGGTGTCCGAGTGCCGCCGTGGGAATCCGGCCGGAGCTCTAATGATCAAACTCAGGTCGGTGGCAGCTAGCTCGACTCTGCAATGCTGCCAACCTAACAAGGAGGCAGAGGAGGCTCACGGGGAGTATATGATGCCAAGGGGCCAGAAGGAAACGGCCGAGGCGAGCTCGGAGCCAAACCGAGCACAGTGTGCTCGTTGGTGCATGTCGGTAGCTCCGACAAGGACGTTTCTAGAGAGGGTAGAGGGCGGAGGGCGATGGGTGAGGGTAGAGGCATCTGGTCAACATGCTGAGACGCGCGAACACCGCCTGGGAGGAGCTGCCCAATGAGTGCCGACGCGCAGAGCGCGCTCGACGCAACCGGAGCGCGTGAATAGGCATGCCAGTGGTGTAGTCACCACTGTGCCTGGCATGGACGAGACAAGAGAGGATGCCGTGATATGTCTGGTGGTTAGTCCCTGCATCACTGAGCCTAAGAGAGTTGATGGATCAAGAGAAAGAGACAAGGAGAGATGTGAGGTTTCGAGTAAAGTTTGTTGTAGCAAACTTGTCTGTGCACTGGTGATCAACAGAGAATTGATTGGGGCCTAATGAGTTGTCTGGGAGGTTTAGATTAGGAGGGACTACAATCATGGGGATTTTTAGAATAAATGGACCACAAAACAACATAGTTGCTTCATAACTTCAATTTTAGTCTAGAAACTTGATCATGATCATGCACTCACATCGAGTGTCAGTTTGATCTCAAATTTGGCAAGGCAGGGTTATTTGGACATATGAAGATGCTGTAAAAATTACATACCAAATGGACAAGCCAAAATGGTACTTGCTTCACAAACATCCTCACTCTCCAAAAACTTGGAATAATTTTGGAGATAAAATGGTTTAATGAAATGGTCCCAAATTTGGTGGAGAGAAGTGATTTGGGTAGGATCATGATCTGGTAATTTTCCAGAATTAACAAAGCAATATAAAATATGCTTGCTTCACAACCTGAAAATATTGCCAGAAGCAATGATTTGATCATGTGCTCACATAGATGATTGGATGGGACTGAAATTTGGAGGAGTGGGATAATATGAGCACATGAAGGAGTTTGCAAAAATTCAATTGATTTGGATACTCCTAGCTTGTACTTCCTTCACAATTGCTTCTGCTTGACAGAAACTTTGAAAAATCACTAAGGAAGATTGGCTAGGTAAATCAAGTTGAATTTTGGCATGTGGCAAGGATTTCTACATAAAAGAATGCACAGAATGTTTGGGTCTCAACAGGATAAGATAAATGGCACTTCCTTCACAGAAAGCCACACTGGACAGAAATGATGAATAATTATTGGGGAATTATTCTTGAGTTAGGACAAGAAAGTTTTGGCATATTTGAGCAACTTATGACCCACAGAAATTATGAGAATTATTTGGGAATTTCGGGAGTGATAGAAATATAGGTTACTTCACAACCTAGGGAAATTAGAGTGATAGAAGACCCCTAGAAAGGAATTTTAGGGTTGGGCTAGAATGGAAATGACATGATCTTTGGAGAAGTTTGAGGATGATGAGCCACTTGGGAAAAGAAATGATGATGATCTCCCAAGTTGCAAGGCCACAGATCCACTCCAAAAAGAAAAATCAGAGCAAAAACCAAATAAATCAAAAGAAAAAGGAAGGGGCCAAAAAACCATGATGTTACAACTGGTTATTATCATATAGCAGCACCACCTGAAAGCATCATATAGCAGCAGCAACTCATAGCAACTCATCATAAAGCAGCAGCAGCTAGCAATTCATCATATACCAGGAGCAGCTCATAGCAATCCAGCATATAGCAGCAGTAGGAGCATCTCATTGCAACTCAGCATATAGCAGCAACAGGAGCAACTTATAACAACTCATCATATAGCAGCAGCAACAACAGCTCATAGCAATTCATCATATAGTAGCAGCAGCACATAGCAATTCATCATGTAGCAGCGGCAGGAGCATCTCATGGCAATGCATCATATAACAGCAACAACTCATAGCAATTCATCGTATAGCGGATCAGAATGAAAATTTGGCAAAAATAATAGGACATCCTCACCTTGTTGGATGAGCTGATCCTTCAACAGCATCTCAAGGCCACGGCCTGGGAGGAGGGGAGGGGGAACACGATGCCTTCTGCTGGAGCGGGGCATCGACCGTAGTTGTGTGGCGACCGCCGGAGTAGTGCGTTGGACGGACCATTGCAGAGAAGCTGCTAGAGACCATGAGAATGAGGGGCAGCGCTAGAGGGAGGAGCAGCTGGGGAGATTTGGCCCTACCCGCTGCCCATGTAGCCTAGCTGGATAGAGCATCATCGAGGGCCAGGCCAGATGGGACCAGTGGCGACGGCTCACTGGAGGAATCCTAGCGCTGTAGGCAGGGGATCAAGGTAGAGGGAAAGGGGAGAGGAGATGCAAGCAGGCAGGGCAATGAACATTTGGATGTTTGTTTTTACTTGAGGGTCAAGTGTTACGCGGTCGTGAGCAGTGGCATTTCGAGTGTAAGATAGGCAGACAACAGAGTCATTTCACTATTCCCCTTCCCTTCAATTTTTAGTGAGCTTCTACCCGAAGCACCCCCCTCCAAAGCGAAATAAGTTAAGCTCAAGCCCATAACTCAAAGATGACTTCTTTACATCTTTTATGGCTTATTTTGACAATAAGCTCTGAAAAGGCGGAATAGAACTGGCCCTTAACCTGCAATTCAATTGTGCGTGCAATGATGAATCACTCCTGCCTGCTATAGTGTACATTTAGGCATCATACATGGCATAACCTAATACATGTGCATTTCATTATAGATTCTAAAATATGCAATGTTTATGTTAGTTCATACATTGCACATGATGTTTAAATGCCCCTTAAATCTGGCCAGTCAAGTGATGGTCTTTAAGCCTCCTTCTATGCTTCTATTCTTGATATGTAATTCAGTGTTGTGCAAGATTTGCTCACACATCTATTCAATTGCTTGTTTGTATCAGTCAGCCATACTAGGACTGTTTGCTTTGATTACTTGTTGTTCGTGACTTAACAGAACTTGTCAATGATTTAAACACTAAGGGCTATTGTAGTGGGGGCTTGTATAACTCATAGGTGACATAAAGGTTTGGCTGTACACTGAAGTAGGCTCTCTAAGAGTATCTAGAGGTCCAGTTCGAAGGTATGCCTAGTTTTTACATAGTGCACACATAGTAAATGCTCATTTCATTGTGTGCAAGAGATGTGGCATGTTTCATTATGTGGTATTATTTCCTTTTGTGTTCTTCACAGACTGGAAAGTATGCATATTTATCTTCCAAGGAGACCAGTAACTAGTTTGTGTCACCTTGCAGACGGGGTGCAATGAAGATAAGATTGAGGATTTCCAAGTACAAGATCTTAGGAAGGAGCCTTGCAAGAGAAGGAGGAGCAGCGCTGAGCCTGCTCAACCAGTTATGGTAAGTCACTGTATTACAATTACCAGGACATCCTATTTACCTAACATTGTGCTTGCGTAGGGTTCTTCACCTGTAACCCAGTCATTGGGCCATCAATTAAAAACCCCTCCGCTCACTACTATATGATGTTCAAATTTTTTGTAAATTAGATGTATGTAAACACATTTTAATGTGTTTGTTCCACTCATTATGGATGTAGTTGGCGTTCTGGGAACGAGGGTCCCCAGACTTTCCTGCCTGCGGTGTGGCTCAAGTGGTGGCCCAGTACGGCCCATCTTCATCAAGTCAAGCTCAAGACCCTCGCGAGGGGCCAAGCCTCGCGGGGCGGACGACGCAAGGCTTCCTCAGGAGCGGCCTCACTAGGCAGTCTCGCGAGGAGGCTGAGAGATCAAGGCAGGGGTATCTCGCGAGGTGCTCGTGATGCAAGCCATGACGATCGAGACCAGGCGGGCGCTGGCCTGCGTAGTGTCCTTGTTTCCTCTTTGGTGCAAAGGGGGCAAGCACAAGTGCGGAGTACCGAGGCATCAAGCAAAGGTTACCATTTCCGTGCAACAAGACCAAGACCAGCAGAACGGCAGGATGGAGGTCACTGTGGAGCCCAAGACGGCGTCATCACCAGTGCTTATGGCAGCCGAAGACCAACTTTAGTCAGGATACCTTGTACTAGATGTTCCCCTTCAAAATGGCCGTTGGTGGCACCCTTCCTGCTCAATATTTGGGAAGAGTACCAGGGCCTCTATATATACGGATAGCCACCATCGTAGAGGGGGCATCTGATCAGGTCGACATCAGATCGAGTGGGCATATCATCCAGAGCGGAACGAATCCCTCTCACGCAAACCACAAAGAACACCTCTCGCGAGGTTGTTCTTCCCTTGTACTGTTCATCATCAGCCCCTGAGGCAATCCACCACACCAGACACTAGAGTAGGGTATTACACCACAACGGTGGCCCGAACCAGTATAAATCTTGTGTCCCTTGTGCTGTTCATCGTGTAGCTTAGATCCTCAGCGAGGCGTTCGGGCGTGGATCGGTAGGGGAAAGATCTTCGCGCGCACCCCAGAGTTCGAACCTTAAGGATTTTGCCAGAACCCCATATCCAACATTTGGCGCGCCAGGTAGGGGTGCGCCGGAATCTCTCTTCCGCTAGTTCACGCTCGATCCTTCGTTGCATCCATGGCAGACGCTCGCCGAGCTCGTGCCGAGCGTCGAGCTGCTCTCGCCGCCCACATAGCCCAGACGGCTCCCGTCGGCGGGGTCCCCGTCGTTCTCCGTCGCCTGCCACCAACACCGCCACCGGCCTGGCGGGGAACGAGCAGCAGGCATCGTTGCTGCATCCTTCGGTGCGGCAAGAAGGCCGCACCGCCACTCAATCGCTGACTCCAGTCAGCTCGTCGTTGCACGCCCTTCGTGCTCCCACGGACGCGCATGCCGCATTGCCTTTGCCACGCGAGCTCCTGCACTACCATCCCGTCGACGACCTCTACAAGGAGTGGGTCGCCCGCATCACCAAGCTCATCAGCGCCGCAGGGGGCTTCCCTGCGCCATCCCTCTCGCTGCCTCGCCCTCCGTCCTGCATGGGTACGTGATGCAGCTCAGGAGGTGCCTCCACCGCCTCCTCCCCAAGAAGGCGCCCTGGCTCCAAGGCGCGCGGCCCCTGGACGAGACCCACCACGTCCAGCACCTGCGCGACAAGAAAGGAGCTGCCAAGAAATCCCTCGTCCCCAAGAAGGTGCTCGCGTGCTCCCTGCTCTAGCACATCATGACCGCATCCCTGTGCCAGCACGTCAAGACCCCGCGGTGCCCCCGGCAGCGGCACGTGGGAATCCTCAGGAGCAAGCCCCGCGTCAGCAAAGAGCACCAGTGGCCATCGCAGGCTGCCGCGCCTTCACCACCGAGCTGCGCAGTGTCGCCTGGCCTAGCAAGTTCAAGCCGGATCTGCCTCCTCGCTACGACAGCACTGCCGACCCCGCGGAGTTCCTGTAGCTCTACGAGCTGGGCATTGAAGCGGCCAACAAAGACGAAAAGGTCATGGCGAATTGGTTTCCCATGGCACTCAAAGATGGTGCCTGCACCTGGCTCCTGAACCTGCCCCCCGGCACGATCTCCTCTTGGGACGAGATGCGCACCCGCTTCATCGCCAACTTCCAGGGCACTTGCGACCGTCCTCCGGTCGTGGCTGACCTGCGTCGCATCAAGTAGCAACCCAGAGAGACCTTGTAGAAGTACATCCAGCGCTTCAATAGCGCTCGCCTCAAGATTCACAAGGTGACCGAGGAGGCCATCATCTCAGCGTTCTCCGACGGTATCCGCGACATCAAGATGAAGGAGGAGCTAGCCATCCATGAGGACCTGTGCACATCTCTGGAGCTGTTTAACCTAGCGACCAAGTGTGCAAGGGCTGAGGAGGGGCGCCTCTCCCTTCTCGAGCTTCCAGCTGCCGATCCTGAAGAGAAGAAAGCCAAGGCCAAGGACGTGCAACGCAAAGGAGCAGCTATGCTCGCAGCGGAGCCAGACACGAAGCGCGGCAGGGACCAGCCGGAGTCGTCCAAGAGCAGCCAGTACTGCGTGTACCATGACCTTCACACCCACAACACCAACGAATGCCAAGAGCTCAGGGCCGTGCGGGAAGGACATGTCGATTGACGCCCCGGGCGCAACGATCAGGGCTACGGCCGAGGCGGAGGAAGAGGCAGAGGACGATGGGACGACCGTGGCCCTCGCCAAGGGTGGCGTGACCGGCCTCGCGAGGACCACTGGCAGGACCAGCCTTGCGAGGGGGCTTGGAGGGATCAGCCTCATGAGGATCGCCCGCAAGGCAATGCAGGCCTTCCTCCTCTGCCGCCACCACCAAGAAGAAATGACGACCATCATCAAGACGAGGGGGCCGGGGGCTTCCAGGAGCCGCGTGCTATCGCTTGCATCCTGGGCGGTGCCTAGGCCCCAGCCTCCCAGCGCATCTTCAAGCAGTCTGCTCGCCAAGTGAATGCAGTCCTTCCCAAGCTCGAGGCCATGCCCCCTCTCAGGTGGTCAACGCGCGCCATCACGTTCAGTTCAGCGGATCAGCTCAAGTGTGCAGCAACAACCGGTTTCCTCCCAATGCTCTGTTCCCCAGTCATCAACAATGTGCAAGTTACCAGGACCCTCATCGATGGCGGTGCTGGACTCAACATTCTGTCCGTCGTGACGTTCAACAAGCCCCAAGTGTCGTATGACCAGCTTCAGCCAACCAAACCTTTCTCAGGAGTCACTGACGGCTCCACTACCCCGATAGGGCAGGTCCGCCTCCCTGTCACCTTTGGATAGCGCAAGAACTACCGTACCGAGCTCATTGACTTCGACGTTGCCCACATTCGCCTGCCATACAATGCCATCCTCGGGTATCTAGCCCTAGCCAAGTTCATGGCAGTGACTCACCATGGCTACAACGTCCTCAAGATGCCAAGAAGTGGTGGAGTCATCACGGTCCCCTATGAAGAGAAGGATGCGGTGTGCTCTCTTGAGCGCGCCTTCCAAGCCACGTCAATCATGGACCCAGACGGCAAGAGTGGAAACCTCCCTGAAGCAGCTCCCAAGAAGAAGAAGACATCACCCGGCTCAAGGCCTCAAGAGGCCGGAACCCCCGGTGGCACCGCGCTAGGATCTGCGCCCGTCAAAGGGGCGCTGCCCTCTGTCACATAGGGAGGCGCGCCTAGTGCCCTCCTCGGGCAAGGCTCGGGGGCTCTCTCCTGGAGGGCCATTGACTTTGCCAAGATCACGAGGGAGGCGCTCAGGCACCACTTGGAGGCATGCTTCTTGGCATGTTTCCCTCAAGAAGGCATAAGGCAAGGAGGGCCCAACCCTCAGGAGTTCATCACCAAGGTCACTCAGGAGCTGCAGGGGTCGAGAGTCATGCGCGGCAACCACCGCCTGCCCGACGTAGCTCCCCATCCAGGCGAGTATGGCGGGCTGCGCGTCTG
This sequence comes from Triticum dicoccoides, assembly GCF_002162155.2. Lineage (NCBI taxonomy): Eukaryota > Viridiplantae > Streptophyta > Magnoliopsida > Poales > Poaceae > Triticum > Triticum dicoccoides. Next base: position 426,623,834 of record NC_041391.1, on the reverse strand, counting down.
CATCGACTACCCAGAGCTCAACCGGATCGTGTCTCAGGAGCGCTTATGGCCTTTGCGCGTGGGGCGTTGCGAGGGTCCACCTCACAGCTACGTTCGCATGCCTTTCGGCCTGCCGAACGCGGCTGCTGCTCACCAACGTCTGATGAGGAGAATCCTGGAGGCTCAAGTGGCCAGGCACCACGCGTTCCTGGAGGAAATGGATATGGACCTCGCCGAGCCGCCCGGACCTCCGGAGCCTCTCGAGGCTCGAAGTTCCAAAGACTCCTGAGGACTGGCTTCTTCACCGCGCACCGTCAGCTACTGTCGTGGTGTTCTCACGAGGGGCTTGCGAGTCGACAGATGCCACAAGGGCTTAGTGTGAGGGTAAGACTGCTGCTGATAGGCCCGGGAGCGGGTATCCGAGTAGCACGTGGTGGTTTACCCAGCTTCCGAGCTCTCCGGAGAGATAATACTCCTACTGCTGCATGTCTGAGTGTATCTGGTATATCTGGTACAGAGTGCTCCTGGAGCTGTATCTGAGGTCGGTGCCGTAGGCATCTGGCATCCGACCTCTTATATGCATATGAGCACAAGTATGTTCCTAGCTGTGAGTGGATGGATGAATGGATGTGTGTGTGCTAGCTAGCTTGCTAGCTAGCATGCATGCATGGAGTGTGTTCATCATGGATGGATGGATGGATGTGTGTGAGGCCTTGTGGCCATGGCCATGGCTTGCTCCCCTGGGTCACTTGTTACACTATTGATGGTACTGCACACTGTTGATGGTGATGGATGAATAGTGTACGCCTATGCAGCAATAGTGGCCAGGCATGGCCACGGTGTGGCTGTCTGGTCGATATCTTGTCAGTGTCGCTTCGGGCTGCAGTCAGCAGCCGGCTGGTTGGCGCAGTCGGTAGCCGGCAGCCGGCTGGGCAGAGCAGTCGGGCTGGGAGCTGGTAGGAGCGGCCGGGCAGTCGGACTGAGGGGCTTTGCTAGCCCCGATGTCTTGAAATATCGTCTCACTGTCTTCGGGGTATCCTTGTCCAATTACTCCGACAGCTACTCCAATGATCGCTCTGCAATGATATCAGGTGACATCTTTCGAGTTTCATTTCAGCTGGGAGCGCCCTCAGGGCTGCATCATTCCTAGGTCGCGTGGGTCTGTCCCTGCGGCATGTATCTGTTTTGCTTATGTCTTTAGCTTACCTTGTTGGGGGAGCCCCTCAGGCTGCATCATCCCCAAGCTGCTCGGGCCTGACCCAGCGACATGTATCTTTCCTGCATCTATCTAAGCTGATTTGCTCCTCATACTCAACTTGCCTATGATTATCATCTCTCGCCCATCGCGGCCCCTTCTTCCCCCTCATGCAAATGCTTGCACGTTAAAAGGGGGGCGCCTGAGCATCACAACTCAGGGGCTCTTACTGGCTCTCCAGCCCTCACCCCCTTGCCTTGTCCACGACATCGCAACCTGGCATACCAGAGGCGGCTGAGCTAGGTCGAGGGCCGGGACCTGAGGACGTAGAGCGTTTGCATCTAACCGCCTTGCAGGAACACCCATCCGCCCAAGGCTCAAGATCCAGACGCAACCCACCTTGAGGTAGGGCCTCTTGAGTCCCATGCTGGCTCACGAGTGCCCAGATACACCTCATCTAGCCCTACCGTACCGGCCACGTGTCAGGGCGGGGCTGTACATGCCCCGGGGGCTCCTCCCGGAGGGGCCCCCCTCCCACATACCAGTGGAAGCACCATGCTCCGCGCTGGCTGACGACGCTGCCAAGGAGCGGCTATGCCCCTACACATACGAAAGCGCTATGCTTCGCGCTTGTGATAAACAACTAAGGGCAGCCCATGGCTGTATCAACCTCAGGGAGCCCAGAGCTTAGTGTCTGGCCTCATCGCAACGCCACCCCTCGGGAGCGCCGCGCGAGGGGGCTGGACACGGGGGCTACGCCCGCGTCATGCCGGAGCGCACGCCACCCAGCCAGGTCCCTCGGTCCTGGTCGTCGCGCGCCCCTCCCCGAGCGGAGCCAAGGTATGAAGACCATTTGAGCGTCAAGGAGGACTCCTGAGCATCGCGACTCAGGAGCCTAACTGGTCACATAGCCCCTCACTCCTTCGTTCCGAAACGCTAACGGCGGTTGAAGTATGCGTGGGGCCGGGCCCTGCCGACGTAGAACGACAGATCCACTCCTACACCCCCTCCCTATTTGCTGTTTGCGCCTCAAGGGGGACTCCTGAGCATCGCGACTCAGGAGCCTAACTTGCCACGTAGCCCCTCACTCCTTAGTCCCGTCCTGGTGATCTGTTCGGGGCTAACGGTGGCTGAGGTATGCACGGGGCCGGGCCCTGCCAACGTAGAACACAAAGCAAATAGGAAGGAAACCGCAAAATCTCGGAAATTCAGAAGCAAATTCAGAAGCAAATATTATAGACCATAAATTGTTCTCACGATACCAAACACAAGTCTAAACGCCTCCACGAGACACGGTGCATGTTTCAGGAGTTAAAACAGGAAAGAAGCCGCGAGGAGATCACCCTTGAGCAGCGCGTCGTTCACCAGGAGCCCCGCCTCCGTGGTGGACTTGCGCTTGTCAGCCCCACCTCCCGAGGCCGCGGTACCAGCAGCACCTTGCTTGGGCAAAGCGTTGAAGGCGCGGAACTTCGCCAGCAAGGCCTCTGCCTGGCCCTTCACGGCCTCAACAGCAGCAGCGGAGCGCTTGGCGTCCACAGGCTCCAGCAGGTCGTCAAGGTTGGCGTCTGGGTTGCGAAGATATACGTGGCTAAGGATCCGCGTCAGTGCTGCGGAGGAAAGGACGCAAGCTTCAACCTCGGCCATGGGGCCGATGCCGGTCACGACCTCTTCGAGCGCCTCTACCAGGAAGGGAAGCATCTTGGCGGGGCTGTAGTGGCTCCGGCCAACGGCTTCTCCAGACCATTGTCATAAATCAACTTCAGCGCCTTGCGAGATCTCACCTCGTAGTCTGTGGAGGCCGTGCGATCCTCAGCCAAGACTTTTGCCTTGGCATCCAGCTCAACCCTCTTCGCTTTCAGCGTCTGCTCCAGCGTCTTCAGCCGGCCACCATCAGCTGAGAGTTCGGCGTCGCAGTCCCTGACGGCAGCCTCCCGAGCCTTCATCTCCTCCTCCTTCGCCTGACAGTCGCGAACCTCCTTAGCGAGCTCATCATGCAAGCCTTGTAGCTCATCCTCCAGCGCCTTGCAGTGGCCCCGGACAGTTGAAGCATCCTTCAATGCCGCGTCGCGGGCGGCTATGGCCTGGGAGGTGACTTTCTTCTCCTCCTCGGAAGCCGTCACAACCTGGTTCAGCGCCGCTCAGACGGAGGCGTCAAAGCGAACCCAGACAGAGACCAGCTCCAGGTGCCCGGCCACTAGGCGGGGGTCGGCGCCCTAGAGATCTTCTCGCAGCTGACTCAGCTCGTTAGCAGCACGGTCCAAGGCGGTGGAGGAGGCAGAGGAGACAGGAGCCAGTCGAGTAGGAGGAGAAGACGACAGCGTGATCGCGGCTTGAGAGGCCAAGACCTCTTGAGTCTTGGCAACCTCAACGACAGCGTCAAGCGCAGGCGCCTCCAGAGTCAGCGGGGCCACGGGGGCTGGCTCCCCGCCAGAGCGTCCCTCCTGGCCTCGCAAGGACGATCGGGCAGGGGAGGTGCGAGCCCTGCTGCCTCCCTTTCCCGCAGGTGAAGGCGCGTCCACAGCGGACGAGCTTGCGCCGAGTGGGGCCACCATATCCCCCTTCAGACTCTTTGCCGCAGGTGGCGGCCTACCCAAAAATGGAGGATGTCAAGCCTTGACAGCAAAAACAGGAGCAAAGCAGAGTTCGAGTACTTACTGGTCGGCTGCCACGGGTTCTAGCAGCCTCCGACTGAGCTTGAAGCCCGAGAGACTCCTGCGAGGGTCAGCCTCGGGAGGACCGGCAGTAGAGTAAGGTGCACCGGGGCAGCACCGGGGCCGGAGTAGACCCTCGGGAGATCAGCCCCGACCTGTCCTTCTTCGAGATCAAGGGCGGGTCCTCTCCCCCTCGCCTGGCGTCGGCCTCGCCGTCATCCAGCATGGAGTGGAGGGCGCCGGACCTGCGCCCGGGAGAAGTCTCCCCTGTCTCCTCGGTGGTCGCTTCCGAGTCGCGCTCCTCCACCTCCTCATCTTCCTCCTCTCCCCTGCCGGAATCATCGAAGGACAAGTCCACCGTCGCTGTCGCTGCCTGGCCCTCAGGAGCCTCCATCGGGACCAAACCGTCCCCGTCAAAGGTGGGCATGGTGTCCACCACCCACTCGCAGTCGTCACGGAGGAAAAAGGGGACCAGAGTGCCCTCCGGGCTTGCCACGTCCTCTCCGACCAGGAAGCGGAGAGCTGCGGTCAGATCGTCGTCAGCCAGGGCCTCCCAGCTGAGGCAGAGGACGGCGTCCGCATCCTTGAGCCTCCAAAGTGGGCGCGAGTGCGCCTGAAGTGGAGCCACCCAGTGCGCCAAGAACTCCCTCAAGAGTGTGGCCCCGGTCAGCTTCGCCGCCTTCAGGTTATCCGGCCTCAGGTCAGCATTCATCTTCTCCAGCACCAGCTTCGCCCGCTGGTCATCAAGCTTCGCACGAGACCACGCCTCGACGGTCTGGGGCAGCCCCGTGGGCAGCGCCAGCCGGGAGTTGATGCATCCGGCATCCATCATGACCCACTTGCTCCGAAAGCCGTCGGCCCTCTTCCTGGCCTTCGAGATCGCGTTGGCTTTGGAGTATGCAACAAAGCTTGCGCACGCCGAGATATTGGCGCCAGCCTGTGGGGACGCCGACTCATAAGTCGAGATCACCGAATGCACGTGTACAGTGATCCCAGAGATCAATCACACTGAACACACAGAAGCTGAATAACAAGAGTCTTACGTCCATACATACCGTCTTACACAAATTATGACCATTATGGTCAAGTCTTACATTGATAAAGCCTTACGGGCTGAACATCAAATGAAACACAAGCAGCGGAAATCTTCATCGATAAGTAGAACCCATGCCATCTGCCTTAACCCTATAGGCATTCTGACTGGGAAACGTCCTAGTTCGCATGATCGTCTCCAAAGAACTCTTCTTCGAACTCCGTTTCTTCCATGCCTGGTCAATTAAATAACCAGTGGCAAGGCAATGAGTACTTTGAATGTACTCGCAAGCAACCCATGTTTTGGTTCAAGATACAACAATGCAAGATATAGGTAATTTTTTGCAGAAAGCTAGTTTTGAGTGCAATGACATGTTCAACAACTTGTAAGACATGCATCAAGAGAATTCAAGTAACCATGAGGAGAGGTTACATGTATCAACATAAATAGAGTGGGCACCAACCCATCTCAATCACGCCAAGTCCTTTGACTTGACCCAAGTAGTTATCCAAACACACACCGGTTTGTAAACTCTGGACATAGTTTAAGAAGCACCGCCCAACCGTCCTTGACCGTGGACACGGCTATTCGAATAGTTTTACACTCTGCAGAGGTTGCACACTGTACCCACAAGATCCGGGGAACTTCTGTGTCATCCACGACCCGCGATACCTCAAGTACCCGGGGTAAGCACCCGATCACTATCTTTCCCTAGACAACACTAACAAGGAGTCCACTTGTTGTTCCGTATCCTCACGATGTACATTATATGAGACTCACTCGAGATCGTAACATCCGAGAGGGGACACAACGGTGTATCCGGTGCCCTGTGAAAACAGTCATGGCCGCCCTACCTGGCACGACCCCGTCCCGAGAGAGAGCACCAACTCTCCCCCGTCACTAGTAATGCGGGCTCCAAGCTAGCATCGGCCTAGGTAATCAATAATGCCCTTTCCCATATAAGGGTAGAGTGGTTGCGCATGCAAGGTTGGGACAGTCATCAAATCTTAAATCTAATCCGTTTTCGAAAACAACACACAAACTTGCCTCGGTACACCACTTCGTCATCAAGTGGTTACCCATCTCATCATCTCCCTCGGGCATAAGTGTCACCCGACGGGGTTTTCAAAAAAGTCTTTTGAAAATACTTTGTCCCCATCACCATGCATATTCCCGCCCCTTTTTGCGTAGCACTACTTTAGCATCCTATCTACTCCCACCGTCATAACCCTCATAAGAAGGTAGGGTCATGCACAATGCAAGTATCAACGAGGAAGTACGGTGGCAACCATCAAAGTGGATACCACCTCATCATGATTCCGTTGCAACAACAATATGGTGCTATATGACATGCATAAAAAGGGTTTCATAGACATGGTCAAAGGGCTGCTTGCCTGGTTCTTCAGAGTCTTCAAGTCTTCTGGTCCTTCTCCAAGTACTCCGTCTACTTCGTCAACTAACGTCGGAAACAATCATAATAAGCAACACAACAAGGCAAAAATAAAAGTGCTCTAAAAATGTGAGTTGGAATTTTCTAGGATATCTCTGGTTATATGAAAAATAACCAGAGTGGTTTCATTGGAATTGGATCAGTGGATATCTCTAAACATTTTGATATGATGGAATCAAGGGGTTTATGGATTTGCAAGAAGTGTACAGAAATATATTTTTGAAAAAATGAGCAGAGGCACCCATTTGACAAAGCATGATTTTAGAAGCACCTAGGAGTTGGTTTCTCTGGATTTGGAGTTCAAATGAATTTCCTATGGATTTTAAGAGTTGACAACTATGAAGAAATGGCTCATTATTTTATGTGGTACATAAAGTATTAGTAAAAATGTTCAAAACTTAAGTTTTGAACTTATAAACATCTAGGAATTTGAATCATGGAATTTGGATCAACTTTGAGCTCTTTGTGATTTTCTAAAGTTCATCACAGAAATAGGAAAATAGGGTTTTACGAAATATGTGTGAAGGAAAGTTTCCTGGAAAAATGTGAAAACAGCACCATGTGATAGATCATAAATTTATGAACTACTAAAAATTTGAATCATCAAATTTGGAGCTCTGTTGAATTATTTATGGATTTTTGAAGTTAACTAGAAAAAGAAAAAGGAAATAAGGCTTTAACCTTATCCTGCGCGCGGGGCGACAGATAGACCATGGGCCGGCCCAGCGGCTCGGCCACGCGGACGACAGGCGACGTCGAAGGCGCATTTCGCCCGGCCCGTCTCCACTTGCCAGCGTGGCCCGGTGGCTGGGCCACTCACGAGCGGGGCCCGCGTACAAGGCCTTCGTCTTCGTCCTCCTCCCGCGCGCTTGCCTGGCCGACGGAGCAGAGAGCCCTAACGGCGACTTCCGGCGCTACGGGCACCTCTGACGACGCCCTGGCTATGGATGAGCTCGATGCCGAACGCCACATCCATTCATGTATGCCACGACTGCCGAGGATGGTCGGGGCAACGACGGTTTGGACGCTGGCGGACGCTGGCGTCGGGCGAGATTGGAGACGGCGCTACGGTGCACCGTCGGACGAGGGAAAGAGCGTGGGAGCTCCGCCTTGCTCCGGGGAGCCTGCTGGTGGAGAGAGGAGAGGGAGAAGAGCTCGGGCTCGGCTGAAATTAGGTGGATGCCGGCGACGGCTCTCCGGCCATGGAGGGCTATGGAGGGCACGGGGAGAGGAGTTAGCCGGTCAGGATGACGCGCAGGAGGGAGAGGGAGCCATCGGAAGCCAAAGAGGGCTCGGGGTGGCCTTTAAGGGAAGCGGGCGAGGTGCACCATGAGCTCATGCGCCGGCGAGGCTGTTGCCGTCGCTGCAAGCCACGGGGGCTCGCAGCGATGTGTCTAGGGTGCTCGTGGGGTCAGTCCAGGGCGGGGGGAGTGAAAAGAGAGAGAGTAGGGGGGCCAGGGGCACCGCGCGTGTGAGCGCGCTCACTGGTGCACTCGGGCGGCCGGCGCGCGTGCGAGCTGGAGCAAGAGGAGGGAAAGGAAGGAGGTGGACAGAGGCGTGGCGTGCTACGGACGTCGAGGGGCATGGCTGGCATGAGGGGGAGAGCCGAGGTGGCCGGAGGTGCTTGGCAGGGGGCGGCTACAGTGCGGGAGCGCACTGTAGCGCGCTCCAGAGCATGCAAATGGCCGGCATGCCATGTTTTGGCAAAGTGGGCGCGGCCAAGCATGTCTGGTATCTCTAGGGTGGAGTAAAGAATGGGGGAGGGGCATTGGATGCCCTGGGTGGTCACTGGAGTGAGGAGGGAGGTGAGAAAGAGGGGTGCAAGGGCTGACCAGAGAGGTAAAAGAGGAGGTTTCACCCCTCAATTGTTGATCTGAGATGCATCCATTTCTACTGTAGGTAGAAGAGGTCAGGTGGGGCTGTGGTAAAAAGTTGAGGCCATGGAGAAGAGTGGAAGTGGTCAAAACAAGGGTTTTAGTAAAATGGCAGAAGGTGTTTGTTACTGGTTTGGGCAAGAAGATGAACTCTTCTTGTCATGAGGCTTGACAGGGTCAAATGGCATGAGATTACAATAGGTTCCACCAAGGTTGAGTCCATTTGGGCAAAGTTGCCAATGCAACTTTTGTAAACCCTAGAAATTAGCAGAAATGAACTTGTGTAGATCTAGTTGAGCAAATCACTTCTCCTTGATGCACCACTTGGTGTAGTGGCCTCATTTGGTCATGTGAATATGCTCACCAAAGTGGGGGGCAAGGAGAGAAAGTTGGTAGTACAAAGTTGTTCAAATTTGGTTCTAGACAGGAAGGGTTTTGGGGCACTTTGATCAAGATAATATTTTCTCCAACTTGTGCCATTTGGTCTAGATGAATGATTAGACCATTTGAGCATGTTCACAATATCTGAGAGTATTTGGACATGTTTGGCAATGTAAAGTTGCTCAAACTTCAAAATGGACAGAAATGGTTTTGAGGGGATTTGATGATGTTATATTGTTCTCCAAGACATGAGACTTGTCAAGATCATCCAATATGTCATATGTGACAAGCCAGAATTTTCTTGGAATTGTTGGAGAATATTTCCTTTGTAAATATTTCAAAAGCTTGAAATATCCAGAAAGGGTTTTTGAGGGATTTAACCAATATTTTTTTTTTGAAAAATCAGTGACAGTGGGAGAGGCTCCCACTGAGTTTGTATTACTCACAACAGAACAGTTACATGTGTGTTACAATGGGTTTTAGGCCCCCCGGCAGTAAGGGTTGCAGAATCAAAAACTAGCGGCCCAAACTTACAATGAAATCAGAGAGAAAAGGATGAACTTTCTCAGGACAGTTATGGATCACCAAACCCAACAGGTGTTTGAACCTAGCTAACCACGCCACGAACGAGTGTGGGATCCCCCTGAAATGTTGATTGTTTCTTTCCATCCACAGGCTCCAAGCAGCAAGCAAGAAGATATCCATGAATAACGGCCGACGCCAGCTCTCTCTCCCACCATGCAAGATGGCTAGCCTGTTGGTTCCTCCTGGCCAGGTCAGACCAACCTTACTCCAGCATTGTTGGGCGAAGGGGCACGTGAAGAAGAGATGTTCCACGGTTTCATTGGGGGGTTTTTGGCAGAGCATGCAAGTGTAGTTGCCCCTGGCTACAGCAAAGTGCCGCCGCTTCAGCATGTTCCTGGTGTTCAAACGATCGACCATAAGCAGCCACCCAAACAACTTGAACTTGATCGGGCTTTTGGAGTTCCATAGCCATCCAAAGGCCTCGTCAGCTTTCACCTGCCTGAAATAGTGGTTGTAGTACTTCTTTAACGAATAACGTCCTAGGTCACCGACCCAAACGTCGGCCGAGCCATTTTCCAGACTGACACGCGAGGACCCTTGCTGTATCTCTCTGATCTCCTCCCTGGCCTGGACCGAAAGAGGCAGCCTGAAGATCGTGGCTGGATCAGTGGTCCTGAGAACCTTGGCAACGGAGTCATCCTCGTTCAGGGCATAAGAGAAGGCTCGCGGATGCGTGCCCATCAGTGCGGAGCCAGTGTCACTAAACCAGACATCTTTCTAGAACAGAGAGCTGCATCCATCCCCGAGGATGACCTTGGTGACCCCACAGAAGGTTCCACTGAGCTGCATTACGTCTTTCCACCAGAAGGAACCCACCGGCTCAGTGGCGTGCGGCACCTTGTTCAGGTAGTATGCCTCCCAGACTAGCTGAACCCAGGGCACATCCTCACGATTGTAGAACTTGAACAAGTGCTTTAGGAGAAGCGCGACATTTTGTATTTTGATATCAATAACACCAAGGCCACCACACTGTTTCGGTCGACAAACAAGCTCCCAGGCAGCAAGGGAGTTGGATTTGACCCCATCATCAGAATTTTTAGCCCAGAGGCAGTAGCGGCGCAGTTTGTCGAGGTGCTCAACCACTTTAGGGTGCAGCTTGATCGTGCACATTGCATAGATCAGCATGGAGGTGACCACCGAATTGACCAATGTCAGCTTGGCCCCCGACGACATCAGTGATAAGACAGTGGATGTTTTCCTCTCAACCGAGTGCACCAACGGCATGAGATCTAGAACACTCGGCCTTGTCGTCCCCATGGGGAGACCGAGGTAAGTGAACGGCAGGGTGCCAATAGAGCAGCCAAACACCTCTGCCAACCCACTCGCATGCTGGTGGTCGACATTAATGGGTATGAGGGTCGATTTATGGAAGTTGATCTTGAGTCCCACCGAAGCTGCATAATCCTCCAAGATAAGTTTCATGCGGGCGGCCTGTGTAGGACAAGCTTGCATAACCAAGATTGTGTCGTCAGCGTATTGCACCACCGGGAAGTCACCTGCATTTGCACGAGGAATGGGAAGCTCCAGCAAACCCTGAGTGTAGGTGTCGGTGTCAAAACCGGCGGATCTCGGGTAGGGGGTCCCGAACTGTGCGTCTAGGCGGATGGTAACAGGAGACAAGGGACACGATGTTTTTACCCAGGTTCGGGCCCTCTCGATGGAGGTAAAACCCTACTCCTGCTTGATTGATATTGATGATATGGGTAGTACAAGAGTGGATCTACCACGAGATCAAGGAGGCTAAACCCTAGAAGCTAGCCTATGGTATGATTGTTGTAATGGTTGTCCGTCCTATGGACTAAAACCCTCCGGTTTATATAGACACCGGAGAGGGTTAGGGTTACACAGAGTTGGTTGCAATGGTAGGAGATCTACATATCCATATCGCCAAGCTTGCCTTCCACGCCAAGGAAAGTCCCATCCGGACACGGGACGAAGTCTTCAATCTTGTATCTTCATAGTCTTGGAGTCCGGCTGACGATGATAGTCGGGCTGTCCGGACACCCCCTAGTCCAGGACTCCCTCAGTAGCCCCTGAACCAGGCTTCAATGACGATGAGTCCGGCGCGCATATTGTTCGGCATTGCAAGGCGGGTTCCTCCTCCGAATAATCCATAGAAGATTGTGAACACCAGGATAGTGTCCGGCTCTGCAAAATAAATTCCACATTCCACCATAGAGAGAATAACATGTACACAAGTTCAATCTGCTGGCGTATTTTGCGGCATGACGTCACACCACTACCAAGCCTTTACTTGAATCGTTTTTTATTATACCACCTCAGCGCGTTTAGCGAAGCAGTTTCCTTGGCACGTCTTGTCGAAGCAGAGATCGTGTTCCCCTTATTCCGGGATTCTCATCAATACGGACGTGGGTAACCCAACCGCGCCATTGATGGTGGCGCTTGGGAGATAAGCGAGTTTTACCAGGCCGGTGGGGACGCATAGTCTTCGTACGCCCATATATATGGGGATAAGGATCCGCCTTTTCACCTACCCCTTCTTCCTCCTTTGCTTATCCATCTCCGCGCACTCGAGCTCCAACGCCCAAGTTCGCGCATCTCGTCTTAACCTTCTCCGACCATGTCTGGAGCAGGAGGCAAATGGTTGGCCTCCTCCATCACGGAGGAGCACATCGCAAAGCTGCGCAGCGCCGGATACCTTTCCGGCGACATTGCGCACCGGCTGCCCGACAAGGGGCAGCTCATCCCCACCCCCAGGCCCCATGAGAGGGTCGTTTTCCTTTCCCACTTCCTCCGCGGACTGGGCTTTCCACTTCACCCCTTTGTCCGGGGGCTCATGTTCTATTACGGCCTGGATTTCCACGATCTGGTGCCGAAGTTCATCCTCAACATCTCGGCGTTTATCCTCGTGTGCGAGGCCTTCCTCCGCATCCAGCCCCACTTCGGCTTGTGGCTCAAGACCTTCAATGTCAAGCCGAAGGTAGTGAAGGGCACTCAAGCGGAGTGCGGAGGCGCCATGTTGGGCAAGATGCCCAACGTCCTCTGGTTCGAAGGGGCCTTCGTGGAGTCTGTCAAGGGGTGGCAGTCGGGGTGGTTCTACATCACCGAGCCGCGCGACCTGAAGTGGGCGGCGGCCCCCGAGTTCAGATCTGATATCCCTATGCTGCTCACCTCCTGGAAAGAGAAGGGCTTGCTATGGGGTAGTTCGGAGGAGCTGACGGGACTCCAAGCCTGTATCCAGAAGCTGGTGAACAAGAAGCTCAGGCTTGTTAATGTGGTCCAAGTCATGCTCGTCCGCCGGATTCTCCCGTGCCAAGAACGGGCATTCAACCTATGGGAGTTCGATCTGGCACAGCACCAGGCATTGAGCGGGCTCTTCGACACGACGTACGAAGGCGCCTGGAGGGTGCTGTTCAAGGGCGCCGAAGCTCCCGCATCCGCGATTGAAGATCACGGATTTCACTCGCAGCGTCCAGCTGACGAGGTAAGTGATTCTACCCCTTTACGGTACACTTGTTGTTAATAGTTTGACCCTAAGCGGGTTTCAATCTCCCTTTTCCTTTGACAGGGTTGGATGAAGAAGGCCGAGCAGATCATCTGCCCGGCTCCCATGCCAGAAAACCCAGTAGACGCCCGTCTAGCGGGGCTGCTAGTTCTGGCACCGCATGTGGTGCCGGAGAAGAAGACCAAGAAGGTGGCCACGGGTACTCGAAAGAGTTCTCGTTTTGAGGTGTCCGACGACTCCGAGGCGGACTCCTCCCCCGAAGATGAGGAGGGAAAAGTGGACTCTCTCCCAGAGGAGGGAGAGAGGAAGAGGAAGGCTTCCCCAACAGGGGAGGCCGAAGGGTCCAAGAGGGGAAGAACTATTCCCCCGGACAGCTCCGCCAACGCCAATGTTGGCGGCGAAGAGTGGCACTCAAGGGCCAGGCCTCCGGAAAGATCGTAAGTATCCGGATTCCTAAATGATTTATAATTTCTTTTTATGTCCCATAGTGTCCTTCTAATGCCGCACACTGCTTGTAGTCCGGCCGATGATGATCTCCCCGCTTCATCGAGCGGGTCGTTGGCTCCGTCGTATGTAGATTCCATCCCGACCGCCTCCACCCCTCGCGACGCTGAGGACGCCGAGGTGGGATCCCGAGAAGGGACCCATCAGGAGGAGGCTCTAGAGGCGCCACAAGGCAGCCTCCCGGACTTCGCGCCGGACTCTACGCCGGAACCTGCAGTGGTTCCAGAGTCCGGCAGGCGGCCCCTTCGCAAGAAGGGCAAGACCATGACGCCGGCGGCCCCCGTCCAACCGAAGGCGCCAGACAACTTGTTGGAGGCGCTCAAAGGCGCTTCCATCGAGGAAGAACACCGCACTATCATGAGTGCGGTGATTCAGAAGGTTCAGCTCGCCAAGAGCGGGCTGACCGAAGCCTGCAATAGCCTTCAAATAGGCTTTGAGGTAAGAAGTTAAATTTATGTAATGTAATACCGCATAGACAGTAGCCCCTGATGCTTGGTTCGGTGTTCGGAAAGAAAAGCCGGACTGAGGATCTAAAAAAGATATACGCAGGGTTGCTAAAAATTATGTCAATATGGGTTTGCATGCTGCGCTGCTGACCTCCACCGCACTGACTGCGGAGGTCGGTGCTTTGAAGCAGGATCTCGAGCGGTCCGAGCAAGAGCTCGGCCGTGCCAAGAAGAAGCTCGAGGACAAAGAAGGTGAGTAACACCACTTTGAATAGTTACCTTACAGAAAAGGATTTAGGTTGCGACAAAAAATAACAAGGATAACATGGGTACTGCAGGGGCCACGAACAAGGTGGCAACCCTGAAGGAGGCTGTGTCCGCGGCCGAACGCAATGCGGCCGCGGAACGGGCCGAGCGAGAGAAGCAGGAGGCGCGGGTGGCGGAGGTGCGGCAAGAGCTCTAGGATCTCATGGAAAAGCATGAGAGTTTGGAGTGCGACTCAAAGACTCGAGAGTCCGAGCTTGCCTCGGCTCTCGAAAGTGCGAAAGCCGCCAAGGCCGAGGCCCATAAGGCCCTTCAGGAGGTTGAGGATGTGAAGAAAATAGCGGCGGGTAAGGCATTTTTCATGCAAAGCAAGCATGTTAATGTAAACTACCTGACACTTACCCGAATTCGGAGCTCTCCAGGGGCGTTTGCAGATCTGCCTCGCAGCGTGTCCGATGCCGCCGCCTTCTACCGAGCCGAGGAGGGGAGCTCAACGGAGAAGGTCTTCTGGTCTCAGTATGCTAAGGCCAGCCATCCGGTGCCCCCTAGCGACCAGCTGAAGCAGCTGGTCGAGCTCCACAAGGTAGCCGAGCAGGCCATGAAGGGCCTCGTAGTCCGGCTGTGGCCTGGAGAGGCCATGCCTGGGAGCTACTTTAGCCTCGTGCGGCGGCTGGTGGATGCATGCCCCTGGGTGGAGGTCATCAAGCGCTCCGCCTGTATTGAAGGTGCTCGTCGGGCCCTTGCCCGCGCAAAGGTGCATTGGGGTAGGCTGGATGCGGAGAGGCTTATCACTGACGCACCGCCAGCGGGCAAGGAGTATCGTACGCCTGAGATGTACTATAAGACTGTCCTGAAGGGTGCCCACAAGATTGCGGATGAGTGCCCCAGAGATGTAATTATTGAGTAAACTCGCAATTTGTTATCCTGTGTGCTGAAAACTTTGTTCATATGCGCTAAGCAACGCTTATTGATTTAAAATATTACCTTCTGTGCGGCCGTTTATAAAATCTGAGAGATGGCAAGTCGTCGGCTTCAGCCCTCATGCCACGAGTGCTGGGGTGTTCGGGATAAACTTGAGCACTTTTGTTCCCATTTTTGGGTCCATCTAGGGAGGCGCTCAACACAACGAACAAGGCAACCGGACTTATAATGCTTGAACACTCTCACTTAGCCATAGAATTCTATAATTTTAAATTTCGGCGAAGCCCCTAGTATTCGGAAGACCGAGTTCGGGGCGCTATCCACGCCTTGGCCAGACATTATCCGGTTCTTCGCTCGAAGCGGCATAAGTCTTTAGGGACTCGAAAAGACCTCTCGAACAGCGACCAGTCTCTTGCCTTATCATGACAGTCAGTTTTAGCTTTCTCCACTGAGGCCCTCGCCCAGCTCAACCGGGGCGCAATCGTAGTGGTTCTCCTAGTGCTACCTTAGCCGACGGAACGGAACGTAAGGTACCAAAACATGGGAGCCAGGCAAACCCAACTATTGACCCAAGACATGATTTGGAGCCGATTCATATAATGCTATAAGTTCGGGGTGCCGCACTTGTGAAAGTGTTCGGACTTATTACACCATAATGCGGGGAACATAAGCCCCTGGTGTATTCGGTCGTACCAAAATATACGGATGCGGGATGTCATTGATGAACATATATATAATGTAATGCGATTAAAAGCAAAAAGTGTTGCATTGTTTATTCAAGAAAATCTGCTATGAGTGCGGAATGATACAATAGTGCGGTAAGCAAGGGATTGGACTAATTAAACATGTCCCCCTCCAGGGGTGGGCTGCGGACTGGTGTATATAATCAAATTTAATGCTCGTAATGGAGACCACCTGAGTGTTCATCGCAGCCTTTTTCCCTCCCTGGCTGTTGCATTGTGAGTTTGGCAGGTTCGCCTCCGGACAGAGCCTCTGGTGAACGGAGTCCTGTGTATAAAAAGAAGGAAAAAAAGAGCGACACACTTGGGAGCCCCTGGTGTGGTCGAGCCGCACTCTGGGTCTGTTGTGGTCGTGCCCCTCCCCCTATGCCCATGGTATCTCCAGAGCGTAATGATGTACGCGGAGAGCTGGTCTTACAATCATGCGAGGGCTGGGGTTGGGGCCGCATTGCTACGCATGGTCGGAACGTGCCAGGTGGTCTTGGTTGATGTTGCTCCGGGCACGTTTGGCTGTGTCCGGTCGTTTAACGGCCGGACTCGAAAATTGCCTTAAAAGGCTGCTCTGTACTTCTACCGCGAGAGCCACTGTATGTTCCTCCGTTCGGAGGGAGCGTTCCATATTTCCGTTGACCGTGATGACTCCACGAGGGCCTAGCATCTTGAGCTTGAGGTATGCATAATGCGGCACCGCGTTGAACTTTGCGAACGGGGTTCGTCCGAGCAGAGCGTGATAGCCGCTGCGGAACGGGACTATGTCGAAGATTAACTCCTTGCTCCGGAAATTATCCGGGGATCCGAAGACCACTTCTAGTGTGACTGAGCCTGTACAATTGGCCTCAACACCTGGTATGACGCCTTTGAAGGTCGTCTTTGTAGGTTTAATCCTTGAGGGGTCTATGCCCATCTTGCGCACTGTATCCTGATAAAGCAGGTTCAGGCTACTGCCGCCATCCATCAGGACTCTCGTGAGGTAAAATCCATCGACGATTGGGTCTAAAACCAATGCGGCGAATCCGCCATGGCGGATGCTGGTCGGATGGTCTCTTCGATCGAAAGTGATCGGGCAAGAGGACCATGGATTGAACTTCGGGGCGACTGGCTCCATCGCATATACGTCCCTTAGTGCACGCTTCCGCTCTCTCTTGGGTATATGGGTTGCGTATATCATGTTTACCGTCCGCACTTGTGGGGGGAAACCCTTCTGTCCTCTATTGTTCGGCGGCCGGGTCTCTTCCTCGACATCGCTGTGCAGCCCCTTGTCACTGTTTTCGGCGATTAAGTTGCCTGCCTGCTTAAATACCCAACAATCTCTATTGGTGTGGTTAGCTGGCCTTTCAGGGGTGCCATGTATCTGGCAAGAGCGGTCGAGTATTCGGTCCAAATTGGACGGACCCAGAGTGGTTCTTTTGAATGGCTTCTTCCGCTGACCGGGTTTAGAGCCTCGGAATCCGGCGTTGACCGCCGTATCCTCATTGTTGTGGCCGTTGATGCGGCGTTTGTTTTTGTTTCGACGCGACTTGCCGTTGTGGTCCTTGGTATCCG
The DNA here is from genome assembly GCF_002162155.2 of Triticum dicoccoides. Lineage (NCBI taxonomy): Eukaryota > Viridiplantae > Streptophyta > Magnoliopsida > Poales > Poaceae > Triticum > Triticum dicoccoides. The sequence goes on along the minus strand of NC_041391.1, from coordinate 426,606,803 downwards.
GACTGTCAGCATTTTTGCTGAGGTTGTTGCTTCGAGCTAGCCAGCTGTCCTCTCCCGCACAGAAGCGGGTCATGAGTGATGTGAGGGCTGCCATGGATTTCGGCTTTTCCTGTCCTAGGTGCCGGGCTAGCCACTCGTCGCGGATGTTATGTTTGAAGGCTGCGAGGGCCTCTGCATCCGGACAGTCGACGATTTGATTTTTCTTGGTTAAGAACCGTGTCCAGAACTGTCTGGCCGATTCGTCTGGCTGCTGAATTATGTGGCTTAGGTCATCGGCGTCTGGTGGTCGCACATATGTGCCCTGGAAGTTGTCGAGGAATGTGGCTTCCAGGTCCTCCCAACACCCAATTGACTCTGCGGGCAGGCTGTTGAGCCAATGCCGAGCCGGTCCTTTAAGCTTGAGCGGGAGATATTTGATGGCGTGGAGATCGTCTCCGCGGGCCATATGGATATGAAGGAGATAATCTTCGATCCAAACCGCGGGGTCTGTTGTGCCATCGTAGGATTCAATGTTGACGGGTTTAAACCCTTCAGGGATTTGATGATCCATTACTTCGTCTGTGAAGCATAGTGGGTGTGCGGCGCCTCTGTATTGAGCAATGTCACGACGTAGCTCAAGGGAGCGTTGTCTACTGTGTTCGGCCCGGCCGGAGTTGCTGTATCCGGCACGACGGTATTCGTCGTGGGTCGTGGGGAACCCACATGATCCATAGATAGATCTGGATTGTCTTGCCTTGTCCTCCAATATATCCCGCAAGTCCGGTGCGTTCCCTCGTGGCTTCGTACTATTTGAGCGATGCCGAGGTACGGTCTTGGTGGAGGGCCTAGGTGCCTCTCTGTCGTGACCACGGGGTGGTCGGTCTGCCGTATTGTGCACTGGTGATGAAGGTATATATGCTTCCTCCTCCAGTCGGGGGAGCAACTTGCATTTTGGGTAGCTCTTGGAGGGGCGTTCGAGTTCATACTCTTCGGCCGCGAGGACCTCGGTCCATCTGTCGGCCAGCAGGTCTTGATCAGCTTGAAGCTGTTGCTGCTTTTTCTTTAGGCTATTTGCCGTGTGCGATAAGCCTGCGTTTAAAACGCTCTTGTTCGACGGGATCCTCCGGCACGACGAATTCGTCATCATTGAGGCTTGCCTCGTCTCCGGAGGGAGGTATGTAATTATCATCCTCGACCTCTTCGTCCGCCGCTCTCTCGTGAGGGCTTGCTTCTGCATCCTCCTGCGCTGAATCTTGCTGGAGGGGGTTGTCTTCGGCACTCTCTGGGGTGTTATTATCTCCGGTGCCGGAATCTCCATTCTTGCTGTGGCGGGATTTAGAGCGGCACCGTTGACGTCGGCGCTTGGGCTGTTTCTTTGAGGAATCTGCCTCCGCTGCTTCTTCGCTGTCCCCATCTTTTGGGGTGTCCACCATGTATATATCGTATGACGAGGTGGTCTTCCAGTGCCCGGTAGGCGCTGGTTCTTGATCGTTTCTGGCATCGTCGTCCATACCGTCGATGTCTTCGGAGTCATAGTCTAGCATGTCGGTTAGATCATCGACAGTGGCTACAAAGTGGGTGGTGGGTGGGTTTTGAATTTCTTCGTCGTTCGCATCCCAACCATCCTGGCCGTAGTCCGGCCAGGGCTCTCCAGATAGAGAGAGATGCTTTAGCGAATTTAGGATGTCGCCAAAGGGTGAGTGTTGAAAGATGTCCGTAGCGGTGAACTCCATGATCGGCGCCCAATCGGATTCGATTGGCAGGGGCGCGGGAGGTTCGGAGTCCGGCAGGGAGTCCGGCACCTCGGAGTCATGAGATTTACAAGGGACAAGGTCAGTGTTCGGCTCCATCGCCGTGGGAGTCGCAGCTCCCGAGGTAGTGTCCAGCCACCCGTCCTCGGTCTGCGTGATCGGCTCCGAACTAGGGGTCGGAGCGGATTCGTGTGCGGCCACCAAGGCACTGTCCGGCGGCAGAGCTAAATCATGCCCATCATGACAGCACGACATGCTTGGCTGAGGCTCGAGTCTGTCGAAGATCAAGTCCCTGCGGATGTCGGCCATGAAGTTTAGGCTTCCGAACCTGACCTGATGGCCAGGGGCGTAGCTTTCGATCTGCCCCAGATGACCAAGTGAATTGGCCCGCAGTGCGAAGCCGCCGAACACGAAGATCTATCCGGGGAGAAAAGTCTCACCCTGGACGGCATTGTTTTTGATTGAAGAAGCCATCAAGCCTATCGGTGACGACACAGAGGAACTCTCAATGAAAGCACCAATGTCGGTGTCAAAACCGGCGGATCTCGGGTAGGGGGTCCCGAACTGTGCGTCTAGGCGGATGGTAACAGGAGACAAGGGACACGATGTTTTTACCCAGGTTCAGGCCCTCTCGATGGAGGTAAAACCCGGTAGTACAAGAGTGGATCTACCACGAGATCAAGGAGGCTAAACCATAGAATCTAGCCTATGGTATGATTGTTGTAATGGTTGTCCGTCCTATGGACTAAAACCCTCCGGTTTATATAGACACCGGAGAGGGTTAGGGTTACACAGAGTCAGTTACAATGGTAGGAGATCTACATATCCGTATCACCAAGCTTGCCTTCCACGCCAAGGAAAGTCCCATCCGGACACGGGACGAAGTCTTCAATCTTGTATCTTCATAGTCTTGGAGTCCGGCTGATGATGATAGTCCAGCTGTCCGGACACCCCCTAGTCCAGGACTCCCTCAGTAGGCGTCATTGATCGCAGCTTGGAGCAGATCAGCCGCAAGGACAAAGTTCAGTGGCGAGAGAGGGTCACCCTGTCGCACGCCACACTTGCATTTGAATTTCCGACCAGGAACACCATTTAAGAGGACTGACGAAACTCCCGAGCCAAAGATCGTTTCCATCCAGCCTAACCACTTGTCATCAAAACCCATGTGTTTCATAATTTCCAACATGGGGGCATGTTCAATCGTATCAAAGGCCTTGGAAAAGTCAAGCTTAAGCAATATGATCTCTCTCCCAGACGAGTGGCATTGGTGAATATATTCGTACGACCACGCGAGACAATCCTGGATGGTCCTACCTTTGATAAATCCATATTGGTTCCTGTGTATGATTTCGAGAATAACTTTCCACAATCGGTTAGCCCAGATCTTTGTAATGACTTTCAGACAACAGTTCAGTAAGGTAATTGGTCTGAAATCATTAGCCATTTCCGGAGAGGATATTTTTGGAATCAGGGTGATATATCCCTCACTAATGCTAGTGATATCAAGCCCACCTGCATGGAAAGCGTGACAGAGGTCGTAGAAATCCGACTTGATGATTTGCCAGCACTTCTTAAGAAAACAACCATTAAAACCATCCGGGCCGGGGGCTCTGTCATTCGGCATTTCCTTGATAACAACATCTATTTCATCAGTAGAGAAAGGCGCACTCAGTTGGTTCAGCCCATCGATCCTGCGGATGATCCTAGAGAGATCAAACTTCATGCTGGTAGGTTTAGAAGAACCCAAACGATCCTTGTATGTATTGAACAGGACCCCCTCCTTGCCAACATGGTCATGGATTTCGACCTCGCCAACTCTAAGCATGGCAATAGCATTGTGCCTATATCTCTCTGTGGCCAATGACTGAAAGAGCTTAGTGTTTTCGTCAGCAAAGCGAAAATACCTGATAGTACATCTCTTTCGCCAGTACTCATTCTGGTATTTGAGCAAGGCCTGTAAATGGGTTTTCAATATCTTCCTGAAGTTTGACTCCTGGACATATAAAGGTCGTTTATCCTCAAGAGTGTCCATGATGGCCAGAGTCTCATTACTGTTTTGAATCAGAACTTTAAGTTTCGAGACACCCTTGCTCCATCGCTTAAGATCATATCTCAGGTTTTTAAGTTTTTTGAATATTCGCGCCGCGGCATTGGGGGCATGACATGCCTTAGACCATGAGCTAGCAACAACCTCCATGAGCCCATCATGATTAGTCCAAAAATTCTCAAACCGAAAGAGCTTGGATCAGGGGATACTTGATTCAATTGTGACCACGCAAGGAATGTGGTCGGACACTGGCTTCCCCAGGGGCAGGACCATTGTGTTTGGATATGAGGTGGTCCAACAAGACGATGAGAAGAACCAATCCAACTGTTCGAGCAGAGGATCATCCTGCATATTACTCCAGGTGTATGCTCGGCCTTTCACAGGTAATTCCATGAGCGACTGTGCACGGATGAGCTCGTTAAATAACAGCATGTCCGCAGCGTCACCCCCAGGTTTGTTTCTGTTATTCGTGGATCGAATAAAGTTAAAGTCGCCAAGAATTAGCCAGTTTTCATCATCAGGAATATTCAAATAAAATAGCCAGTTTGTAAAATCCACTCGACGCTGACCAGAGCAGGGGCCATAGACATTGATCAGATTCCACGAGTCATTCGACTGCGTGGCCACAAAAGAAACCCCAATGGCAAAAGAATCCACAAACCAAGGTGTGCCCGTAAACACAACACTATTCCAAATGACAATGATGCCACCAGAGGCACCCACTGATGGCGCAAAAACAAATTTATCGAAGCGCTTAGGGCAGAAAGTCTTAATAAAAGCAAGATTGAAGGATTCATGTTTAGTTTCCTGGATACATAGCACAGAACAACCGCTAGTATCGATCGCATTCCTAATAGCCAAAAGTTTTGCATCAGAGTTTATGCCTCTAATGTTCGACGAGAGCACATTCCATGATTTATTCATCAGAAGGGAAGACTTCAGTCTTCATCCGCCCCCGACGAGCGCTGGTCATCTAGTAGCTTCTCACGAGAAAGGGCTTCCGGAGCAATTCCACAGTTGCTTCCCATCTGTTGAAGATCCTCGTTCAGTGTTGGTGGAGGGCAAGCAGCATTGGGCACCTACACAGGAGCAACAGCCAAAGAAATTACATTGACAAAAGGAGTCTCACGTGGTTTCACCCTTGACTTGGAACGCTTTGTGTCTGGAGCGTGGTTGATTTTGAATCCATCATACTTGTTGGATCTATTGCTCCGTCTGACAGTAGTGGTGTCCAAAGGCACTAACACATTGCGGTGTTGAGTAGCATTGAACACAGAGGAGGACGCAAGCACCTGAAGCGCAGTAGGCTGGTCTGATGAAGGCACTATCTGAGATTCCACCTCTGCCGAGACGAGCTGCGTGATCGCCTTGAGGCCAGGAGAGTGTTCAGGAAAATCCCAGTTCGCAGCTAAGGTTGGAACTCTTATATATGGACAATATATGTCCACTGAGTTTCCCTAGGTTTTTCTCAAATATTTTTGAAATAATAAAATGATTTTTCCCTAATAAAGACCATTTCTGGCCTTAAGAAAAACTTTTAAATAAAATAGGAAAATAACTTTTAAAATTATTATTTTGTGGTTTCTGGGTATCCTATATCTAATAGGAGTCAAATATATTTTTGGAAAGATTTTTCCTGCCCTTAATTAAGTACTTGCAATGCAAATCTCAATTCAGGGTTTTTTGGAAAACTACTTTTTGAAAATACTATTTGGCCAAATTATTTTTGTAAGAAATTATTTTTATGTCCGATACACATGGCATGATCATTGGTCAAGGTTTTTGGATCAAGGAGAAGGAGTATAAGATTTGGAGGATTTATTTTATTTTTAGAGCACTTGCAAATAGTAGTCAAACATTCGATCAAAGCAAAGACAAAACACTCAAAAGTTTTTGTCAAACCACATTTTAGCATGATTTATTGACTTAAGTGTTGTGGCATGAAAATCAGGGTGTGACATACCTACCCCCCTTACAAGAATCTCGTCCCCAAGATTCCCAAACTAGGCACGGAAATGGATACAGAAACTTATATCTGGGGTAGTCTTCAAGTCCTCATGTTGCTTCTACTTCCGTGTAGTGCTCCATTGAGCTTGAAGTACTTGATGGTGTGGCTTCGTGTATGACGCTCTTCTTGATCCAGGTTGCTAATGGGTAGCTCGCGGTAGGTTAGATTGGGCCAGGGGTCGATGGCTCGGCGGTCAATGCCCTCGTAGAGATTGGGCAAGTTAGGAAGCTGGAAACACTTTCGGGGTTGTGATGCATGGAAAGCATTGTGCACATCAGGTAATTCAGGTGGCATCTCCAGCTGGCAACTGTCTTCTCTTCGTCTCGTAGTGATATCAGAGGGGGTTGTTAGATCTTGGAGTGATCTCGGAGGGGGCCGATGAATCTTGGTGTGGGTCTCCTTGTCATGGAAATTCTTGGTTCCTTAGGGAGGAGCTTGCAGATACACCTGGTCTTCGACGCGGATGTTTACTTCTTGATGATGGTGGTAGTTCTTCCTCCTTGGCATGGCGGTCTTCAAATGTTCTTGGACTAGCTGAATGGCTCTTCTTCCGTCTTCGGGTGGACAAGTAGGTCACCAAATGATGATGACAACTATCTTGTCTGAGCACTCCATGAAGACTTTGTTCACGGGGTACATAAAGTAGGCTGGGGAATTAGTGGTGGTCTTGTTGACTGTGGGCCAAGGTGGTTCTAGATCTAGTGTCAAGGCCCTAAGGTCCTGATCCGACCATGTTGTAGCTTGGTAAGGCTTAAGGGTTTCAAGGATTCTAGTGTGCGAGTGAACATTTATCATCTTATCTTTAAGCACGGTTTCTGAGATGCCAATAGTCTATCTAGTCCTTTAAACAAATCACATCATATCACCGATAGCATCATTTTGCGTAGGTCAACTCCAATCATCACTCATGTGATTCATATCCTCATGGCTCCCGAGAGGAGGTCTAACAAAATCATATATGTCTACAATCCCCAAACTCATATGTATGTCTACCCCTAAAAATCCACGGGTAGAACATATAAGCTGCTAAGCTTGAACGTGACAATCCAAGTGCTCAGCGTGTTCTTCCAAGGTCTGAGATAAAGCACCTCTATCCTAAGGAAACACGTCATATGCCACTCCAAGATCCTGTTTCCTTCCTATGAATCAACCCCAACAGTCCATTAACTTCCATCACCAACTCCCTAATCCATTAATTCTACAAATCCAGTGTCCATGGTGTTCCATACGATCTTCTAATGTCTTATAATCCCCAAGTACTTGAAAGAGCTATATTTACTATAGTCAGTCCACCAATTCCCATCTTCGGGGTCAAGTAACTTCCAACCTCAGGCTTATATAGATCCCTAAATCAACTCTAACAATTAATCCAATCTCTATGGTTTATCGTCCACCGAGAAACATGGTATCATGATCGAGATCATCAGTCTAAATCCAATTTACTCCAAACCATGTAGACATACTCAGCATCTATATTCAACTAGAACCACCTACTTAAATCCAAATCTCTTGTCCAAAGAGAATTCCTACATGTTTCCCCAAGTCATTTACGTAATATCAACTAACGAAGTCATGTACCTAGGGTAGGGTCATGGATCTGTCCAAGGTACCCTCCCCAAGGACATCTTTATAGGAAGCTACCTTCCAGTCGACCAAGAGAGATTCCACTCGACGGACTCGAAGACACTCGACCATGAAGACTCACTCGACCACTAGGAGATCAAGAGCCACTCTGCATCCAAACGGTCTGTAATTAAGTAGTCTTTATGGTCATGATGACACTTCATGTAAGGCGTTACAGGTAATGCCTAGCCTTAATGTACTTTAAGCCCGCTGCTGCGTGGGCTGGCTGGGGTCCTGGTAAACACTATATAAGCCACCCCCTCCACTGGCAGAAGGGTTTGCACCCCTGTAACTCATACACTTATAATCCAGTCGACCGCCTCCAGGCTCCGAGACGTAGGGCTGTTACTTCCTTCGAGAAGGGCCTGAACTCGTAAATCCCTTGTGTTTACAACTACTCCATAGCTAGGATCTTGCCTTTCCATACCTACCCCCCATTCTACTGTCAGTCTTAGTACCACTACAGTTGGCGCCCACCATGGGGCAGGTGTCTTACCGACTTATTGGAGAAGTAGCATTTATTCCGATCGCCTTCATCATGGTTTCTGGCGGAATTCTGGTCGAGGGCCGCGAGATCCGTCTCGGCGCGCTCACATTCATCGCCGACGACTCCGCTTGGCTCCAGGAGGCTCCGCTCGACATTGACGCACTTCCCGTCCGTGGGGCGACACACTTTCGTGCGTGTGTCCGCGGCGTCCTGCTGCGGCAACCGTCGACTCCGTATCAGTCGACTCATGTGTCGTCTTCCCTCCCTGTCTCCCGCCAGCGCAAGCGCTCTGGTCGATCGAGGCTCCAGCGGTGGGTGAGACACGCAGTGGCTCGCCAATCGGCCACCACCCAAGTCACGGCAATCGAGCCCGACGAATCTCTCTACGGCCTGTTCGATCTGTCGACTGGCTCCATAGAGACTGCATCCGAGTGCGACAGCAGTGATCTAGCGGCGGAGGTTCTGATGGTCAATGGGCCTCGTAGTCCTCCCGGCTTCCCCCGGACTGACAGGATGGATGGCGGAGGCGACCCCGCTCAGGTCCACGAGGAATATCAGCCCAAGCCACTCACTTCTCTGCAAAGGGAAGATCTTCGCCGCTAGAACATGGATGCCCTGCATACTCCCATCGCAGGAGAAACTCCCGAGGCTCGTGCCTTGGAAGAGGCGCGTTTGGCCAACTTAGCCGAGCGCACTCAACTGGAGAACCTCCAGCGAGCACTCGACGAACATGCGCAGCAACGAGTACCCGACTCCAGTCGACGTCAACTCTTTCCGCAACCAACTCAGGTATATCGAACCCCGATTCAGAATCTAGCAGCTGCAGCCCATATAGCAGAGTCAATTCAGCCCTCTCAGTCGGAGCTGGCAGAGGCTTGATGCATATCCGGGATTTGCTCCGGGCAGCAGGAGATCAGAATTCAGCTCTGTCACAGTCACGCAATAGGATTCACAGTCGATCCATCACTGCGAATACAGTCCAGTCGGCTCATAGCCCAAGATCGCCTCTGCGGTGCGAGGGACGTGGAGGTCAACGTGACCAGTATGATGACCGATTCGATCGTGATGATCGGCGTCGAGTGCCCACTCCTCCCCCAAGGGGTGGGTCTTACGCCCATCGGCAGCAAGATGACAGGCGCCAGCTCAGTATTGGGCGGAGAGCTCCGATCGACCCCAGGGAACCAGGCTTTGATGCGAGATCCATCATCGTGCAAGGTTTGGTCGATCGGAACAGAGCTCATCGAGGTGGCCACGACAGAGATGCGCCCACTAGCAGCCGAGTCCATGTTTTAGGTCCAGAATGTTTTAGCAGGGCCATCAGAGCCGCAGTGATACCTCCCAACTTCAGGTTGGCGACTAGAGTGAGTAAGTTTACTGGTGAGTCCAAGCCCGAAACCTGGCTCGAGGACAACCGGGTGTCTGTACAAATCGGAGGTGGCAATGATGAGGTGGCCATGAAGCACTTACCACTCATGTTGGAGGGTTCGGCCAGGGCCTGGTTGAATCAGTTAGCTCCTAGCAGCATTTACACTTGGGAAGATCTTTCCCGAGTGTTCGTCAGGACATTTGAGGGAACTTGCAAGCGACCAGCAGGACTGACAGAGCTGCAAGTCTGCGTGTAAAAGTCGAGTGAGACCCTGAGAGATTACATCCAGAGGTGGATCACCTTGCATCATACCGTGGAGAATGTATCTGATCATCAAGCGGTCTGTGCCTTCAAGGATGGTGTTAAGAACAGAGAGTTAAGTTTGAAGTTTGGTCGGACCGGGGATATGACCCTGAGTCGAATGATGGAGATTGCCACCAAATACGCCAATGGTGAAGAAGAGGATCGACTCCGGAGTGGCAAGTACAAGCCGAGTCTGTCGGAAAAAGGAAACTCCAGTCGGAAGCAGAAGTGGAAAGCCGAGCCAGCTGCTCCTGGAGAGGCTCTGGCCGTGACTCAATGCAAATTCAAAGGGAAGCCCAAAGGATCATGGAATCCCAAGAAAGTAAAGGATAAAGAAGGAAACGACGTGATGGATCTACCGTGTCACATCCATACGAAGAAAGACGAAGAGGGTAACTTCATCTACCCGAAACATACCACTCGCCAGTGCCGACTCTTAATCCAGCAGTTTCAAGGAAAACAGCCCAAGGACAAGGAAAAGGAGACGGATAAGGCTGAGGACAAAGAGGACAGTGATGAAGAATACCCTCATGTCAATTCCACCCTGATGATTTTTGCTGACGTGGAGAGCAAAAGTGTGACACTCCAAAATTTTAATTTGGTTTTTTATCAAAAACCTTGTGGTTTTCTTTGAAAAGAGGCCATTTAAATTTTCTTTCAGAAAACCTTCCTCTTAAAAACATCCTTTTCTTTGGCAAGGATTTTATTTTTCAAACTTTGGTGTTTGAATCTTTTGAAACTTCTTCTCTATTGGTTCCCTCTCAAATTTAGTTTTGGGAGTTTAAATCTTTTTCTTTTAAAATGAAACTCTATGAAAAACTTGGGACTTTCATATCTTGAAAACCACCCATGACTTGGCATTTTTGCCCATGTGGTAAAAACCCCTCCAAAACCTCCCCTCCTCCTTGTGATCAACCTAAGTTCTCTGTCCCAACTAATCCAAACAAGTTTTGGATTTTATTCTAATTTTTTTTCCTCTCAAATCAATTCTGAAAATTATTTGGAGCCTGAGTAATTTTCAAAGCAAGTACCCTATTGCATTTGAGTTTTGACCTCAAACCAACTCTCCTGGATAGTCCTTTGTACCCACAACTCAGAACCATCTTGATCCACTCCTACTCTTTTCAAATTTTTCAAAATTCAGTCTCTGCAAGTTTGGACCAGATTTGCCAAATTTGATGAAATTCATATCTACACTCCTCCAAAAATTCCACAAAAATTCAGGAAGCCTACTGGAGCAATGAGTAGCCACTCCACCAAAAATCAGCTCAAGGACAAATCACCAGAGGCCAAATTCATTCTGTCGAACACCTTGCATGCACTGCTGCTGTTCAAAATTCAGAAAATTCAGTTTCAGTGTCGTTTTCGTCCGTCAGTTTCTATGACGCGTAGACAGTGCGCTTGGCTCGATGCTCGTAGCCCCTCCCTCTTGTCCGGAGCTTCACACGCGTGCGTGGAGCCTTCCTGGCGTCGGTGGCGCGCTGGCCCGCCCTCGCCGGCGTCTTCTGCGGCGTCGGGACCTCCCGTGGCGGCCGACAGAAGGCACACCACGGCAGAACGCCGTTCAGCGCCGCCCAAAGCCCCTTGGCTCTCCGCGTGTCCCTGCCGTGCCAGCGCACGCCCGTGGCACCGTCGCCGTGGCCCGGCAAGCACGGAACGTGCTCCCTGTCGCCGACGGGCCGCGCCACCCCCGTTCCATCGAGCTCACCCATAGCACCAAACCCCGGCCCGTTTAGCGCCTAAATGGGATCGGTGGACCTCAACGGTAATGCCCAAACCCCTAATCCCCCTGCACATCCACGGCACCGCCGTAATCACTCGCCGGAGATCCCCGTTCACGGCAACCGCCTCGGGCCGCCTATAGAAAGGGCCCCCAAGCTCACCCTCGTGCACGCATCATCACCACTCCTCACCAACGCCACGCCAGGCCACTATGGGGACCCCGAGGAGGTCTCCTCCCCCAACTCCGGCCGCCCCGATCCGCCTCGGCCTCCACCACGATTCGCTCCGGTGAGGCCATCTCCGGCGCCCAAACCCCGTCCGTTACCCCCTCTAGCTAACAGGAACATAACCCCCTCTTCAATTTGACCTCTGCAGCCCTCTCCGACGAGTCCCTCGACCACCCGAGCCGCCGTCCGCCGGAGCAAAGCTCGCCGTCGACGTGGTACTCACCGGCGACCACCACCACCACCATCCGACGCGGAATGGCGCCCTGAGCACGGAGGTACCCTCCGATCCCCCTGCCTCGCCGTGGATCGCCGCTGGCGACCACCGCAGCTCTCGGGCGCCGACGAGCTTCGTTCCCCTTTTTTTTGAAGTTCAAACCTGACAGGTGGGACCCCACCGTCAGCCTCTCTGCTCTCTCTATTGAAACGTTTTCTGGAAGCGCCTTCGGGCAAAGTACGTTTTCCCTTTGGGCTGGCGTAGTTTCTGCCGAAGCGTTTCTGTTTTTATAAGCTAGCCCCTGGAAACTTTCTGTTTCATTACAGATGAGTCCCTGGGCAAAAACCCTTATAACTTTTAAACAGAAAAGTATTTTTGATTGATTCTTCTTCTGTTCTCTTTAAAATTTTGTCTAGTTTTTTATCAGATTTATTTTAAAAATATTTGAAATACTTTCTGTGCACTCCTTGGTATTTACGATAGCGCATATATTTTCTTTATACCGTAGATACCGAAGGAGGTGATGGAGCTGCGAACTTCACCGAGCTAGGCTCCGACTACTCTGAACCAGGCAAGCATGTTTGAACTTTTGATATGATGAGTGTCTTGGCATGTTTTGCATTTAGTTAGTTTCATAGCATGCTGAGAAGCATATCGATGAACGTTATTTTATGTGACAATGAGGTAAGTGAGTTCGATGATCCATATGTGAATGGATGTGAGGATGAATGGCCATGTGTTGGCATGAGTATGGGTGAGATGGCAGTGTCGTAGCATGCCAGTCTTACGCCAGACTATGTGACTTCAGTGTCAAACCGTATCGGTCCAATTCCTCTCATTTCCTTCCCTGTACTACCACATGTTTTCCGCAAGGAATATGTTTAGTAAGTTTTAAACCGCTTTTCTGGTACACACCAAAAGGAGAGGCCGTGATGATGGTTCCATGGCCCTGGATTAAAGCCAGTCATCCGGTCAGGGGGCATGGGTGTTTCCGGTTGGGACCGAGAGGGGGGCACCCCTTAGAGCGCACGTATATAAATTTGATCCCATGCTATTCGAGATTGTGATCTCCCCGTCTCAAAAGTTTTTCTTGGACGATGTCTAGGGTGATTCCTAGCATCGAGAGGTAGGATGGGTGTGTACTGGTTAGCTGTGTTTTCTTCCGAAATACCGTAAATTGGTTGGCTGTGGGAAATTTTTTGTACAAACTCTGCAGAGTCTTATATTCCTCCAAATCATCTATTCCCTGTCCCAGATCGATATTATCTTATCCTAATCAAATGTCAGTTTTGATGGCAGAGACTCCGGTGATTCGCTTGAGTGCTAATTCCGGTTAAATGATTATCCCTGTGGATGGACTAACCCATTTATTCTTATGAATTAAATGTTTATTATGAGTATTATTTACCTGTGAATAAAAGCCCTCTCTGTGATGTCGCCCCGACGTCCGACTGTGGCATTTCTTTTAAAGCCCTTTCTGTGATGTCGCCCCGACGTCCGACTGTAGCATTTCTTTTAAAGCCCTCTCTGTGATGTCGCCCCGATGTCTGACTGTGGCATTTCTTTTAAGGCCTTTTTGTGATGTC